>NC_091692.1:52623750-52972500 GCF_041296265.1 Equus caballus | reverse complement strand
ATACAGCTATGTACTGGGGGAATTTAGGGAGAAAAAAAAAAAAGAAGAAGAAGAAGATTGGCAACAGTTGTTAGCTCAGGTGCCAACCTTTAAACAAACAAACAAACAAGCATAGAGACCGAGACTGGATTGACGGTTACCAGAGGGGAAGGGAGGAGGGAGGAGGGTGAAAGGGATGACTAGGCACATGTGTAAAAAAAAAAAGAGAGTTTCCCAGCTGTGGTGCAAGGAGTGGGAGCCCATAGTGAACCTAGTAGACTCTCTTAATTGAGGAGATGAAACTGAGACTTTAATGAGACCAAAATGGCTATAGTACTTAGGACAAAATATATGTGATGTGAGAGCTACAGAGAGAGAGAACTCTTGAAATCCTTGAGTATTCAACAGAGTACTGACCAGCACATGTATGTGAAGAAACTAACCAAGATTAGGAGAAGAACCAAATGAAATGGCTAGAGGGAAAAGTATGGGAAGCTCATATAGGGCTGGGAATAATGCCTGTTTCCACTAGCCAGAATGGAAAAACTAATAATTCACAGGACATTGTGTAGAGTACTCAGAAGCATCATGCTCCAGCAATGGGAAATAATTAGCCTTAAATTAAACACTGCTCTGATTCCACCCAACAAATCTTAAAAGCAAAAATAAAAATGTTTCCAAGCACCTTAACTGCATACCAGAAACAAAACTCAAGATGTTGGTAGAAATACAAAAGTAATCAGCTCTCAATAAGGCAAAATTCACTGGTGTCTGGCATTTAATCAAAAATTACAGGCATGCAAAGAAACAGGAAAATATAACCCAAAATGAGGAGAAAAGTCAATCAAAATCAACCCAGAACTAAACCAGATGTTAGAATTAGCAAATAAGAAACTTGAAACAGTTATTACATTTGTATTCCAAATATTCAGGAAACTAAAGGAAAGATATAACAGGTTCAGTAAAGACATGGGTGAAAAAAATATAAATAGATAAAATTTCCAAATCAAACTACAATCTTTGAGATAAAAATTAACTGGATGAGATTAATTACAGGTTAGGTATTCTAAAAGATAAGATTAGTAAACTTGAAGACATAGAAACTGAAACTATCCAAATTACACCCATAGAGGTGAAAAAAATTGAGGGCTCTGGGACAACTTCACACAGCCTAAAACATATCTGATTAGAGTCCCTGAAAGAGTGTTTAGGGGAAAATGCATTCAAATAAATAATGGCGAAAAATTTTCCAAATTTGATGAAAACTATAAACACACAGTTTTAAGAATCTCAATGAACCCCAAGCACAAGAAACATGAAGAAAACCACAAGAAAGCACATTATGATCATGTTGCTCAAAATCTATGATGAAGAGAAATCTTAAAAGTAGCAGGAGAAAAAAGACTCATTACATACAAAGGGGAAAGAGATAAACAGATTTTTTTGTTGGAATCAATGCAAACAAAAGACAGTGGAGAAACGTCTTTAAAGTATTGAGAGGAGAAAAAAAGTGAGAATTCTATGCCCACTGAAAATATATTTCAAAAATGAAAGTGATATGAGACCTTTTTTAGATCTACGAAATTTGGAAGAATTTTTTACCAACAGACCCACACTATAAGAAATGTTAAAGGTAGAAGGAAAATGATACCAGATGAAAATATGGATCTATACAACGGAATGAAAAGTCCTGGCAATGTTAACTATGTGGGTAAATATGAAAACTGTTTTATTACTATGTAAAACTCATTAAAAATAAGTGACTAAGCAAAAATAGTAATCATATAGTGCAAGCTTATATCATATGTAGGAGTAAAATGTTTGACAACAATAACACATGACTGGGAAAGAAGAAATGAGAGCATACTATCGTAACATTATTATACTATCCATGAAGTGGAATATCACTTGAAAGCAGACTCTGATAAATTAAAAATGTATATTATAAACCCTAAAGTAACCATTAAAATAACAAAACAAAAATTATAGCTAAAAATTCAATAAAATAGATAAAATAGAATAATATAAATGTACTCAATCCAGAAGAAGCCCCCAAAAAGGAAAAAGAGAAACAAAAAAACATGGAAAAAGCCAAAAACAAATGACAACATCATAGATTTAAGCCTGACTATATCAGTAATCGCGTTAATGGTCGTGGTAAGTAAAATCCTAAAATGGCCCCACGAGACTTTTCTCCCTGATCCCCAGGACTGTGAATATGGTGACATATCAAGCCAGTGATCATGTTAAATTATAGGGCAAAGGGAGATTATCTGGGTGGGCCTAATCTAATCACTGAGCCTTTTCAAAACAGAGACATTTCTCTGTTGGGAGGAGAAAGAGGAGTCAAAGAGATTCAAAGCACAAGAAAAATTCAATGTGCCATTGGTGCCTTGAAGGGAGTCATATGATGAGGACTCTGGGCAGCCTCTAAAAGCTGAAAGGAGCCCTTGGCTGACAGCCAGCAAGGAAATGGGACCTCAGTCCTACAAACATAAGCAACTGAGTTCTGCCAAGACTTGAATGAGCTGGAAGCAAATTATTTCGTAGAACCTTCAGATAAAAGCCCAACATGGCCAACACTTCGCTTTCGGCCTTGTGAGATTAAACAGAGACCCTATCTGAGTCCACCTGGACTTCTGATCTACAGATCTGTGAGATAATGAATGAGCGCTGTTTTGATCTGCTAAATTTCTGGTAATTTATTATGCAGCAATAGAAAACTAAGACAAATCTAATGGTATAAACATGCCAATTAAAAGACAGAGAACATTAGATTGGATAAAAAAGCAAGACCTACTTATATGATGCCTCAAGAAGCTCACTTTAAAACACAAAGACAAAAACATATTAAAAGTAAACGTTGAAAAAGATGTACTACACTAACACTAATCAAAAGAAAGCTGTAGTGGCTGTATTAAAATTAAACAAAATAGGTTTCAGGGTAAAGAATATTATTAAGGATAAAAAAGTTCATTTTGTAATGAAATAGAAGTCAATTCATCTAGGAAGCATAATTCTAAACATTTATGCACCTAATATCAGAGCTTCAAAACACAAAGAAGAAATCAAAAAAGAAATTTGAAAGTGTTTTAAAATGAATGAAAATACAGTATATAAAATTTGTGAAATTCCACTAAAGCAGGATTTAAAGAATAATTTATAGCACTAAACACAAAAATTTATTACAAATCTACATGTAAGCCCTAACACCATAAAAATTCTAGAAGAAACACAGCAGAAAATTTTTTGCCCTTAAGTTTGGTAAAGATTTCTTACACATGACACCAAAAGCATAATCTACAAAAGAAAAGGTAATAATATGAATTTCATCAAAATAAAAATGTCTGCTGTTTGAAAGAAACTAGTAAAAGAATGAAAGGACAAGCAACAGATTTTTTGGCCCTGAGCTCACATCCGTGCCCATCTTCCTCTACTTTATATGTGGGATGCCTGACACAGCATGGCCTGAACCCGTTCCCGCCTCACCCCCCCCGGCCCCGCCCACCCCGGCTGCTGAAGTGGAGTGCATAAACTTAACTGCTGTGCCACTGGGCCAACTCCAAACTTAAGAATCTTTTAAAAATACTTTTTCAAAACATTTTTATCTGCTAACTGTATCCACTACTAGAATTTAGCACCTCTGTGGTTGATAAGTGAAAGGTGACATTTTAAGTGACAAGGAATGAAGATTTTGCAATCAAGAATCATTTACAAGGGGCCAGCCCAGTGGCGCAGCAGTTAAGTGCTCGGGGTCTGCTTTGGTGGCCCTGAGTTCACCAGTTTGCATCCCGGGTGCCGACATGGCACCGCTTGGCAAGCCATGCTGTGGTAGGCATCCCACGTATAAAGTAGACGAAGATGGGCACAGATCCTAGCTCAGGGCCAGTCTTCCTCAGCAAAAAGAGGAGGATTGGCAGCAGTTAGCTCAGGGCTAATCTTCCTCAAAAACAAAAACAAAAGAATAATTTACGAGGAACTAGTGTGGAAAACTGCAGGCAACCTCTTTTAGACATGGCCAACAAGTAAACGAGGATTTACATGGTAGGTCAATTTATCCTAGTGAATGAGAAGGAAATGAGAAAGCATTTGAGGGCTTCTGTGAGCTTTCCTGTTGTCTCCAATACTGGGTTTGATTATGTTCAACACATGTTTAAGAACCAGTTTTCCTCCGGATATTTCACAGGATAAGTATAGGAAGATACATAGGTTTGAACTATTTAAGGAGCCAGTGAAAAACCTGCCTGCCTTCTTAGACCTTATAAAACAGAATGGTGACTTTCTGACCGACAAGAAATAATCCTTGTATTTCTGCTCCATCCACACTCCAGTCGATATATTTATTTCAGGCTCTAGAGTCACAGAATCTGCAGTCTTTCTGGCTAGACATCAAATGTAGCCTTGATCAGAGATATTTTTACTACTTGGTTCACTTGCTTTAATTATACCAGGTGTCTGGGATATTTTGTTTTATTGAATCTACTATATTTTCTGAAACTCACGTAAAAGAAGACCATAAAATTGAACTTAAACATGAGCTCATTTCTAATTTTAACGGTTTGAAATTGTCTCTGTTTTGCTAGTTAAGTTTGTTTCATTTTTAGGGGGCAATCAAATTAGAATTGTGTTTTGAGTACTCTGTCATTAAGTTATTGCTCATGGTTATGTCAACATGAATTAATATCTTTATCTTTCCTCTAATGAAACTTCAGCCTATACCTTCTGTGTTCAATTCATACTCTGCAAACAAATTTCATGCTGGGAAGAGTGCACTTCTTTCTCAGACCACATTCCCTCTAAAGGATTGTACTGAAACTTCAACGGAGCTGCTTCAAACTCTCTGCTGCCTTCCCCATCCATTAGAGGATAAAGTCTAACCAAATGCACTCCTCCATGATCTGTATGGCCCTTGCCTACTTCTCCAGTGTCTCTGAAAGCCAGTCTCCTCACTTCCTTCTACCCTAAAGACCAATGAAATTACTTCTATTTCCCCAAATCTAACCTGCTGTTTAAACTTTCTTTGACTTTGCGCATACTTCTGAGAATGTTTGCTCCCTTTTCTAAAACTAGAGAACTCCTGAGTGTTTCCTCCTTTGAAGCTTTTTCTAACTTCTTCAAGGAGAGCTGACTATGCCCTCTTACCTCTCTATCTATGCACATATCTCTATTAAAACACTTGCTACGGTGTATTTCACCTATCTATCCCCTTACCAGACTGCCCACTCTCTGGGAGCAGAGCTGTCTTACTCACTTTGTATTCTCTACATCTAGAACAGGACAAGCCCCAGGTCATCTGCCATCCCTAGTCTGGCACCCTTGGTAGACATTGGCATGTGTTAGGAATAAAACTGTCAATTTGCTATTTTATGATAGTGTTTTGGTCAAGGCCATGGGAGTGCTAGAATCTTGTCCTGTCAGTTTCCCAAGTTATTCTGTGTAATGCAGAAACAGATACTGAATATGAAACAGAGAACTTTAATTGCTATGCAAGCACCTGATTCCCAAAAGAATTCTGGTCCATGGCTTATATTTAAGGTCTAAGTGAGAACTCCTTCTTCCCCTCTGACTATTTAGTTGGAGGAAGGCAGTTTAAGAGAGCAGATGCAGAAAATCCAGAGAGTACGTCTCCTTATCTAGACTTATGGCATGGTTGAGTGCTCTATTACAGTAAATGTGGCCCAGTCAGTTGTGGACTCTGACCAATCAGGTCTTTCCTTGCAGGAAATAGGAGGGTCTAGGCAGGGAAGGCATAGAGAGACGCTGTAAAATTGACTCCTCCCTACTCTGCATGTATTGTGAAGTGGCTGCTGTAGTTAACAATACATTCCAGTTAGATTGTACTGTCTTCCCAGGCCATACAACTCTAATGCTCAGCATTAGATTAATGTTGTTTGTGGTGAACTTGTTGATGGATAGGATAGCAAGAACACAATATAAAACTGAAAATAATAGCTAATATTTGTTTAGTACTTCTTATGTGTGAGGCACTTATTTTGCACACTTTGTAAAGATTAACTCATTTAATTCTCACATTAACTCCATGAAACAGAAACAATTATACCCACAATCTGAGTACTGAGATTTTAAGTGCCTGTCTAAAGTTACATTGGTAATAAATGGCATTAATCAAAGCCCAGGGATGAGAGAGAGCATGCCATATTCAGGGAATTAAAGTCAGAAGCAAGAATACTACAATTTCATAAGCCATTTTAAATGGTTGGGACTTTATTCTGACATGTTTAGTTTGAAGGTGTCTGTGGGACATCCAGTTAGAGAAGTGACTATAATTCAGAAAGAGATTTGCCCTGGAAATGTTTACTTGGGAGTCATTAGTATAGAAGTGGAAATGTAAACCATAGGGTGGCTGAGCATGTATGAGAAGGTAAGAAGACATAAATCAGCCTAAGTAGCACCAAAAATTAAGGAATGTCAGAGATGGGAAGCTCAGAGCACGAGGACACAAAGAAGCCATAGACAGAAAGGAAGAGAAGATGAAGAACATAATATTATTGAGGCCTGGGATTCTGGAGCATTCCATGGAAGAGCAAATGGTTGATATTAGCCATAACTACGAGGATAAGAATTGGGAAGAATCTATGGGATTTAGCAACAAGGTGGTCTAAATGAGTGAGAAGAGCTTCAAAGGAGTAATAGAGGTGGAAGGCATGCTACAATGGGTTGGAAGTGAATGGGGAATGAGGAGTGGAGACGACTAGTAGAGACAACTCTCTCTAGAGGTTTGATTACTCCTGTGGATTGAGTGGAAGGGCATGAAACTGTGTGGTCCTGTGAGCTCTTCACTCTTCATTGGTCTATCACCTGAACTAAATTGTAAACTTTTTAAAAGCAAAGATTATGTCTTCTATTTCTTTCACCCACAACACCCAGACAGTAACTTGCATATATTAGATGCTTAAGGAACTCAAAGATGGACTGGTTATGGCAGTGATTTGTTTTATTAAAAAGCAATATCTGTCACATATGACAGAGTTTTTGTACTAAAAATTCATACCAATTTTCTATACATCGTACTTGTACATAACAGTATTATAGTAATTAATATTGATAATATCCTTGTGTCAAGAAAAGAAACAGATTTCATAAAGAATAAAATATAAGCAGTATTGAGATTAATAATTGTATTGCATTCTTTGTTTTTCAAATGTAATTTGTAGATAACATGCAGTTCATTTAATTGGCCTATTCAACAAAACAGAATATTTAATTTCCTAACCTTTTCTAAGGAAAGGGAATTTAATTCATATGTAAGATTTTGTACTTTGAGGATTTAGCGGTGGTGAACGTTAAGCAATATAACAGCGTATATGTGATTTAAGAAATTACGATGGAAAGAAGAATCCAACTCATAACATGTGCCTAAACTTCATTTTGAAATTTAAAGACTTGAACATTTTATTTATAAGATATTGTTTTTATTTGGAAAATTTGACAGAACTTTAAAAATAAATGGAATCATTTTTATCTACCATGATGGTCAAATAGGGAGGTTAATAGAGTTTCTGTGACTTCAAATTGAACTTTTTGTCAACTTGCCCACATACTGTTTTCTCCATTGATATTTCTTTCTATCCCTATTAAAATTAAAAAGAACTATCTCTGCATCCAGTGGTGCTCCTCCGATTCAGAAACCTACAAACCAAAAAGAAAAGTTATCTTCTATGCACAAGCCTAAGATACAGTGGTGAGGCATGGACCACAATAAATATTCCCAGTCAGAAAGGGGTTCAAGCAGGCAGTTCTTTCTCAGTACAACTGTCTCAAAAATATTGTCTGCTTTTCACCCGATTCCAGTCACCTCTGTGGGCTTCTAGCCACAACAAAAATTCTTCCAGATCTCTCTCCCTCTGTCTCTTTGTCTGTCTCTTTTCTTAACCGCACATAGCTGGGCAAGATCACACTACTGGTGGGCCAGAATTTTAAGTCTGGCTTGAGAGCTACCCGTCTTAACCACAAAAGTGAAATAAGTACAGCAGGGCCCCAGAAGGAACTTGAAAAGTCATCAGGAGCTGCGCTTCTCTCTGTGACCAAATGGTCTCTTATCACTGAGGCATTCTTGTGTCTTCTGCCAACAAAAAAGGAAAGTAAATTCATAAAGGTCTGTCATTGCCCTTCATGGATTCACAATCTTAGCACTCAACTTTAACCTTATTAGACTCCCTCTTTCCCGCTTTCAAATTTCTAAGAAAAAATGATGTCAGTGGCTTAACTATGGGGATAGGTCTGAGTTTCAGCCAGAGATCCAGTTTAAGTGGCCGATTCCCCATGCCAAATAGAACTATGAGGCAGGCTATGTAAGAAGAGGGTTTTGAATTGGGAGGAAATTATTTTGGAAAAAGTTAATTAGTCTTTGCTTTATAATAAATTACATTTTAAAAGAATCTCACCTGCTTTACTTGGAAATATGAATTATGGACTGATGTAGTCATGTTAATAGTTTTTCTTTTGGCAAGGATGGGAAACTCAATTTCCAGTTAGGTTTATGAAACTAGAAGAAGTAAACAACCAGTAATGAAGTCTTCAATTATTAATACATGTACACATAGTTAAATAAATGAATAATGTTGAAAGGATGAAATAAAAAAGAGCAATACATTACATTTTCATAAGAATGGCAGATTAGAGACCCCAGTGACTCTTCTGCTAAAAATGACCCTTGCACTTCTGAAAGTGCATCAATGATCTTGTTAGAAAGTACAGAATTTTCAGAGGTCAAACTAAAAGTTAAATTAAAGTGGCAACCTGATGTAGTAAGCAGAGCCTATATCCTGAAGGTGCTGCCAAACCAAATCCAATTTTCACAGCTTCTTAGAGAAGACATGAGGGCAGTCAGGAGAAAGAGTCAAGGCCCTCTTAGAGTGTGCAGTATAAGAGGATTGCTCAGCACAGAGAGCGCCACAGGAGTTACACTTTCAAAGCAAGGATGAACTAGAATAACACTGCCCTTCTCTCTGTACCTGAAGAGTGAAGAAGGAAATGTGCCTGTTTTGAAATTTCTCCAAGTGGAGAAAAAAATATTCCGTGAGAATTGGTAACCACAAACTAAGCTTCATTAAGTTTGTAGACAGTATCTCCAGTGCCTGGGTTGACGGAAGAACCTCTTATTTCCCATGCTGCACTCTGGCCCGTTTGCTCTCTAGTTCTGGAACTTGTCTTCATCATGCTACCCTACATCTTCTGGGTCTTAGACCTCATGGCTTCCTCTTTCTTGGTTTACTCATTTTGCATGTCCTTCAGTAGTTTTCTAAAAGCGTGAGTATTGGAAGTATATTTTGGAGTCTTCGTATGGAAAAGACTGCTAGCTGTTCACCAAAGTCCATTTTTTCTTCTTTTCTAGGCATGTGGTTATACCACATTTAACATGAAACTAAATTATGACCATTGGAATAAGAGAAGTGGCATGTGCCACTTCCAGGCTTGCTCATAAAAGTCTTCCATGTAAGGCCCTCCAATTTCTTCCCCATTCTATGTAACTAGAAGGGAGACAGCCATGGTGACCTAGGAAGCACTTGTTGAAGGTGGCAGAGCCTGAGTTCTCTGAATGATCGCATGGAGAAGAGTCATGCCTGGTAACACTGATACCTATTATTGTCTGTTGAAAGAACAAAAATTAATATTCCATTATATTTGCATATATATATGTATGGATAAAAACATATATATTAGTATTCTGTCTTATTTTAGCAAATATTATCCTAACTAATAGATTACCTAAGAGAAACACTTTGTATCCTTGCAAATATCTTCATTTTACTTTCACACTTGACTAATATTGTATATAGAATTTTAGGTTAAAAGTGATTTTTCCCATAGAGTGAAGATGTGGCTGTATTGTCTCCTACGATCCATGTTGCTGTTGAGGATCTGATGCCATTTTGGTTCCTGTGTGTTTTAGGAGACTTCTTTCTTTTCTCTAGGAGATTTTTCTTTTAGTCCCTGTGTTCTGAAATTTCAAGATCATGTGCTTTGGGGTCAATCTTGTTTTTACTCGCTTAATTGGGCACTCAGTGAGCACTTTCAGTCTGGGAGTTTGTATCCTTACTCTTTAAAATCGTTTCTTGTATTTTAATTTTTTTTTTCCTGAGGAAGATTAGCTTTGAGCTAACATCTGTTGCCAATCTTCCTCCTTTTTTGCTTGAGGAAGACTCACCCTGAGCTAACATCTGTGCCAGTCTTCCTCCACTTTATATGTGGGTTGCTGCCACAGCATGGCTGATGAGTGGTGTAGGTCCCCACCTGGGATCCAAGCCTATAAACCCAGGTGTTTGAAGCGGAGCGTGCTGAACTTAACCACCACACCATGGGGCTGGCCTGTTTCTTATATTTTATATGTTATAATTCTCTCCACTTTATTTTCTCTGGTCTCTTTGTAGAAGTATTGTTAGAAAGATGTTGGAAAATTTTTGCTATCTTTTATATGTTTTATATTTTTGTCTTTTTGCTCTATGTTCTGTGAGATTTCTTTGGTTTTTATTCAAATATAATTTTATATGTCAGTTTTCATATTTTGTAATTTTTAAAAGCCATTATTTTTCTTTATTCCTATTTCAAAGCTTCCTTCTGTTGCATCTCCTCCTGTCTTATTATCCTTGTAGGTTAATACTATTTTAAACACATTTATTGTTCTTTCAGTGGGATTTTTATAGAGGGAAGAAATAAATGCATAATCATTCTGACATTTTGGGTAATGGGGTCTTTAGAGCAAAGTTTAAGGTAAAATACAACTAGAAATTATTTATAACTGGAGCCTAGTGACAGGTTATGTTTTCAGCTAGGTAATTTCAGTATTTCTATTGCTTAGCACCACTCAGCCAGACAGCTCCAGGGCTTTGGGAAGACGTGAAGCAAAGCTGTGGACAATTCCTGTTTGTGTTCTCTAGGACATCTAGTCTCACACCCTTTGGACGACATTACTTATGTACAAATAATGTGCAGCAAGTTAAGAGAAGCAAGCACCAGTGTATTCAGGCATTTGAAAATATACGCTTTAAAATCACGGAGAACTTGGTTTAAACCCTGCTCCAGTATTTACTAACAGTGAGACTTTGCTTATGTTTTTTAATTTCTCTGAGCTACTGAATACTTATCTGTAAAATGGGGATTAATTATTATTCCTACTTCATAGGCCTGTTGTGAAGATTAGTTGAGATAATGTAGGCAGTGTTTAGCACAGTAACAGATATAGGAGGTACTGAATGAGTGACAGCTGTTATTACTTTAATGGTACATAATTGCATGTAAACAAAAGCTGTAACACTCCACATATGGGGGTTGTTGAGAATGAATCAAGGCATACATGCACTCTTGAAATGAAGAAATATAACACCTATATAAAATGTTACTTGCTTACAATAAGTATTTAATTTGTAGTGAAATAATTCATCAGAAAAAAAAAGAGCATTGAAAGATTTGTTCAAATTTATAGTTGTGCCAAGGGGTCCTGGAGAGAAGCAGAAAGGTCCTTTACTGATATATATAATTTATATAGCATAAAGGCTTAAACCTATTGTAAATAAAAAGTTTTGGTAAATCATTTTTCTTTTATTCTTTCTTATTTTAATTTCTATTAAGCATAGTTTCATTTTTCTTTTCATTCACAGAAGTAAGCAAACGTTTCCCTCTAATTTAGATTCTTTAAACAAAAGTTGCAAATGAATGCAACTTTCATCTATTATGACACTGAAAGTAAGTAGTTCATTTTGTCAAGGTTCTCTTAGTATAACAAAAATAGAAGAATTTATTATATTATCATTGTGCTTTAATAACTTTCTTCCTCACTTTAATCTCACATTTAAAAAATGAAACTTATGTCCAAACCACTGTTTTAAGCCTGTAAGAAGAGAAAACGCGGAACTCAGTTTATTACACTAGCTTATGTTCTCACTATTGAGACCACCACAGGGGGGAAGAGTTTTAAATGCTTTTCTAGAATGTGGATGGGCAAGCTATTTTGGGACTTTAAGAGCTGTGTAGATGTATAGAAGTAATAGAACAAAAACTACAACAGATTAAGTCTTTATTACATGTGTGTATGTGTGTGTATATCAAGTTTATCCTTTTAATTCCTGAGTAATGTTTCATTGTATGAGTATAATGTATCTTGTTTATTCTATCATCAGTTGATAGATGTTGGGTTGTTTTCACTCCTTAGGTACAATGAATATTCATACTATTAACATCCATAGACAACTCTTTCTGTGAAGGATGTTTTCATTTCCCTTGGGAAATTTATCTTTTTATAGGAGATGCATTATATATTATACATATTTCATATAACATATGTAACATATATAGCATATATATTATTGGATTTATAAAGAAATTTTTATTTCCCTTGGGAAATTTATTTATTTATAGGAGCATAACTGCTGGGTCATAGAGTAGGTTTTAATTTAACTTAATAGGAAACTGCCAAACTATTTTCTAAAGTTGCTCTTCCATTTGCACCCCTACCAGTAATGTATAAGAATCACAGGTACACCACCACATCCGCTTCAGCATCTGATGTTGCCAGTATTTTTCATTTTAACCATTCTAGTGAATGGGGAATGGAATCTCATTTTGGTTCTGTCTGCATTTCTATCATTACTAATTATGCTGAGCACATTTTCATGTGTTTATTAACCATGAATACGTCTTTTTTTTATACTAACTTTTTTGTCCATTTTTATTGGTCATTTATATTTTTGTTGTTGATTTATAAGAGTTCTTTACTTACATGTAAAGATTATAGATTTATGATTTGAAAATATTTTCTCACAGTCTATGGCTTGACATTTATTTTCTTTATGGGGTGTCTTTAGCTGAATTTTTAATTTTGATAAGGTCCAATTTATCCAGTTTTCCTTTTATATTAATACTTTTGTGTCTTCTTTAAGAAATCTTTGTCAAATGCAAGATTACTAAATTGTTCTCATGTTTTCTTCTAGAAGTTTTATAATTTTAGCTCTTATATTTAAGCCTATGGTCCATTTCAAGTTAATATTTGTTTACGGTGTCATATAAAGGCTGAAGTTCATTTGTGTGTGTGTGGTGTGCTTATCTAGTTATTTCAGTACATTTATTGAAATGGTTTTCTTTTCTCCATTGAATTTAACTTGCTCCTTTGTCAAAAATTAATTGACCATAGATATTTGGGCCTATTCCATTTATTTGTCTCTACTTAAGTCAATACCACATTGTCTTGTTTACTATAGCTATAAAATTAACTGAAAAATCGGGTACTGTGAATCTTCCAAGTTTGTTCTTTTACGGGATTGTTATGACTATTCTAGGTTTTTTGCTTTATCATAGAGATTTTATTATTATTTGGTCAATTTCTACCAAAAAAGCCTATTCGGATTTTGATTGAGATTGTATTGAATCTGTGGATCAATTTAGGGAGAAATGACATGTTAACATTATTGAATCTTCCAGCCATTGAACATAACATAACTCCATATATTTAGGACTCAATTTCTCTCAGCCAAGATTCATGTTTTTTTATTGTAGTGATCTTTCATATCTTTTGTTAATTTTAATTCTAAGTATCCTATGTTTTTTGATGCTATTGTAAGTAAAATTGCTTTGTAAATTTTGTTTTCCAATTGTCTTTTCTGCTATTGCATAGAAATGAAAGTGATTTTTTAAAACAATAACTTTTTCTTCTAAGACATTGCTGAATTCATTCAGTAGTTCTCCTTAGTAGTTGTGTTGAGGATTCCTTAGGATATTCTGTATTGTCTGTGAAAAGAGGCAGTTTACTTCTTTCTTTCCGTTCTTCATACCTTACATTTCTTTTTCTTGCCCTATTGCACTGTCTAGGACAGCAATGGTAACGGCAGACCATGTCAGTCCTATCTTCAAAGACCTTAAACAGACCTTCATAGAACTTAGAAAAAAATCCAGAGTCTTTGCCATACTTCATATGGTCTGGCCCTGCTACCTCTCTTACCTCTTTGATGCCACCAATGAGTACACTCCAGTCATCTGGGCTTTGGGATCTGGGAGCCATGCCTTTTGCTGCTACAGGAGTTTACCTCAGGCTTTTCCTCTGCCTCTAACTCTTGAGATGGCTGGTATTCTCTGACCTCCTCAGAGATGCTCAGGTATACTTCACCTGGCCAGCCTGTCTCAAGTAGTCCCCATTGTTACTTACCTAGCCTAGCACCATGTTTGCTTTCTATAGGACAGGTGTCTCAATTTGTAATCATAAATTTATTTACTTTCTCATGCAACTGTTAAACTGAACAAACAGAAAGCATCTTCATCTCCCACTGTCCCTTTGAGTTACTCATTTGGCTAGTTCTTTTCTTCCCACTGGATAAAAAATTTTACAGCAACCATAACTCAAATAATAAAAGGATGTGTAATCACACTGAGACAAAGAACACAGACTCAACTTGGTATCACTGTTAGCACTCCTTACACATAGCCCTCACTCATCTCCTCCACTTACTAGCTACAGTTTCTGACCCCAACAGGAATGAGAGCTGATGGTTGTATTGGGAAAAGAGGAAGGTTAAAAGACAAGGGGGTAGTCTAGTATTACCTGCTGGGATAACAGAGTGTCTTTCCTTCTGGGCCTGGCAATGTTTAAAGCTGACTTTTTCTTGGGTACTTTTGTGATTCTTCAAAAGCCCTCTCTGGGGACATTCCCTGCAAGGCTGGGATTAGGTTGAGGCAAGTGAGGGAGGATCCTTTTCTTTTGAAAAATTTTTGGCATTTTCTTTATCATGGATTCTTTTGCATCAATTCTCATATTTTTGAAATATTGCATCAAATGTTATCTATCTTGATTACTGAGTTTTTACTTTTTGGTGGCCCCTTGAATTTTGTGCCTGAGACGAGTACTTTACTCACATCACCCGGTCCCACCTCTGATTCTCTGTACTTCCTATGATAAATGCATTTTTCTCTTGCTAGTCACATACCCCTTAGCATCTTTCTCTTTGTTTTCTTTTGTTAGGTCTACACCACATAAAATTGAAATTTATCTTTGAGGTCCTGTGACCTTCCTTTATTGCTCTCTAAGGTAGAATTTAGAACAACTCCAGGCCAACTTTCTCTCCTCTGGCCCACAAACAGTCTTATGTTGTCATTACAGGGCAAACTCTGGGCGAGGAAGCCCGTCCTAATACAGCCTCAAGTCTTTGTTCTGTTACGCAAGCAGCTGGCCAATCTGTTTCTGCGATTTGGCTTCCTCGGTTGCAGTTAGACCTCAGTACATTGTGTCTGACGGCTTGAGGGAAGGGACAGGGACACTCAAATCTCCCTCCCCACCTCTTTTTTTTGTTTGTTTGGGAGACTCATAGCACAATCTGATTCAGAGGAAGCTTTCTCACAAATTTTTTCCCAGTCTCCAAGTCCATGGCTTCCAGTGTGGATGAACGGTTTTAAGGTTGAGGAAGATTTGGCTAAATCATTTATTAATTCAGCATGTGATCTAATGCATCCAGTGGAATGCGGCATTTAGTTTACATTGGTACCATAGTTGAAACTGCCAATCTACTACCCAGTTATTCTCTGTCTCCCCAGTGAACATAAACTCCACGAAGGCAGGGACTGTTTCTGTTTGCTCATTTTTATGTTCTCTGCACCCAGCACAGTACCTGGGATACTTCAGTTGCTCCACAAAATTTTGTCGACAGAATAAAATGAGTGAACCCTTTTATCAGTACTGTTCTAAATCATATGTAAAAATAACAAGTTCCTTAGTATATTTTACTATTTGTCAGTAACAATATATATTCTTACTTTGTAATACTGATGAAAAGTTATAAATGCAGAGATGATTATGAAAGATGTTGGAAAAAAGTAAGATGAATGAGATTCAGCAAAGATCAGCCAGAAACGTTTAATGAGGAAGTGAAGGCTTGCTTATATTCTGAGTCAGAACATGCAACTCTTTAGAAAATAGCGTGGAAGTGGCTAGAGGCAGGTTTTCACTATATTCTGTAATAGCCTCTGCACTTCTCTACCCTGAAACGATAAACCTTATTCTCTATGGATTTACCTGGTTGGAAACCAATCAGGCAACTGTGCCAATACTACAAACACCTGCACATCAGAGAACTTTAACAGTGCCAGCACCAAATACTTCTTTTAGTTTATCTCAGAGAGTGTTCCCGGCTAATCCTCTTGTGGGTACATAGATAAACACTCTGAAGCTAATAGTCTTAACATAAATTAAAAATAATGCAGAAAAGACATTTTAGAGCATACAATATTTTGTTACCTTTAGATTTCTATTCCCATTTTGTAAGTCTCATTGTTGAAAAGAAAACATTTTCATATTATTTGTCTGAAGAGGCCAGTAACCTCAGCACTACACACTGTGGTAGATTTTTTCCTTTTTCTTCCCTCAGTAACAACTTAGAAACCCCAGATGCTAAGCTCCAGAAGAGGTGCCCAGAGAGCACCTGGCTTCTTGGCAGATCTCTGAGGTGGCTGGGCTGGGAGCTACTTTTCCATCTGAATTTTTTAAAGTTGTTTTAAGATCCAAGATTTTCTTATAAATTTAAAAAATCTAGATTCTTATATTGTCATTTAAAAAAATTATAATTGTGGTGAAATTTTATCAGAATAAAAGTTATATGTTATATGTAAAAGTATATGTTATGTTGTTTTATAATGTATAATATAAATTATAATGCATAAAATAAATAAAACATGCAAAAATATGTTATTTGATTTTTAATATAATTTTATTTCTGTAGGTGACTTGTGTCGTAACTATAAAGAATAATTCCAGGATTATATTTCTAAGAAATCTTTTTCCTCCTTAGAATAATCTAAAATCTCCACCTTGCTCTCATACTTTCCCTTTGCTTATAAAAAAACTGATTTAATCAATAAAGCTTCTTAGTAGGCGATCACTTGTTTCAGAATATAGCTTAATTAATTAGGTATTGCTTATATCCTACCTCTTCTAGGAATAATTTGAGGTAAGATGATACAATTTACAAATTCAATAAAGATATGCTGTCTCATTGCAACAAGTTGGAATCTTACACTTTAAATACTTAATCCTAACTTACTTTAATTTCTTGCCTAAAATGCAGCCTGAAGCTCAGAACACTGAACAGTGACTACAATTGTGGGGTTTCGCTTTGGACAACAGAAACTATGAACTGTCATTTCGTTTCTTTGGCTCTGATTGAACTGGGTGGCCTTCTCCGTCTGCTTTCCTTGAATGCACTTCAGCTTTCTTCAGTCATGTAATAACTGTGCGTATATTGTAAGCTAAGAAGTCAATCCAGGGTTAAGCTGTTGCTTGACAGAGAAGAAATAAGTAATTCGTTATGAATGTTGTGGGTGACATGGGGATGTGATTTCAACAAAACTGACTGGGGATATGTGATATAGATCGATTCTTATTCCAAAATCTTTGGGCGTTCTGAGGCTAACTGAAGCAGATCATGAGACCCGACTGTCTGTATCACTGCTGTTTGCTGTTAGAGATCAATATGTATGCCTGTGGTGTGGCTTGCTGTGATTGGCGTGTGAGCACCTGCTTTGACTCTGAAAGCATTTCATTTGTTTTAGAGAATCACAAAGACAGACAGGAGAACCTGAAAGAAAAGTTAAAAAATAAAATATGGATAACTGAATCTACACCTTGTAAACACAGATAAATCAGCTACCCTTCCTCAAATATTCCTGGGCTAGGTGGGTTCTGTGAATCTATAGACACGTAATATGATCAGGAGATTAGGTATATTACTTATATCTATCACACAAATATTTTGTGAATATGGGCATGCCTGGCTCTTTCAGAGAAAGTGATTGAAAAGAGAATGAGGAGCTATGCTGTGATAGCTCAGCTGGGCCGGGAACATCTGACCCTGGCTCTCATCAACTGGTAGCGTTCAGAGAAACTTGAGTCCTAAGGTAGAACTCATTATTTTCCTCTTAGAACTCTTTTCAATTTTATTTGACCCTTTTCTTCCTTTCAAATTCCTTCATTTCGTTCCCTAGAATTTACCTCTGTCTCTTCATTATATTACTATGATCTATTTTCTCTTTTCGCACTGCCTGCTTTAAATTCAGTAGAGAACTCTCATATGTCTCCATGTATCTTATTTCCATTGCACTAATGACAAAAATGATTCTTAGTTCAGTTTACTTAATTATAATTCATTTTAAATTATTCATATCATGTTAGTAAAATAATTCCAATTGATTTAAAATCATTAATGACTAATAGACATTCTCTTTGCATCCAATATTCTTCATAATGTTTGCCTCTTCTCTAAGCGACAACTTTACATTGTTTCACGACTTTATTAAAATACATTTCACACACCCTAAAATTCACCTACTTAAAGCGTACAGTTCAGTGGCTTTTAGTATATTCGGAGTTGTGCAAACATCACTACAATCTAATTTTAGAACATTTCAAAACTCCGAAAAGAAACAAAGTATCCATTAGCAGTCATTCCTCATTCCTGTTGCTGGCCCCGACCCCTGCATCCCAGCTCCATGCAACTCTTAATCTTTCTGTCTTTGTAGATTTGCTTATTTTGGACATTTCTTGTGAGTGGAGTCATGCAATCTGTGGTGTTTTGTGATGGCCTCTTTCACTTAACACAATGTTTTCAGATTTCATCCATGTTGTAGCATGTATGAATACTTCATACTTTTTTATAATAATAATTTTACATTTTAAAAATGTACAAATAACTTCTCTTTTTTACAATGTTATACATCAATTCTGCCTCAGTCGCATAATAAAGTTCAAAATGATTTAAGTAATACGTTTACTTTAATTACGAAACAAACTATATTAATGTGTGTTTCCTAATTCTAAAACATTATTATCTTACTACATCAACGGGCAGCTGTAAAAGGAGAGTTGATGTGTCCCCTCTCAGCATTAACAGGCTCCTACTTTTTGTCTGCTGAGTTTCTCATCTAGTAATCTCCTCAAACTTATTACATTGGTAAGACTTCCCAGATAAGACATATTTTTGTGAGTAGAGTAGCTGATATCCTTTTATTTCCTATTCTTTCTCTCCATAACAAAAATTATTAGTCTGTTTGTTGAGAGAAATGAAAAAAACATACATAGTCTATTTTTGTCGGGATGAATTAGAAGGCAGAGAAATTTCTACTACTAATTTCTTGTAGCACATAATTCAAATACCAATTGATTAAATCCAGCATTCAGCTACTCAATGAGCATTTATGCAGGCTGATGCTCTCATGGAATTAGTTTTGTATGAAATTAACTTTGTGTTGGATGATAAAATGCAAGCTTAAAAATAAATGCTAACAAAGACTCATTATAAAATACCAGATGCTCTTTTCAGTTTTTGGTTCTGAAATGAATAAATGTCAGTCAAGGCCAAGAGAAATTTTCTCCAGCTATATCAGATTTGTCCAGCTGTATTCCCATAGAGACTTCTTCAATAATTTTTTTTCCATTTGGATACAATAGTTTTTTGTTTTGTCCCTGCAATGTGGACTTATGAAGAGGAATCACACTTGCCATCTTTCTCGAGTTTAATGGGTTCTCAAGTGTACTGGAACAATCAGTGTGTTGACAGCAACACCAGCTCAGGAACCTGGAAACACACTCTAAAAACAGAAACATCTACAAATGTTTTCTATAGAGTGGAAGCCTGATTGCATTAATGGCCAATTCTATCACACCTCTCTGGAGCCACACCCATTACTGTGTAACTCTTATGTCTCCTTACTCTGTCTCAGGCTTGGTCATGTGACTTGGTTTGGCCCATGGGATGTAATCCAAGAAGAATCTAGTAAAAGCACTTGAGCACTTCTGCTGATACTCTTCCCTCTGCCATCACCATGAGAACATGACTGCATGAGGCACATGGGAAAAAGCTGAGTAGCCACAATCCACCCAGCTAAGACTGCACACGACAGCTCACCACTAGATTTGTGAGCAAGCTCATTCAATACCAGAAGTTCCCAGCCAATCCCAGCCTAAATTTCTGCCCCACAGACTCATGGACTTCATAAATAGTTATTGTTGTTTGCTATTAAGTTGTTGTGGTCATTTAAAATGTAGTGTTATTGGGGCAATGGTTAATTAATACATATATGGATTCTCAAAAAATGACCAGTCACACTTATTATTAATGCTATAACTAAAATATCTTCTAGTCTACATAGTAATGCAGGTGGAAATTGGAAAAATTTCATAAGTAGTAATATCTAATTTATTTGTTATCATTTATTGAACTTTGGAGAGGATTTCCCCAATTGAAGTTTACAAATGGAAGTTACCCCCAACTGAAACTTACAACTTAAAACAGAGAAACATTTATTAGCTTAACTATTTAGAAACCTTTTATGTAATAGCTGGGATCCAAAATTCATCTGTTGAAACTTGATCCCCAGTGTAATCATATTTTGAGGTAGGATAATTAAGAGGTGATTAGGTAATGATGGTAAGCTTTCCTGAATGGGATTAGTGCCTTTATAAAAGACATCCAGAGCAGTCCCCTGCCCTTTCCTCTATGTGAGGTCACAGTGAGAAGATGGCAGTCTGTGAACCAGGAAGCAGGCTCTCATCAGACACTAAACCTACTGGTACCATGATCTTGGACTTCCCAGCCTCCAGAACTGAGAGAAATAAATGTCAGTTTTCTATAAGCCACCTAAGCGTATGGTAGTTCATTAAAACAGCCCAAACAAACTACCACAGAGGTCTTTCTAAAATAAGTATCTAACGTCTTAAAAATGTGCTTATCATTTGCAAAACAATTCCTACTTCTAACGCGTTATACTGTTTATATTCAGGCATTATACTAAGAAAATATATAGAGGGAAAGATTAATATTCAAGGATGTTTCTTAAATAATTTTAATAATAACAAAAATTAGAAAAAGCTAGACCAAATAAATCATGGTGCATTTATACAGTGGAATATAACAGTTATTCGAAAACATGTGGAAGAAAATTTAAAAACAAGGGAAAAATTAAGTAAGCATTAATTTAAAAGAAATATTATAAAAGACGATATGTAGCTTATATATATGTACATATACAGCATGGTACCAATATTATTTTCATAAATTTGCATGCAGTTGCCTAAAAAGACCAGGAGACTCTGTAGTATACTATAAACAGTATTCGCTGTGACAGGATTATGAGCTATCTGTAGGATCTTCATTGCTCTGTCTGAGCTTTCTACTTACATGACGTAAAACAAGAGTAAATGGGTATTGAATGAGGGTTTAGGGTACTCACCTGAGAGTAGAGAGCATGAGTTCTATTGCATGGATCTTATGTCATATCTTTAGGCTGCTCAGATGCTTCCTTATCTCCCTTCCTGATCCGAGGCATGTATTGAGGTTGACAGATAAATTACTACCAAATAGCTCTACAACTACTCTTGGGGGATTGTACATTGAGCAACTTTCTTGATGTTTTCTGTTGCTCTCTGTATTTCAATAGCTGTGCCATTTATAATACAAGCTTCATTACATTCATCATTTGATAAGCTGAATATTTGAGATATGAAATTTATTAAGTGTCTCAAACTTAATGCCCTCAGGGGCTGAGGAAGTTGTACAAAATAGGTAAGGCAGATTAGCCACTGGCCAGATGCAAAGGGAACAACCATTTACCATCAGCAAAAAGCAACATGGGCCTTGTGGTGCTAGCTCTGATGGTTTTTCAAGAGAAGCTAGAAATCCAATTTTTAAAGCTATCTCAATTTTTATATCCTGGCTATTAATTCAAATATTTTAAAAGTTTATAGGCCACAGAAACATGTCTGCAAGTTGTGTTTGTCCTATGAGCAGCCAGTTTGTGATTTCTGACATTCAGACACATCAACATGTCAAACTTGAGGCACGTATGAGTAAAGAATTCTAATACAAAGACCAATAATTTTGCAGTGAATAATCAATTCACTATTAAGTAGACATCTAGGTATAATGCGACTTTAAGCTGTCAAGGTGAATGAGATAACAAATAAGTAAGCCAATATTTTTCAGTTTTATACCCAGGATTGTTAAGTGAATAATTTTAGTTTCTTACATATGTCTTTTGTATAGGAGCACTGTCAAAATTTATAAACCTCGATGTGTATAATTTTTCACTTCCAAAATAAATGGGCATTCTAAAGGACACTGGGAAAGGATACATCACAGCAATCAAAGTAAAGGATGGCCTGATTTAGGATTAACAGACATGAAGCTATGTGTGGTGTGAGTCTATGTTCCAGAACAGGGGTGTTTTTCCCCAGGAATTTCTAAGACTGAGAGTAAGTGTGACAGGGGCACACAAACTGTTTGGACAGCAGAAAGTCCAAGTTAATGGGCGCCAGTTACTTATAGGAGTTATCTGGTAATGAAGAGGGGCCAATATCTGGGAACACTGAGGCTTTTGGGAAATTACAGCTCCTCTTTCAGGGACAAAGAAGCCACTGATTCTGTGGAAAGGTGAGTTCCGGTACAACCATTGCGATGGAGAGAAGGGAGGCTATCAATCCCATTTAGATTCTCCTAGAAGAGTGGGGCTTGATCTCATTATTTGAGCAGCTCAGCCTGAATTTCCTGTGTCACTTGGGAATAATTTCCATTGCGCCACAGTCACACACTTTGTTGCAGGTGGGGTGGGACTAGAATCTATTGCAACTTAAGGAAAATGAAATGTGAACTATCATTGAGGGTGCATAGTGTGTCCCTCAAGCAATTTCAGCCAGCACTTAGGTGATTCTGTTACTGAAAGGGGTGCACAGACCATACTTTTGCGAATGTATGCGTATGTGTAATACATTCAATAGATTGATACATTCAGTAGACTGAAACATCTATATGTACATATCCATATCTGAATCTATCTATCGGTGACTGATTATATTTTCCAAAGAAGCCATTACAATGCCACACGCTGTTCTAGAACCTTGCCACTTTCTCAGAAAGAGGTAGAGCCTAATTCCTATCTCCTCAATTCTGAGTGGTGTTGGAACTTGCTTGCAACCAATATAATGTGGT
This sequence comes from Equus caballus, assembly GCF_041296265.1. Lineage (NCBI taxonomy): Eukaryota > Metazoa > Chordata > Mammalia > Perissodactyla > Equidae > Equus > Equus caballus. Next base: position 52,949,548 of record NC_091692.1, on the reverse strand, counting down.
GGAAGTGATGCTGCATGACTTTTGGTGCTTGGAAATAAAAAGAGATATGGCTTTAGCCTTGGGAGCCTGAACCCCCGTGCTGGTGCACAAGTCTCCATGTAAGCAGTGTCACTGCCCTAAGGCTTCCATGCTGTGAAAATCCAAACAGGTCCATGTGGAGAGACCACATGGAAATCTCTGTGGCTAAATGAAGAGAGAAGCTCTGTCAGCCCCCAGCTGTTCCTATTCCGGCCACCATCTGATCACACTTGCATGAGTCCTTGAGCTAGGAATGGCCAGCCAAGCAAGTTCTTCCCAAATTGCTGTCTCAGAGAAACTGTGAGAGAATATAAAATTATTGTTGTTGATTTAAGCCACTAAGTTTTGGAATGGTTTGTTATCCAGTGATGTAATAGGAATCACTCTATCAGCCCTTTCTTCAAAGAGAGTCTTTAAAAGGGGAGAAGTTCTAATTTCAATGAGATGATGATCTCAGGACTATTTGCTTGCCCCCTGTCTTGTTTCCAAGGCACTTCAATGGACCCTCAAGACTGTGTGGAGCAGTTTGTAGTCAAATGACGTTTTTGAAGACAAGGAAAGGAAGACTTTGAATCTCTCCCGTCCGTAAAAGAAGCCCCAAAGAAAGAAGAAGCAAGAGTGCAGAAAACATGTGCTTAACTCTGAGCTCATTCAGAAGGTTGAAAAGTGACTGATTTTGCTCCATGAATAATATAAGGAGTCGCTGCATCTGCCAGAACTACTGACATGGAAAACAAAATGAGTACCAACGAATCCATCACAGTCGAATAGTGAGAATTAGGGGTGAGCTCTGATCTGTATGGGGCCAAGGCTTTCCCAGTCCTTGAATATCATCTCAGTTCATGGGAAAACTGAACCACACAGATAAATTAAAAGCATGTTTAGGAAAAAACTAATATTTGTGGATGTATAACCATGCACCACAAAAATTTACATTGTCACATGTAATTCTTTAAAATTTTAAAAATATAATTACATTATCTCTAAAGTTCAGATGGAAAAATTGAGTTAGAGATTGAGATTAAATGTTATAGCATCACCCAGGTAATAAGGAGCAGACATTTGAACTCAGGTTTGCCTCTTGCCAGAGCCTGTATGTCCTCTCCACATTATTGCTCTCCATAACATGTCTCAGGGCCTGAAAGCAACTTGGCAAAGAACCAAGAGAGATTCCTCTGTCTCGGCCATTCATTGCATTGAATAAAATGTGTGATCAGCAAGTTAGTTTTCACCAGCTGTGAGACAGGGCACATTTACTTTAGCACCTTAAATCTCAATGACAAATCCGTCTTTTCTGACTCCCTGGGCCTGAGAGCTGAGTGCCACTCATCAGAGAGAACACTACTCCTTTAATCTCACAGTGGCTAGGATCCGTATCTTGCTAGCAACTTCATTTCCCTTTTTGTTTTACAGTACCTTCCAAATCCATCATAATTCTGTGTCAGTAGAGAGGGAATGTGGCCTGGATCCCAGACTCCTTCCTCCCAGGAGTTTTCAATTTGGAAATCTGGAACAAGAGAATCATTAAGAGAGACAATTGTGAAGTCACTCTGCCTAATTGAAATATCAGCCCCATTATTTCCCAATCATGTGATCTGAGATGTGTTTAATGAAGCTTTCCATTGAGTATTGTTAATCAAAGTGTGTCAGTTCCAGTACTCTGAGAAGCAGATGCAAGACATTGGGAGAAGCATCTACAAAGTACAAAAGGAAGAGAGAGCAAGAATAGGCATGGAACCTCTGGATCACAGTGTAGGTCTAACACCCAGAAACGAAAGTGGGAGAAAGAGTCGTAGGAAGAGCCTCACACTGCAGTGCAGTTCAGAGAAATTCTTGGTCAGGTTGATGGGGAGTCCCCAAGCCAATGTTATCCATTATAGGAATCCGATGTTAGATACAAATGTCTTGGCTGTAGTACTCCCACTGTGCTCAGTCATTGGCCAAGAGCGGCCCAGGGACAAAGTGCTTTTGGAGTGAACGCTGCCATAGATTCCCAAACGTATGGCAGCTGGAGGCTGTCAGCTAACTATGGCTCCTCACAGCAGGTTCTCTCATGAGCAGTGCATGCTGCTACACATAGTCGCTACATGGCGGGTCTATTGCAATGGCAAAATGGTTTAATCCATGAAATGTATTTAGAACAGTGCTCCACACGTAAAGGTGCTCAAAAGAGTATAGCAGTTATTATCACCTATAAGGAAACACAAGGATGCATTTAAAAGACTTCGTTACACATGTTATTCAGCTTAACTGGGTAGTCTCAAATTCCCAGCTGCAAACAGACACCTGGAAGGTGGAGTGGGTCCTGAACTCATGAGTCAAAAATCCTGTAAAATATCTGTTTATGAATGCTGGAAGCTGAAACTAGAAACTGCTCAATCTCAATAGCCATTTATTATCTTCTTTCAGCATTCCCTCAAATCACAATTTCCTAAAATGACGAAAACCTCCTTAATTCCTTTGTTGGTGTCTTCTTTATGCTCACTCACTTACTCTCTCTCTCTCTGTCCCTCTTGTGCTTGCTTTTGTTCTCACTCTTGGGTGTCACCATTGCAATGACTGGCTTGGCACAAATGTCTTACGTGCTTAAAATCAGGATCTTCATTCCAACATGGCTTGGTGATCATTCAACACTTGACCTGGAGGAATTCAGAATTCAGTGAGGTATGTTCTCAGCAGGTGACCCATATTCCTTTCTGTCACATTTTCATTCTTTTTCCTTTTCCTTGTTACCTCTCCCTCTACTCTGCCTTCATCTAGCACTGGTCCTATAGTAACTTTGTCTCTTGGTGACGTCAACATGGAATTATCTCTTTCTTCCTCCCACCATGTTATTTGTCACCATATAGAGATAAGGGCTATAAAAAGAGCCTTTTCAAACTACTATTGAAGACAATATATATGAGGGCAGAAGTGAAGCAATGAAAAGTAATGAGATAGTTCAATTAATTGACAATCTTTCAGGCCTCAAGGAGATATATTTCAGACCTGAATTGCTGTATTGGTTGCAGGTACCATTGTGCCCAGCACAATGCCCTGCTTAGGTGGGCACACAACGAGTATCTATTAAATGAATGAGAAGAAGCATTTTAAATCATGTTTATTTAAATGATAGTATCATACATGTTTTTTGTTTGTGCTGTCATTCTCAACCCCAGCTGGGGAGCTTTTAAAAAATATGGATGCCTTGCCTACTCCAGACCAATTAAATCAAATTCACCATGGGTAAAGCCTCCACATGGATATTTTTTTAAAAAACACCCCTGATGATACTAATATGTGAGCAGGTTTGAGAAGCACTAGTCTACAGAGGAATTTATTAGGGGCGTGTCAGGGCCCCTTGTGTATTCACTGGGCTACCCAAATGGTAGCATGAAAGGCAGGAGCTCCTTTCATGATAAGATAGCCCTAACATGCGTGCAATTACTTGAATTCTCACATTTTTAATTGAAAATTCATGTCCTCATTGCCTTCTATTTCATAATGCACCCTGTTTGTTTTAATGTAAAATATTTTTTCACAAAAACATCTTCAAGTAAAAGAATCTTGTATAATGCATCATGACAATTCTATGGCTTCTTGTCCTCCCAGTATACCACCTCTTTCCCAGTGTGCATAGCACTAGCATTGGGTTCAAGAGCTCAAGCGTGGCTATCAGATATACCTAGGTTTGGATTCCATCTCTGCAACTTATCTATTTGTGTATCCTAAACAAGCCTCTTCACCTCCCCAAGACTTAGTTTTCTCCTCTATCAGATGGGGTTGTTTTGAGGATTAAATGCAATGAAGTGCTTGGATAATGGGTCTGGTAAATAAGTTTTCAGCTATGTTGATGTTATAATGTTTTGATTAATAAGCACATGCTTTTATTCTGTGTTGCTGCTGGAACTTGGCAGAGCTGGTGCCATTACACGCCTAGTTATTGCAGAGTCTGAAGGAGTTGGGAAGAGTAGGCACTGGAAGGTCAAGGAAGGTAAAGGTAGTACAACCAAGACTGGAGGGAAGAACAGAGCAGACTCCTGTTAATTTCTTCCTCCATACTCTTGCAGGTGGTCTTTGTAGTTGGAGGATAGGGCTGAGTGAGAGTGCTTGAGTGAGAAGGGAGGGCAGTGCTTCTAACCTGGTGATGTCTTCAGTCCTACCATCTTAGGAAGCTGCTGCGGGGTGATATTTAACCTCCTCCAAAGAATCTCAATCAAGGGGATTTTTCATGGAGGTTCAAACTCTGAACAGATTCCAAGTTGCAAGACCTACCTGAATGCAAATGAGGATGGTGGTCACTGAGAACCAAAATCTGCTGATTTAGGCTTAGGAAGCTCAAGTCACTTGACCTGGCAGCTCTGGTATGAGATGAGGTGGAACTTATATGTGCAAAGTGGTCCTTTTCCAAGTATCTGCCATTTGAAGTCAGACTTTCCCAACAATGAGAGTTTTGCTCGTCCTTTTTCTGTTGACAAAATGTTTGGGCCATGGCTGGCAATAAGGAATAATAATCGTGCTTATAAAAAGTCTCCTTACATTTGTGTCACATGCCACATTGAACAACGCACTGTCATGTCCATTATTGTATTTGATCCTTGAAGCAATTCAGTGAACTAGAAAAACTACTGCAGCCTGAGACTAGGCATATTCTTAAAGCACCCATGGTCGTCAGCATTCATTTAGAGTGTGTGCTTCTATGCATGTCTATGCAATGACCTCTTTTCTGTTTGCAATGTATATGCTCTGCTATTTAAATTTTAGTTTTTTATAATCCATTTGCCTTTTTAAAAATCTTCCTATCCTCTGACCCTTTCCATCTTGTTCTAATGTCTCTCTAGCATTAATAAAACTAATTATTGAGAAGAAATGCACATTCGAGGCTGAACTTTTGGCTGAATTTCTTCTGGAAATGCTCCCTATAACAGGTGTTAACATAATAATCTTTCTGTCCTTTCTTTCTTCCTTCCTTCCTTCCTTCTTTCCTTTCTTCCTTCCTTCCTTCTTTCTTTCTTTTTCCTCCTTCTTTCTTTTTTCTTTCTTTCTGTCTTTCCGTTTGTCTGCCCTCCCTTCCTTCCTTCTTTTTGTTGCTAGGAAAAAACTGTGTGTGTGAACTGAAGGAAAGGTAATGAAGAGGATGGATTGAATTAATCAAAGGGAAGAAAATCGCAAAGTTCCAAAAGAGATACTTTGGAGGTTAAAGGCAGGATCTAATTTATAGTGACTATGATTTTACAGGACATATTTCTTTAGATGAGATAATGCTATCAGGCTCTGATGCTGTTAAACTATTTATACAGTGACAGCTAAAATCAATGATAACTAATAATTTTTTTTTAGTAATTCTATGTTTAGGAAGTATAGTCTCTTCCTAGTTTCAGTTGGTAATGTTTATCAGGTGAATTAACATTCTCAAATGTGTGTATGATAAATATTGCACTGTAATTATCATCATCCTCTCCCTAAATGATTCTGCCTTATATTTCAAGATCTTTGTGTTACCAGATGGTATTAGATCTAATACAGCAATCAGGAGTTTCCGTATATGCAGAAATGTAACCATCAGAGATGGGTGTTAAAAGAGTGAGAATTATATTTTTTATACCTGTGAATTTTAGGATTCTTAGTGAGATAGGTATATTTTATACATGATAGAATATGAATATTTTGTAAATAAGTAAAAGGTTAAACACATACCTGGCCCAAATAATTAACATAATAATAATACTAGTTTAATAGGAGATCTTCAAAATAATACCTAACGTATGGTAGAAACATAAACCTATTTGTCTGACACTTTCTTTCATTTGATTTAGGCTGAGTTTACCAAATATTTTGAAAGGAGAGAGGCCTATTAGTGCTGTGGTTAAGAGTCAGATGGAGCCGGATTTGACTTTGCTTCTGACGCTTACTAGCTAAACTTCTCAGATCCGGTTTTCTCATCTGTACAGTGGGGACCAAATTAGTAACTAACAGAGTTCTAGAATTATAAAATAAGGTAAATGATGTGAAGTGCTCAGCACGGTGTTTAGTATAAAGTCAGTGTTCAGTAAATAGTGCTGTTGATACATTACTACTTAATATGAATTCAGTTGTATTAGCCATTATTCAGTATATCTCATGTATTCCGGAATATATATTTTTTTCTCTTAGATTATCTAAAAGCAGAATTTTCTCTGTTTTTATAAATGTATCTATTTATTAAGTACTTGTTTAGTAACTACTATGTGCTGGATACCTTGCTCGAAGCTAGGTTTAGAATGGTGAGCTCAGTAAAGTCCTTTCATGGAAATTGTGGTCAGTATGAAAAATAGATAATAAACAGGCAAACTAATAAAACCACATTTATTTATCTGTTTAGCAGCAGAGTGCTGATCAGGTATTCCTGTCTAAGTCCGATGGAAGTCAGACTCAGGGCATTTGTCCTGGAATATGGAACAGTGTGGGGAATTATCAGTAGGCATGAATCTAGAAACATCACCGTTTCCCTTGGGAGCTCTGGGCTCTAAGGTAATTCACTGCACACATGCAACTTATGCCTTTCCAATCATTTCACAAGGCACAATTGATGTGTGCATGCATGTGCATGTGCATTTTCTTCAGATCACCTCATCAGTGCTCAGCAAATAATATAAAATGAGTAAGTAGGTTAAGGGTCACTCTTCATAAAGGACTATAGTTCAAGAATGTTCCGCACCTCTAAGGCATGCTGGATGTAAACAATAATAAAACAAATCTCTTTTCCTACCTTCATTTATTTCTTGGAAAAACAAGATTTACCCCTCCCAACCCCTATTGCTATTTAAATCTTAGTATTTGAAGTCTTAATGGAAATAAGAAAAATTCTTAAAGGATAGCCTTCTGGAGTATTGGTGCATGAAAAGAGGAGGATTTTGGTTTCTGTTGATTTGAGTTTCTTTAGTAAATACATGAGGGGGCCCTTTCTGGGTATGACATTCATAGAAGCTTCTTCCTGGTGTTCTTGGCCTCTGAGCTAAAGTCAAGCCTCTTCCAATGCCTTGGGTACTCACTTCAAAAGACTCTAATAAAAGCACTCAGAAAGAAGGAAAAAGTTTTCCTCCTGGCTCTCAATAGTGAATTACAAACTGGCATTCTCTCCTTCCATTCTTAAAACTCGAAGGGTGGTATAGGCAGCGATGCTGACAGTGTGCATTCACAGATGCCACCATATGGGTCTCGAAAAACTAGTTGCACTGATGATTCCCTGCACATGTAGGAGACAGTTTGCATTGTTGGCATCGTCCCTGCACAGAAACAAGCACAGCTTAGCAAGGCTGAGCAGATGGCACTGGATCTGGTGCCAGAGAAGCAGTGAATTAAAGGTTATACCCACCAGGTTTGATGCAGTGCCAGTTTGAATTGGTACAGAAGCTTCAGCCCACCTGCTTATTGGCCTCATGACATCTGGCATCTTTTTATTTTATTTTGTTTTTTTTAATTTGGACTGAATTGAAGGCAGCAAGGAAAAATGTCATTTTAAAAGCCAGTTACAAGTCAATGGATTTAAACTCAACAAAAAAAGACCTACAGGTCCTCTGCATTAATGTTTTATATTAATGATTTTTATAAAACCTTTGGGAAATTACACACTGACGTGCTGAATTGTGCTGCAATTTATAGCATCATACAACGAAGAGGGTGGACTACTAAAAACTTGCTCAAAGTTGCTAAATAGTGTCAACAGAAAAAGGCTAGTATCTGTAACCTGTACAGAGTAATTAGGAATCAGGGAGGAGAATAAACTTGTTTCTATCTATTCTGATGATTTTCACATTGTAATAATTAGAAAATGTGGCATGTCGCATAGAAGCACATTCTAAAAGGTGTTTTCACCTTTAGTTTGCTCTTGTAAAGTTTTTTCCGCAGCAGTGCATTTAGTTATGCTGTATTTCAGCTGTAATCTCCACTTGCTCTGCACACATTCATACACTGTGCACACAAATATGCAACATCCCCAGCCCCAGGGCAGCCATGTGTACTTACTGAGACCTGTTTGTGTATCTCCTCTACTGGGGGCTTCACGCCGGCTCCCTGGGTGTCAAATGAAAGCGCACGGCGGAGCGCGACTCCAAGGTGATGAGCTTGGTAACTAAGCCTTTTGATTCGAAGTGTATATGAGGTCTGGCTTAGACCATCCACAATTTATTGATTTTAAATAAACTTTTAATGATATTGTATCAAGCCTTGTAGCAGCATTCTAGAGGTAAAAGAAATCATCATTAGGCAAATGTATTAAATGTCTAAAATAGCATCAACTTTTCATTCCACAAATCTGATTTGTATGATGGTAATACTGACTTCGTTTTTCATTGAAATTGACTTGATTATTTTTCTCTTTTAGAGATTATAACAGCTATGAAGTTTTGTGGAAGTGTAGTCTTTTCGTTTCAAAAAAATATCTAGAGGAGAGACATTGGTAAGAAAAAAAGAAGCAGGATGTGCTTCTAAGTTCTGCTCAAAGAATTTGGAGGGAGAAAGAGGAAAAACCAGGAGTGCACTGCAAGTTATGAACAGAAAAAAGAGACTGGAAAGCCAACAATTTATTCTTGTTTTGAACTCTGTAGACAGTTTATAGATAGAGACAGTGAAGAACCAATAATGCCAACATAGTCCTCAGAATATGAAAAACAAATAGTAGGTGTCTGATTGGGAAGCCTGCATCCATTCCATTAGTTCTGGATATAATCTGGAAATCTACTGTATTGAAGCCTTTCATTGACTATTGTGATGACTTTTAAATATTAAAACAATTTAAAAATATTAAAATGTTACTAATTATTAATATTAAAATAATCATTAGCTTCCAATTCTGAATTACATAAACCACAACTATTATCTTCTTCCAACAGTACCCTAGGAGATGAAATTACTACGGAAAAAGTAAAGTTAAAAAATTTTCTAAACAAGACTGGAAATGATGTTGGAGTTTTATAGACCCATTTGTTGTTATCAAAATGGTTAGGTTCATCTTAAGTTCAAGCAGGGAAAAAAACTCGAAGTGATTTGATCTAATTTAAAGATTCTATCAGTCACCATTTCAACAATAGAATAACGACAGGAGAGAATAAAATCACCCCCACTGAAGAGCCTACCTAACATCAGAGCCACTTAGAGCTTCCTCCTGTTCATGTAACCAACTCATTTATATTTGATACTTCTTCATAACAATATTAGACTGGAATTTCTTTCGCAAGCTTCTAAGGAGTTCTTCTATAATAAGGCTCCTTCATTATTGCAATCCAAAGATATCTTACTGTTGCCACAGTCAAAACCTATACATTATTCAGAGTTATAAATAATTCTTACTGTAAACCAGGTACTAAATTACTATCTCCTGTTCATTGTAGTGAGAGAATCTGTTTCCAAGTTCTCCAGATAAATAGGTAGCCCAAAATATTCCAAGGGAGATAAAAGAAATATCTTCCACTTCTTCAACTGAGCAGTTTTAATGAGACAATGGTTTAAAAAAAAATCCCCAATGAGAGATGGCACTGAAAGTTGTAAAGTTGTAGTCACAGCAAGATGATACCCAAGCATAATTTTATTTACAATGTATCTGATAGCCTTGCCTTCTGGGCTATCTAAACTCCATTGCTGAGCACTCTGGTCCCAACATATTTACAATCTAATACTCATTGTTAACAGACACAAGGGCTGGTAAAAATGGGTCCGAAAAGTAAGAGCATTATGGGTTAACTGAGAGGCAAGATCTTAACTCTTCACTCAGCAAAACAGACTGCCCATTTTACATTGATCTTTTTAAAGATATCTTTATCATTTATGCATAAAATAACCGACTTGAAGTCCAAGTTAATGCTCATGTCTCAGGTTTTTAGAGGTGAAGTTTTATTATCTTACTCATGATAACAGGCGTTTTGGGAACTTCCTAATTATGGTCTGATATTTCAATACAATTATCTTTTGTGTTGCCCCCCCTTCTTCCTTAACATCCATAATATTTTGGGTTGTTAATCAGATCAATCAATCAATCTATATATACCTTTAGATTTTTCTTTCCTTGAAAAAGTCTATTTTTTGAGTACAACTCTTCATGGAAATGGTATCTCTTAAATTTCTAGTCTCTAAAATACCTTTCATCTATCTATTTGAAATTCCTTCACAGAAAAGAGATAATCGTTTTGTTATTAATAGTCAGTATTGACTTTGAATATTTCTGGCCAAAGGTTCACTATGGGTGCTTTGAAAAAAACCCAGAAAATCAAGAATTTACCTTCAAGTTAATGAAATAAAAAATAAAGTTCCTGAAGTCTCAATTGACATTGTCTCCACATTGAGTATAATGGTATTATGGATTTAGCTCAGGCAAATCCTGCTCTCTGGCTGCTGTCATCATTAGTGTATATTTTTGCTTTGCCTAAGGTATGATCATGCTGCAGAGAGATGTAAAATACAGTTTCTGGTGCAAAACAGGAACTCAAAGTATTTGTTTAATGGATTTGTGAAGCATAGAGTGAGTCATTCATTCCTGCTCTCATTCAGTAGTATGATGGAGCGTGCATCATAGAAGTGTCCGAAAGCACAGCTTCTGGAGCCAGGTTGCCTGGATTCAGATTGGCTCTGCCTCTTGCTGGCTGTGTGAGTCAGGGTAAACTACTTAACCACTCAGTGCCTGTTTCCTCCTCTGTAACATGGAGAAAGTATCACTACTACTAATACCAACTTTATAAAGCATTGTAAGGAGTAATTTATATTTATTAAGAATTTAGAGCAATGCTTGGTACATCATAAGTGTCACAATTATTTGATCAATAAATAGATAAATAAAGATAGGTAAATGATAACATTTCCAGCACAAAAAACAGAACAAGGCAGGGTCTTTGTTCCCAATGTGCTTAAAATATTCAGATATTCTTCTAGCCTGGAAATGCTTAACATGCACAAAATCAACTTTTAATTTGAATGAAAATTTAGATTTTAAGCTCTAGAGGATGGAATTTACCATGTTAATGACCAATGTCCCTTCAAATCAACATACCTTCTCTTTATTTTTGTAGGAAAAATTATAAAGTCATTGAGATATGTGTTCATCATTCCTTGTATCTTCTTCTTTTGGAATGCTCTTCTCATTTAAAGGAGAAATAATCTAATGTCAGTTTACCACACTTTTTAATTGATATTCTAATTAAATTTGTATATATGTGAATGATTTCCTCTTTGTCTCTTCAACCAGGCTGGGTTAGATTTTAAGCCTTTTTCAACAATGACAAAATTAAAGCACTTCTTCCCTTTAAAAGACTTTTAGTTAGTGCCAGATGGATAGAAGATTTGGGGGTGGAGCAAAGGGGCCCTTGAAAACTTTATGTACAAACTATGCTTCATATCCTATTGGTCCCAAACATCTATTGATTCCAAACCAGCAATGTCTTTTCATTTCTATCTACATTCCCAGCACTACTACCTTAGTTCAAGTTCTCATCATTTACCGCCAGAAATACTGAGGAATTTCCTTCCTTGCTTCCTAGCTTGCTTGTTCTTCCCCTAAGTCCCATTATCTGCTCTGCAGCCAGAATGAGCTTTCTAAATGACGTCCCCGGTCATGCTACTCTCCTGCTCAAAAATCTAACATTATCAGCAGAAGTACCAAACCTCGTTGCCCATGAGACTCACTGGTTGAAATCTTTGTCTCTGAAGATGTTGATTCAGTGTGCTTTTGATGGGCTCGGGCTTTAACTTGGGGATTTTGATGAAGCCACTCTATGGACCAATGCTTGAGAGCTGCTGGCCGGAAGAAAAAGGCAAGATACACAAATCCTCTCCAGATTTGTCTGTGCCTGTCTCTCTTCACTCCCACGCACACTCTCCTCCAATTGCTGTTTCTACCTCCACACTTTGCAGGTGCTCCACTCCTAGTTCAGTGGTCACTCCTTCTTTGTGACCCCTGGTGAATGCTCTGGGACAGTCGCGGAAGGAGGAACAGTAGTAGTAGCTCCTTCTGTAGTATTCTCAGGACACTCTGCCTCAACTACCTTTCACACTTTCTTACTTTTATAATTATGTGAGTTTATAATGCATGTAGTGCTGGAATAATGGCATTAAAAGATGCACAGTTCAATTGGGCAAAAAGAACTCAACAAAAAACCCCGCATTTTACTTATGCCTACTGGAGAGCATTAAAGATATTTCCAATATGCCCTACCCTTCATCCCAATTTTTTCTCTTTTTACAATTTTGTCATAATCCATCTGCCACAGCACCATTCTCTTCCAAATTCCCTGGAGATCCCCTGATATACCCTGTCCCACTTGTCTTTTATCAGTCTCATCCATACCTTTTCTTCCTGATTTTGCAATTTCAAAGTTTCAGAGAACAATAGCACTTTCCTTAGAAGGCTGAGAAGGGCAAAGAAACTCAACTGCAGTTGTCTTTAGCGTAGAGGTGTTGTTCCTAGTGGTTACTGAGAAGTGATATTTGGGAATAATTATTCAAAAACCTTCTTCTCCCATTTTACTTTCCACTCCTTAAAATCAATAATGATGTTTTAGGGATTTTGATTTCTCTGTATAAACACAGATTTCAAAACATATTTGAATAGTGCATGGCCAATGTGTTTTGAATATGTGTTTATATCTACTTATCAGAATTGCACTAAGGAAAATTTGATTTGTTTGCTTTAGGATAATACAGAATCAACAAGTTAGGAAGGCATTTTGTCTCTTCTCTATCATAATTTTTTCCTCTTCCTGCCACCATCTAACCAAAAAGTTTCCTGTTTACCTGTGGTCCAATTACTATAGTTATGTAACAAATTGCTCCAAGCTTAGTGATCTAAACAATTGTTTATTATGCTTGCAGATTCCTTAGGATAGATATTCAGGGAGGACTTGGAAGGACAGTTCTCACTGGAATTGTGTAGTTGAAGTCAGAGAGCTGCTGCCATCTGAAGGCTTGACGGGGGCTGAGGATCCACTTTCCCAGGTTTACTGGCTGAATGCCTATGAACTGGGTGGCTTGGGTGCCCTTATAACATGGCATCTGGTTTCCTTCAGAGTATGTGATGCAAGAAGCTAAAGCAGAAGCTGCAGTGCCTTTTATAACCTAGCCTCAGAAGTTACACATTGTCACTCTACCCTGTTCTATTGATTACACAGGGTGAGTCTTGATTCATTTTGAGGCAGGACTACGCAAGGTTATAGATACTGGAAGTGTGAATCATTGGGGCTCATCTTGGAGGCTGCCTACTCCCTCAATATCCACTCTTTCCTGCAAGATGAATTATGGACTAGCCTAGTTACTGCTACTGCATAGATTACAGACTATGAGGTATTGAAAAACATAACATTTCATAGCTGGAAAAAATAGAGAGATTATAGTCTAACTCAAGTATTCTTGAGTCATAGATCTAAAAGTGGTTTTAGGGATTATCTAATTCAACCGTTTAGTTCACAGATAAGAAAAGAGAGACTCAGAAACGACATTTGTGGCAGGGCTGAGACAAGTGGTCAGAACCGCTTTATCTCAGGCCAATAAGTGATCAAATGAAGAATCAAACAAACAGGCAACCAAACAAAACTCTGGGAAAATCTAAGAAGGAAAACTGCAAACGTGTTCTTTTGATGTGTAAAAGTAATCTGAATTTGCATCAATGTTAAAACGTGCGTAATTTTTAAGACTCCCTACCATGTAGTACAGTTTTGATTTTGCTTCTTGGTAAAGTGTGCTTCACACTGATTTGTGTGGGTTTTATTTGCTCACAAAATAAAATTCTATTGACATGTTCCTAATTGTGCTAATTTACTGATTATACGATGCAGTCACTTGCTCAGAAATTAAAGTTAAATGAAACATTATCCATTCATGTCTCTCTTAAGAATTATAGAAATATTAAAAGAAAACTCAAAATTTTAAACTAAAATACAGAGTAATGGAGAAGCTTTTTTAAATTAATTGAATAAATTAATCTTTGACGTTCAACAAAATCTTAGAAAGCACTTAATTAGAAGGCAGATTGTACAAAATAGAATGTCCTGAATTCTAGTTCTCATTGCCTAGAAATTAGTCAAGATAAATTTTATTTATTAGTGCAGTTTCTTTCAATAATGAAGTTCTTTCACCTACTCTAGTGAAGGCCACAGACAACTGTATTTTTAAACTATAGCATACCTTTATTATTTGGACAACTTGAATTGAATATCACAAGTTACAGAGTGCAACGGTTTTATAGACTTTTTTTGCAATTGGAATACAAGACAAATAAAAGTAGACATAAAAAGGGTCATTTGGCTTTGAAAGTTTTACTGCTGCAGTTACAGATCAGCATACAGAGGGATAAAAATACCAGGCCTTGCATTAGTTCTGCCATATATTTTGCCTTGTCTCCTTAAGAGAATAGGATGTGACAGGGGAGAAATGTAAATTTTCAATCTGTTTTTTCTTTGGAGAAAAATACACCTTATTTCTGTGACCTAGGAGAACACTGTGCTAGAATCGGGCAAGTGTATCCCTTCTGAGGTGTAACTCTGTGCAGTGTTTGGGCTTAACCTGGGGAGGAGGGTAGTCTGATGTTTATTTACACTCTATCCACATAAGGTTTTCAAGTTTAATTATTGAGTCTGAAATAGTTATAGCCAGTTAATTTTTTAATCTATTTTTCTTCATTTAATATATACATAAATGATTTTAAATATTATTTTCCTATAGTTGCAATCCTAATAATTAGCTATTGGTATCAGATATTCAGCTAAATAGTCACAGGAACTATGAAGAGTCCAAATGTGAATAATCGCTTAACTCTAGATTATTATGCTTTTATTTTAAAATCATTTTACATAAAACGTTAAGATTATGCTTTATATGTTTATTATTTAACGACCCCCGTGACTGTGTCCTAGTCTCCTGTTATTCTGCAAGCCAATCTCCCACTGAGTTTTCTCTGTGTGATTGAAAGCCCACAGCACACTCTTTCTGAAGCTATCATAACTGTTGAAAAATGACTTTTTTCAGGGTGAAGGAAACGACAATAAGGAGAACTAGCACCTTTAATTCACATTTGAGTTGAGGACTGTATAAGACAGTTTCAGAACTGATGCTTTGTAATGCTCATGACGGGCAACGGTAAAAAGAAAAAGTGATTAATCTATAAGTCCAATTTCTAATGGAAAAAATACATGTCCAACAGAAAATCTAAAATTATATTATATATATATATATATATATATATGTCCTTTACGTGCTTGTGATTTTAATGCAAACTTTATTTCTTGCCTCTGATTTTGATGATCTTTGTTTATTTTTGCTTTATTACTTTGTTATTGTGAACTGCTTAGCATCAAATCTGACATCAGTTTAAAAAATTGCGAAAGTGGTTTTTTGTTGTTGTTGTAAACTATGTAATACTGGTACTCATTTTGAAAAATCTCCAAATGCCCTCTCTGTCCCTCTTGTTTGTGTTTTATTACTTTCCTTCCTTCCATGTTTGCTTTGGCTTACAAACTAGTTCCTGCCAAATGATTTAGTTGAAATGGCAACATTAATTTTTATGTGTGAAAGCATGTGAGCTACACTGGGAGGGAAAGGGGTGGTGGGGAGGGAGGAGTCAAGTGGAACGAAACGACTGATCATGTATATTGCACTGGGCTGAGCTGTCACAAGAAAAGGCTCTGACAATCATAGCGTAAGGTAAGCTTCTCCCAAAGATGCCAGTGGACAAAGGGCTGCAATAATTTTCAGGAAAATTCTATTTATGTCTTGAAAACCTCTCACAATTAGGCCATTTAGAATGTTTACCTAACCTATGGTCTACTTGATCCTTGTTTATAAGTTCCATTACCAAGATATGCTAGAGGGGCATTTAATAATAAATAGACAACAAAAAAAAATGTAAGAAGACAGGCAAAATTAAAATTGCAAGAGTACTGAGTACGCTGTAGGGGCTTTAAAGTTTTTTACAGTTTCTGGTGGACAAAACAACCTCTCCATTTTCGCCCTTCCGACAGTTTTCCGTGGGCCATGCTATTCCAGAAATGTTGTCTGGACCTCCTTCTGCTGGTTGGCACTCCAGTCTGGTAACACTCCGGGAGAGTCTGACAAGTAAACAGCATTGGGACCTGGAGAGAGTGCATTCTTTGGAGCAAGAAATCTCAGGTGTAAGCCTGGGCTTCAAAAGTTACTACGTGTGAGGATATGAACAAATCCCTTAATCGCTCTGACTCTGTTTTTGATCTGTAAAAAGTGGGTAATAGAATGAATCATAAAATTACCTTTCCAGTCTCTCTATTTATAGAACTTTGAGGGCTAGTAATAATAACAATGATAATAATAATAACTAGGATAATGTTTACCCTGGCAATTTATCAACCATAAAGCACCAGCCAGTGTGGCCATGGTTCCTTGGATTACTTCAGTCAACATTGCCCACCGCTGCTGCAGTAGTCACATATAGGGCTGGGGATATGCCCACTAGAGGATAAGATTCTCTAGGACAGGGACTGTACTTTATTTATTTGTGGTGCTGCTTAACTACATAATTGCCAGGCATTTAATAGATGATTGATAATGTTTGCTTAATGAACAACTAAACAAATATGATAGATAATCATGTGAAAGGTAAATTGGACTTGCCTTCTATAATCTCCAAAGCTAAAACTAGTCTAGTAATGAGATGCTATAGGAAGACAGATATAGGGTCAATATAAGAAAGATAAAAATTAAACCTTAAAGAAATCAAAAAAATGAAACAGGATATCTTGCTATCACTGAATTTTTCTTAGCAGAGGTTATTGTACCCATCAGGAAAAACTAAGTGATAATGTTGTTGCAATAACAATGCCAAAATTCAGGGGCTCCAAACGATATCATTCACACTCTATAGCTATCATGTGTTGGCAGAGGTGCTTTGCCTGTTTGAGTCACCTGGACCCAGACCGATGAAACAACTATCATCTTGAATGTTGCTAGCCATCAAAGCTGAGGGAAAAGGAATATGCTGTGGAGGTTTTTGAAGGAATACTTAAATGCTTCAGTCTCTGAGTGACACGTTATTTTCACTCACAACTCATTGGCCAGAACTAGACATTTGACTCAAAACATAAGGAGACCAGGAAGAGCAATCCTACACTGTAACCAGAAGATACTAACATCAGTGACAACTACACCCAATCGCTTAATAGCGTTGTTGTAAAGAGAATCAAATAGGAGTACTACAAAAGAGGCTGAACTTCTAGTAGGTCAATCTGTGACTGGATGATTCTGAATGCACTTATTTTTTCAACCCCTATGCAATGTCTGCAAGATTCATTTTCATAAATAACATCTCACATACATTGGACTTGTACTATGGCTCCTTCCAGGCCATTAAGTTCTATAGATACTTAGGTCCAACTGCTATTTATAATCCCTATTTTAGTTGACTCATATTTGTGTCTGTCACCTTTTTCAGGGTCATCTGCTGTTTGAGGGCATTATTAAATACTAATTCTTATATTCTACTATATTCCACATCTTTCACTATAGAAATGTCCACTAGTGCTTCCCAAACAAATTTATTTTCTCTTTTGAATAAGCACATTTCAAGGTAACTGATCACTGTACTGCAACTTCTCAATGGCCACAATGAGAAGTATTTCTTGGAAGACTAGAGTGTACCTTTAAGAAGGGTTCACATTACATGGACACCGATTATAATAGAAGACTGAAATTCCGGGCCACATGATGGGAAAAGTGCAGGCTTCTTTTCAGATGGCAATCTAGGGAGCCATTCTCATAACAGATTGCTATTTGTAGCGCCATGTTCTGACTTTCTAGTATACCTTGCATCAGCATGGGTCTGTCTGTATATGACGAGCAGAAATAGATTTTTTTCTTTTTGTGGCTTGATTAGTTGTTTTGTGAAGGCTGCAAGGTTAAAGTGAAGCTACATACTACTTCAGATAGAGTAGGAAACCCATAGCCAAAGCATAGGGTCTGGTGTTCTGGTGAATGTGTAGTTCTTTCTTATGTGCTGTTTTGTTTAATGATTTTGTGTGTGTGTGTGTTTGTTGGCGTTATTGACTACAAAAAATTCATAACTAAAATCAGATTTCAAAACTCTCCTTTCTTAAATATTGTTAGATGCCATGGTGTTTTAAGGAAAAGCAGGGGGCGGCATAGTGGCACATAAAAGCACATTTTATAAGAATCCTCACAAGTAACAAATTTGGTCACACAGCAGTTAAATCAGTCCTCCTAAGCATATCTCAACATATGTCCGCTCTCGCTGTGCTATTTTGTCTATAATGTTGTTGTTATCTTGGTTTGTGACACTGGAGTAATTACAAAGTTCTACCCTCCCATTTTTGCTTACTGGTCTTTAGTGAGAAAACTTAACAGCCATTTTTCTAGGCTATGCTGAATGAGAAGCAATTTTTCTCCTCTGCCTTGCTGAATGATAATGAAGCGATGAGTGTGTTCCTCTTGGAAAGATGTGCTGACCTGTTCATGTTGGAAGTTTGACGTGTTTAACAGTCACTGTCATGAGACTATGGAGAAGGTAGGGCAAGACAATATCCTGGGGGTGACTAAAAATACACAAATGCCAAAGATGTACAGTGGAATTTGTGGGTAGTTCTCTTAAGTGACTGTCATGTGAAGAAGGAATGTGTCAGAAGCGCCATCTCATCCTAACCGAGCTATGTCACAACTGATAGGTAAGAGCATCACTGTCTAATGGATCTGGTTTAAGCAGAGAAGTATTTTGGAATTTTCACAATGGTAAAGAATGGCTTAGTTTGCAGCCGGTCTCTCTCAGTGTGTTTGGATCCATCAGTCAGAGAAAATAGAATTCTTATTTGAAACTTATCTTTGTTATGAATGAGACTCACAAGAAACGAATGTGAAGTCCTTTTTGGCCCAATTTATTCATCATGAATTCTGAATCTTGCTGTGTGACTTTATTTTGCCAAATCATGTATTTGGTTAATTGTAATATAACTGATAAATTTCAGGCCACTTGTGACTGAGAATAAAGCAGGGTATGGGGGTAAAACAGTTCACAAGTAATCAATTCAGAATGTGGAGAGCTAGATATATATACCTGGCTATAACGTTTAACACGCTTCATAGTCATATATGAATACCTTTGAAGGCTGAGTTTTCACTCCATTTTATTTTTAAAAAGTCCCACAGATCCATTAAAATTTCTACTACAAAGATTGTGTGAGTTATATAGTGTAAGCATATCCATGTGCACTTAGCTCATGATATAAAATGTGAGGATTTTGTATAACTAAAAAGCACCTTGCTTATTTTTTCATATTTTATTTGTTGTTTTGCCTTATGCCTTACCTGTTGGTTTTCCACCAAACCCCTAAAGGTCCTAAAACATATTTGGAATTACCTTGGGTTGATGTGCTTAATAAATACTTTGATAGCTTGAAGATATGATTAACAGAATAGACTATGTTTTACTATCCTTCAGAAAGTGGACTTTGAACCTGGCAGACAGTACTACCAGTAAAGGGGTAGGTTCTCTCAGAATGCAAATCCCTCTTAGCACAGGAATGATTGACCCACAAGATGTGTAATGGTCCCTCAGTTTATTATATCCAGTCCACTGCCACACACAAAGGCATGCTTAGCCTTTGTGCTTTGGAGAGTTCAGCAAAAAACTTTGATGTAAGCCCACTCCAAAGCTAAATGCAATCATTAGGTCACAGTTATTTCTCTATCTCCTCAGCACCCTCCAGAGTATCCCGTTGTAATACTCCACATTGCACATACACATGGTCGAATTCAGGTCACAATTCAAGCCACCTGCTCTGGAATACTAACTGATAAGCATCACTCAACATGAGAATATGTCTTTATTCCACACAGAGGATACAGAGATGCCAAAGTTTAGCCCATGTGACATATAGTACTTCTGAAAACCAATGGTGTTTGCTAGTAAAAGAACTTCTTCAGATGGAAGATTAACCTTTCAGAGATAGAAATCCTTAAGATAAAACCAGAGGCTCGGAGCTACAAATAAGTTGATGTGCAATTAATTTGAGTGGCACACAGTTAAGAAATAAAGTTTCTTTATGGTCTGGCAACACAATGACATGTAGGGCATTGCGCATAAATCGCAAGCATCTGTTGTTCCTGCTAATTGGTGAACTAACCTCTTACCAAGTCTCCTAAATGTTATACCATCTAGATATGTGAGCAGAGATACTGGTTATATCAGGAACTCCTAAAATTTGTGTTACTTAAATACAAAGGGCAGAGCCAAATATCTGCCTGGAGGTTGCTGTACTGTATTACATTTCAAACAAAAAGAAGGCATTTGCTTTAGTCATCTCCAGCTCCCATCCATGACAATAAAAGCCTTGAAGTGTGCTGGCTACAGGGTAGCATATTAAAGTGGTGTCAGCATTAAGCAAAGGTCTTAAGCACAATAATTCAGAACAACTGATACAGCAGTAAGTAGAGTTTAAAGCAACAGCAAACTAGTTGAGCACAGCCTTTTGAGATACGTATTTTGAAAAAAAAAGTTAAAGTTTGAATACAAAGCCTTTAAATGAATTTTACGTGAATTTAAGAGACAAAAGAAAAGCACCATTTGAGAAGGCTGATTAATTGAAATGCTTTTCATTGTGCATGACAACAATGATGGAAATATGTTTATCTATACACTTTTTGGCCCCCCAAATGGACACCATCTAATCCAAAGAAGAGACTCAGGGAGGCACAAAGGCACTGTTGAATGTCTTCTGACGATGGTTTGGTGAGTGAAATGTAAAGCCAGGATTTACAAATATTACACAAGTGAACACTGTTACTGCACTCAGGCTGAAAAATCCTGTTCAAATCCAATAAGTGGTTTAAGATGTGCAAATATAGGCTTCTGCAGGGAGTCAGGCATTAGAAGCCACCTGGAGCATGTGCTAGAGATTGTATCCATCAATACAGCAGCTGGGCTGAAATTATAAAGAGAGCTGCTTTTCATCACGCTTGTTTTAATGCATACATTTCTCCTGTCACTGGCACCCCAGGAAAACTACTAAGCACAAAAATGAATGGTGCCCATTACCTGATATTCATACTTGTGACAACAGAGGAAAGAATCACAACACAACAGTAAGCAAAAAAATTGATATCCAAATTATTTTTAAGTTGCTGCAGTAGGAGAAAATCTTGAAAACCAATTGGAAATATTTTAATATGAGAAGTGGGGAGGGAAGCAGTCATTTCATGTCTGGTCATAAATTTCCTTCTCCTGTTAGTATATGGACAGTCTCTACGATTATTTTCAAAGGAGGGCCACATTTTACCAAAAGAGGGAAAAAATATCCTTTCTAATATGAGACAACATAAAATGTTGGTTAGGAAAAGTATTAGGAGCCTGTGGTTGGGTCCAACCCATTCCAGTATTAGAGACAGAGATCGCATTCCCTGCGGGGGTTCTGGAAGGTTTGGGCTGATGGACTGGTGGTCAGACATTTCTAGCATTTTATGTGGCTCGTAACTCAAGAGCAAATGCCAGCTATAGCCTAATTGTGCTTTCATGATGATGATACAATCTACATAACATACGATTAAACTGATAGCTTTGGAACAACAACGAAACAGCCTCAGTAATAGCTAATTGTTAAAAAGGCGAAATACATCTATGGTAATAAAAGGAGATCAGTGTTGCTTCAAGTCTGGGGTGACATTGAGGTTGACTGGAAAGAGGCATGAAGCAAGTTTTGGGCATAATGGAACTGTGTTCTATCTGCACTGTGGCAGGGATTACCAGGCATACATTTACCAAAGCTCCTTGGACTGTGCAATCAAAATGGATGCATTTCATTGTATATAAATTAAACTTTAATAAGGTTGACTTTAAAAAAAAATCTTTGTTATCACAAATATTATTTCAATATGTTGTTTGATAATAGAAGTGATATTTTATATAACCAACCTCAATTTTCTCTTCCCCTTTTAACTTGTTGAATATTTACAAATTCACATTTCACTGTATAAGAGGACTTATCAATTTGATGAGGTTGTTGGGCTTTACGCAAGAGTGAATTCACTTTTCAAAAGGAAATTTTCCACATACTGAATGGGTTTCAGTGACTTAATCATGAAAACAGGTCCTGACTTGACACTTGAGACGCAGGTTAAGTTGATGTGAACTTTTACCTAGCACAAAGTAATATGTGGTTTATAGAGGAGGCTGGTGCTGCAGTTCAGGAAAAAGCATGTCTTTAGGTGTGATGGAAAGAATGCTTAACTGGCCATATTAAGAGGCCTAAAATCTTCCTTCACCACTTCCATTAATCTCAGGGTACAGTCAGGGGTCATTTAGCCTTCCCAAGCCCGATCTCTTCATCAGTAACGTAAAAAGGTTATGCAAAAACTATAGTTTTCACTTATTTGATTTTAGTGGCAGAATTCTTATTTCAAACAGTATATTTTACAGAACCACAATAAGTAAAATAGATAAGAGCAGAGCTATTCTGGTTGAACTGGAGAGGGGAGGCCTGCCACTTTGCACATTGCCTGCTAAACACAAACACACAGGCACCTTTTTGGAGTCCTTAATTTCCTCAGAGAAGTGTGAAAACCACCGTTCTCTGACTTCCATTTCAACTTTAATAGTTTAGAACTCTATTTAGAAAAATATCC
Source organism: Equus caballus (assembly GCF_041296265.1). Lineage (NCBI taxonomy): Eukaryota > Metazoa > Chordata > Mammalia > Perissodactyla > Equidae > Equus > Equus caballus. The sequence continues at coordinate 52,926,940 of NC_091692.1, read as the reverse complement.
TGAAGATTAACAGTGTGTTTTGTTGTTGTTCAAGTTTTTAAAATTTTGCTTAACAGTAAAAGAACATAAATTTGTCCCAGGGAGAAAAACTCAGAAGATTTAATAAATTAAAAAGAAGTCTTTCCACATAATATGTTTGTTTTAATCAGCATTTTTCTGTATATTTTTTGGACAATTATGGTTACAGTGTATGTAAAATTTTCCTTTTCCCATAATATCATAACATTAGTACTTTCATACCAACTATGAAAAGCTTCCTGATATTCCATTAAAAGAATTTATTATCTTTCTGTTGTTGGACGACTGTTTATATATTTTGCTTTAAGCTTACAGTAACACTACATCGAAAACTTGATGCATAAAACTTTTTTACCTGTATCATATAGATAAAATATAGTTTACCAGTGTGCTTTCCAAAAGGCTCTACACATTCATTCCCATCACCAATAAATAACATTCTTTAGGTCAATAAGTGGTAAAGAGATACGCTACATATCTTGGTCGTGCCTAGCCTTGGAGCATCTTTAAATCTTATTTTTTTGAAAGTGAATCTCATTTTGCAAACCTCTCAGAGGTTTCATACTCCCTCATTTGGTCAAATACATCAAAGGCGAAAAAGATCTTGGGACTGAACTTCAAGCAAAACCAAGTACCTTGGAATTTTTCCCATCCATTCGCGCATTTACTGAGAATCAAATAACTGCTGGGCATTTGCACTAGGTTACAAACATACAAAGTTAGGTGTGACATGGTTCATTGATGTTAAAAAGTTCATAGTCTAGGGGCTGGCCCAGTGGCCGAGTGGTTAAGTTCGCGCGCTCCGCTGCAGGCGGCCCGGTGTTTCGTTGGTTCGGATCCTGGGCACGGACATGGCACTGCTCATCAGGCCATGCTGAGGCGGCGTCCCGCGTGCCACAGCTAGAGGACCCACAACGAAGAAGATACAACTATGTACCTGGGGGCTTTGGGGAGAAAAAGGAAAAAATAAAATCTTTAAAAAAAAAAAAAAAGTTCATAGTCTAATAGTAGGATCAAAAAGGTACATGCTAGTAGGAACAAAGTGTCTCCATAGCTCAGACGAGGATACAGGGAACAGTTCTGCCCAGGGCAGTTGGAGTGGCCTTCATATAGAAAATAACAGTTGGTTTGTCTTTTTAATATTTAGATGAATCCTTGAAAGAGGAATTGGGTATGGTGGGCACAATATTTGTTAGAGGGACTGGCATATATAGAATTGCGAGAAGTCAGAAAAGTCTGTAGTGCGATTGAAGATGGATGCCAACTCCATGAGGCTTGAGTATGTCACTGCCCTGTCCTTGTAATGAATTGGGAAGAATGAGTCAAGCCTCATATTGTCTGATAGGTCTACTGAAGGTTAATAAAACACACCTTACTTTTCTTTTATGGTCCATTTTCTAGAATTTTCCCTTAAAATTTTGAAATGAAGTACTTACTTCCCATCTCTCATCTCCTTTCTCATCAAAAAGATGAAAAAAGAACTCATGAATGTATTTTCTTACTCTTCCTAAAGTTTGCTTTAAAGGTCTTTGAAATGCTTTTATGAAATAGATAATAGTTTTTGCTCTATTTAATTCCATGCATAGATCATTATAGTAATCTCCTTAATAAAATTTTTCTGAAGATTCAAAGTGTTAATACTACTTAAATATTTTAAAAGTGTTAAATATATAGAGACAGTGTATTAGAAAAGTCTTAATTTTATTCTTATGGTTCTAATTGATATTTGACTTTAAATAATATGATTGGTTATTTAACTTCTATGAATCAAAGATCCTGAAGTGTTTGTAGACTTGTCCTGGCAATACTGAGTTGGTAGACACAAGTAGGGCAGAAAGATGAGAGCTAAAAGGTGGGACATATCTTGGGATCATGGCAATTTTTAAAACCTGGCTCCTTGAAATTTAACCACTTCATAGTGAAAATCTATCACAATATGATTAGCCTTTAAGGTTCATTTAAGCCTTCTAATACTAGGGACAGAAAATAAATTCCACTATGCTCTCAATACACAAATCAAAGAATTTCAATTCCTTCAAATCATGGATTTTCTAATTCCTTGACTACCTCTCCAAGGCCAGTTATGAATTCGTTTTACAGTGGAACAATTACAGCATGTGAATTTCACTACCACATTTCAGAAAGCAGGCTGCAGAGCAGGCATTAAACATAAGATTCTAGCAACTCATCCTCTTGATTTAACATCGGAAGAGTCTGAGCACAGGTTTAGTAAAGTGAGCATTTGATCTTCCTTAAGTCATTTCCCATTGTTAGATGAAGCAGACTAATTTCAATTATTTCTATGAGAGAAGCACTAGAGAAAGCTTAAGAATACTTATTTACTAAAAATAAAATCATCAGACTTAAAGGAAGAAAAATATTCTATGCGTCATCTATAGTGACTATTCACTTCAAAATTGTATTACCCCCAGAGAGGGAAATTGAAAAGAATTGTAATTTTTCATGTTTCTGTCTTGCCTTGACCTAGTTCCCCGTGATATTCTTACTCTGTGTTATTTTTAGCTGGCAGTTAATAATGCAGAGTCCCCACTTAGGAAAATTCAAATTTAACCTAAAAGTGACAGGCTTTAAAATAAATAAGTTATCTAAATATCTACTTAGTAAAAGAAAGAATTTCTTCTTGGGACAGTTTCTGGATCCTTTGATTTAGAATTTAATTTATTTTTAAACAAACACATTGAATTTCTGTAGTGGAAATTTGCCATTTGGTTTCTTAAATCAGTTACAGTTTAAGCCATTGATTCATGAATCATTCAAAGAAGTAAGCCTGCGTTACCAACATATGACAGCAAGTGCTGGCTTCTCAGAGGAAATGGAACCGTAGCTTGTTTATCTTGGAGAGCATTCTTGTCATAAGTTTTACTGTGCACATATATTTTGCGGGCAATTTTGTCTGTTTTTCCCATTCTCAGGTAGAATAAACCTCACCCCCCCCCCCAAAAAAACAAAGAGAGAGAGAGAAAGAAACAGACACGACTCACTGGTCCTGGTAAAGTTATTAAAGAATTTAAGTCTTGTCCTTCTGGAGGTGCAGAAACCCTTTCCTTCGGTAAAGGGGACTGAGGGAACCTAAGATGTGTTCCATGAGCAGGAAGGCAGGAAAAGCATTCACTATAATGTTGCACCACCACCCACTGAGTGCCCCAAAACAGCAAGCTCTTTTCCAGTTAACTGAAAATGGTGGGGCTCACCCGCTTGAATAAGATGCTGAGGAGGGTAACCACATCAGAACTGTGCAACTGGACATGGCACTGGTGCATGCTAACACACACAGGCCCATTTCTCTGGGTCCAGCTCCCAACATGGAAGCTGCTGTAGAGGGAGAGCCAGGATGCACATAGCAAACGCTGCCTTGATCCACCATTCAGGAGCAAGGGATTAGAGAAACCCAGGCGCTCAGAAACTGTTAAAAGACAGCTGTCCCTGGATGGTAGAATAAATCTGCCAGTCCTGCTTCCAAGATAGTCAAAACCAGAAGGACTGTTATAATAGTTTGGGGGTTAGGAGGAGACCATGGAAAGTTCTTTGAATCCCTCTGCTTTCATGTAGCCGTGGGCTGCTTCCCATACTTGAGTGGGAGAATGCCCAAACAAAGGTAGAAGCGACTGTTATTTCATTTGAAAAATAAAAGTGTGAAACAAATCCCAAGGTGGGAAAAGGCTGAGGTAATGTATAAAAAAGGCTGAGGAAATGTATAGAAACTATAAGGTAGGAAAACATTCCAGCTTATTTGTCTGAAGACTGAGATTCAAATCTATTTTGACATTAGGATGGTTATTGAATATTTCTGAGTCTGTAACATGGGTACATTTAGAACACTGTCTTCATAAGAACATTAGAGGACTATGAGAAATAGTGTGGATGAATGTGCTTTGTAAAGAGTTACATGAAATGTCATCATAAAGTGCACCCCTCAAGTCATAACACTTGTGTGTAAGCTGCTCCTGAAGACATTAGCCTGTCGGTTCTGCCATTTACTGTTTAGGCAAATTAGTCAAATTGCTTGTAAATTCCTTGGGTTCTCCTTCATCCCTGTCAGACATTTTCTTTATGTCAAATTAGACACTACCTTTTAATTCCTTTAAGCTTTTGGGAAGACTTTCCAAAAACTTCAATATTCAGCAAACTCCTACTAAGAGCAAGACTCTAGGCCAGGTACAGGGAATGTTTTTAAATTACTTTAAAATCGCCCATTTTCTGTCAAAATAGCTGTTCTTTTTTAATCTCTGGGAGAAAACAATGCATATTTAAAGGCTGCTATAATTTTATTTCATTTTTCCTTTTGGAAACTAACCATTGAAGCATAATTTTAAAAAGAAAAACAGAAGACAAAGTTCCGTTACAGTCTTGTTACTTTGACCAGAAATTTTAAAAAATGTTTTTCAAGATTACTGTTGCCAAGTGTTTTGTACTTGGGGACTTAATTTATAAAAGCATTGTTTACATTGTTTTTCTGCTTGCTTGTATAGATAGCTAGAATCAATACAGAGTTTACTTATTGTAAACTATGGTAGGTTCCAACAAGACTTAATTCCTATATGGATTTTTCTTCATCACTAGATGTATTTTCATTTTTAAAAGGTTTACCATGCAAAACAGAGGCTTTACAATACTTACATGGGCAATATTATTTGTCAATTTTAAAGAAACTATTTCCATTTTCCTTTTAGTTCAAGTTTCCTTATAGCTAAGTTTTTCCTATTCAGCTGAAATAAGGTGTAGTTGTCACCTCAATCTTTCGTTTTTTAAAGATTGGCACCTGAGCTAACATCTGTTGTCAACCTTCTTTTTCTTTTCTTCTTCTCTCCAAAACCTGCCAGTACATAGTTGTATACGGTAGTTGTAGGTCCTTCTGGTTGTGGCATGTGGGACACCGCCTCAGAATGGCCTGATGAGCAGTGCCATGTCCATGCCCAGGATCTGAACAGTTGAAACGGTGGGCCGCTGAAGTGGAGCATGTGAACTTAATCATTTGGCCATGGGGCCGGCCCTGTCACCTTAGTTTAAGACCAATTGAAACCATCCACCCACTCTTGACAACTGTGCATGATCTGAGGGAGAATGACAAAATATTGCTCTCAGTTTTACCTGCCAAATTTGAATTCTTCAGCAGATTCTACTGAGGAAACATTGCGACACCATTGCATGTCTGTTCTCATTTCATTCCCAGGAAAGATTAGATTTTTTTGTCTATGTGGAAAACAGGGTGGTATTATAATAATTAGAGCAAGTAATCGGAGAGGAGGCATAGCAGGGCGTATGAGTAGATCTAAAGTGGATGCAAGTTCTGGCTCCAACACTCACTAGTCGTGGGACTTTGCCAAGTCAATGAACCCCCGTGTCTTAGTTTCCTTGTCTGTAAAATGCATTTAGTTATTCTATCTTCCTTGTACGATGTTTAAGGATTATGTGAAACAATGCATGTAAACTCTTAGAAGGACATATGGCTAGTAAGCACTCAATAAATATTAGCTATTATCATCATTAACGGAGACAAATCTTCTCAGATATTCTAATTCCATTATTGTTCCTCTCTCTGGTAATTGCATTATACCCTTAAACACAGGTTTTGAAAGCCAGGTGTATTAGTCTATCAAATATGTGACACATTGCTGCTTTTCTCCCACCAAGTGATTAGAAAATTCCTACACTGCATCATGACCAACAGCAACATGTGTGCATATTACAAAGAAGTAAACATCAACAAGATGTGTTCTACAAATATCTTCTTTAGCTGTGTCTTTTCTGAAGGCACAGAAAGGAAAAACAGGGATGAAGGCAACAGCTGACTTATTTGACTGACTCCGACAAAACTTGCAGAACTAGAGCCAAAGCCCTTTTAAATCTTTGCATGAGGCCTCTTCTAGACATCACCCTCAACGCAGTGGCTTCTGCTCCTTGGGCTTTGTACTCAGTAGGTTTAGCCACACCTAGTGAGATCATTCTTTAAGACCATGCCTTCTAACATTTTGGTCTGGATAATTCTTTGTTGTGGGGGGATAATTCTTTGTTGTGGGGGACCATTCTGTGAACTGTAGGATGCTTAGCAGCATCCCTGGCTCCTCTACCTACCAGATGCCAGTAGCACCTCCCTGTGTCTCTAGGTTGTGAAAACGAAAAATGTCTCCTTGAATTGCCAAATGCTTCCTGAAGGGCAAAGTCACCCCTAGTTGAAAAGCACTGCTCTAGAACACTGGATTGAGACTTGTGACGTTCCATCCATCAGTACTTCTGCTTGAGGCTATGACTCACATTACGCTTCATTAGAACAACAAGCCATCACTGAGTTCTCTTAAATCAATAAACCATTTCATTCCCAAATCACTCTCCTACCTGATCCTCCTTTAATTCAGGCTTTCATTTATTTTTCTTCACTTAAAAAAAAAAATCACTGAGAGCCTACACTGTGCCAGCCATCTTAGTTCAGGCAGTGTCTCCTCACTGATCTCTCTCTTTACCCAGCCCCCTACCCATTCCCTAGAATGATATCTCCATCCAAGTTGATCAAATGATCTCTCTAAAACCCAAATCTGCTCCCACTGCTAATCTTTTCAAAATCCTCCACTAGTTCCCTACTACCTTCAGGATGAAGTCCAAACACCCGAGCCTAGTGCACAAACATTCAGGATCTGGTACCTGACAGCATGATGCTCTTTGTGCATACTAAACGTGAGTCACCAAATGTACATGATCTTCTCGATGTCCATTCTTTTGCATGTCTACCAGCAATGCTCTTTAACTTAATCACTTGAATTAATTCTGATTGCTCCTTCAACGGTCCCCTCTGTTGTCCTTTGCTCTGGAAAGTCACCTTCACTTCCTGGACAGCATCAGAGAATTTTCCCATTCCATTGATCGTAAAGAGTTTATTATAGCACTTGTCACAGACTATTGTAATTGTTTGCATTTTGCTCTTTCTATTGGAATGTGAGTTCTGTTAAGGTACAGGCAAAATCTACTTACCTTTGTAGAACCATTATCAAATAGGACCTGGTTCAAGGTTAGTGCATAAAATAAAGTAAAACTTAATTGAATTGAAATAAAAAGAAAAATTGGGAAATCCACTCAAATTAGTTTCCTCCTACTGTATTGCCTTGCGTATTTCTTTCATATCACTTATCATTATGGTAAATTAAATCCTTGTTTTTGTTTATCTGTTTTTCTACTCATTTATTGTCTATTTCCACCCTCCACCACCACTGGAATGTAAGTTATACAAAGGCAAGGAACATTTTCTATGTTATTGGATGCCATTTACCAGTACCTACAATGATGCTGGGAAGACAGTAAGAACTCAAAAAAAAAAAAATGCTGAATGAATAATTATAAAAGGTGAGCTGAAAAGCTGAAGGTGCTTAATGAAACCAAGAACGAGCGTTCACAGATGTGGGAAGAGAAGTGAGAGAATGTATTCAAAAAAGAAATAAAATATTTCATTGTGTCATATTTTACTTGAAAAATAAATACACACATTTTGAGAAAGCACACAACAACAGCAAAAAACCTAAACCCAGATAGAAGAAATAAAAAGGACTTACAGTTTTTTCTGCTATCTATAGGAAATAGACTTGGCAGCTGCCGTTACAATTGAGAAGAAAAATTGTCATGCACAAGGTTCATGTTCTCATGATTGATGGACATTTCCTTTTGAAAATATGCCTATTTATAATCAGAAATAAAATTCCTGTTGTCTCATGAACAACAGACCATGAGTCTTATAGATTTGCCTCCAAGACTTAAATAACCTCCTAATTCTACTTGACAGTAAGGATAAAGCTATTGTTCTACTGTGATAGATAATCCTCTGCATGGGGTGGTGGGACTGGAGGAGCAACAAGGAGGCAGGGGAGAGAGGACATCCATCTTGCTAAGCAATTTATGAATTGAACCCTAAACCCTTAATGTACTAGATGGTGAGTCAGTGTACTAATGCATACTTGATTGAATTTGGTTTAAAATGCTCAAAGTGTGCAGGTGTCTTGAGCAGGTGCATAGTATTCTGCTAATAAACAGAAGACATTAAACCTGAGGCAAAGCTTATTTTGCTGCATTATAGAAATTTCACAGGCCTATAGAAAGTGTATGAAATATTACTTTAGGGAGGGCTCTCATTCAGCAGCTCTTCAAACCCTGTACATCAGGAAAACAATGTGCTAGCTCAAATTTGTGCCAGGAGGTTTTTCTTTCTTAAACATTTAAAATGAAATATAATGATAATTCCCCCTCTATTAGGGTATCAGTGTTTTTACATAAGTGGGTCTGAAAAATGCTGTACTTGAAACCTCAAAAAAAATATATGTATGGAAATCATATCATGCATTATTTTTTCTGAAATACTTATAAGCACAGTTGGAATCCTGGTGTCATAATGAAAAATTGCTGTTAATTTTCAGCTTATGGATATGAAGAGCTGAGAGCTCAGGCTGCACTGGGAATTAGCTCCTGCCAGCTACAGAGATCCATTAAATAGGGTGCGGCAAGATTTGACGTAGTCTTGCCATTCCAGAAAGAGGACCAACTGGCAAAGGAGTGTTTTACTTTGGGAGTGGTAGCTTTTTATGGGAAATAATTCCATATGAGAAATGCGTGTGAAGAAATCTGGCATATTTTCTATCTTGCCCCAAACAGGTTTGAATAAGATGTCATTCAACAACTGTTTCACACAAAATGCTTTTGTTTGAACATCTAACCTTATGGTGTTTATTAAAATATCACTAGAGGAGCGACAGCAAGTTTCATTATTTACTGTCCATCATGGAGCTAATTCACTGCTATGTATTAGGCACTAGAACTTAAATAGGGATACCATTTATTGGTGTAGACTAACTTCTTTGGTTCTTACAGTTCATGTTATAATCTGCTGTGCATAGACTAGAGCATGTCATAATCTGTTGTGTGTTTTATGTTAGATATTAATATGTTTAATACCATTGTGTGTGAGTGTGTGTGAGGAAGATTGTCCTTGAGCTAATATCTGTGCCAATCTTCCTCCATTTCGTGTGAGATGCCGCCACATCATGGCTTGACGAGCAGTGCTACATCTGCGCCTGGGATCCGAAACTGCAAACCCCAGGCCACCGAAGTGGAGCGTGCAAACCTAACCACTATGCCACTGGGCCAGCCCCTCTAATACATTTTTTTGAAGATTGATTATAAGAAGGTGGAGAATTCTCCATTAATAATATAGAATTGATTTTCCTATTTATTCATAAAAATCTCCTCTTTGCTCTCGGATGTGCCTATGTGCCATAACTATATTGGAAAACAGTTACTCAGCAGCAATCTAAACAAGGTTTTTGAGCAAGGTTTGTAATGCCCCCTACTTTATGCTTTCAAAGCTGAAAGAAAATTTTATTCTTTTCTTATCCCCTGACATAGCCCCTCAATAAAAAGACGACCCAAAGTTGGATCACTAAAATCAAGGACCATGTCCCACACTTCCCAATGAAACACAAATCCAATGCCAAATTCCAAACTTTGGTAAATATTATTAAACATCCCAAATTTTATCACGTGTTAAAACAGTCTCACCAAACACTGTCATATTAATATTTTTTCAGCTTTATTGAGATATTATTGAAATATAACATATGTAGGTTTAACGTATGCAACATGATGATTTGATACATGAATATGTTGTGAAAAGATTACTACAATAAGGTTAGTTAACGTCTCTACTCCCTCACATAACTACCACTTTTTTGTAGTGATGACATTTCTACTCTCTTAACAACTTTCAAGTATATAATACCATTATTATTAATTATACTCACCATACTTTACATTTGATCCCCAAAACTTCTTCATTTTATAGCTGAAAGTCTTTACCTTTTGATCAATATCTTCCCATTTCCCCACCCTCCAGCCCCTGGCAACCACCATTCTACTTTCCATTTCTATGAGTACAGCTTTTTTAGATTCCATGTATAGGTGAGAACATACAGTATTTGTCTTTCTTTCTGACTTATTTCACTTAGCATAATGCCCTCATTCTTTTGCATACGAATATCCAACTTACCAACATAATTTATTGAAGAGACTATCCTTTCCGCATTAAGTATGCTTGGCTCTCTTGTAAAATATTGGTTGACCATATATGCATGAGTTTATTTCTGAGCTGTCAACTGTTCCATTAGTCTATGTGTCTGTTTTCATGCAACTACCATAATATTTTGATTACTGTAGCTTTGTAATAAAGTTTCAAATCAGGAACTGTGATACATGCTATTTTGTTCTTCTTTCTCAGGACTACTTTGGCTATTCAGGGTCTTTTGTGGTTCCATAAAAATTTTAGGATTTTTTTTTCTGTTTCTGTGAAAAATGCCATCAGAATTTTGATACGGCTTCTACTGAATCTATAGATTGCCTTGGGTAGTATGGACATTTTATTATTAATTCTTCTAATCCTTGAACACAGTATGATATCTTTTCATTTATTTGTGTCTCCTTCAATGCTTTCATTTCATTAATGTCTTACAGCTTTCAATGTACAGTTCTTTCACCTCCTTGGTTAAATTTATTCCTGAGTATTTTTGATGCTACTGTAAATGGGATTATTTTCTCTATTTCTATTTCTTGAAAGTTCATTGTTAGTGTGTAGAAAAGAAACTGATTTTTGTATCCTGCAACTTCATGGAATTCATTGATTAATTCTAACAGGTTTTTGATGGAGCCTTTAGAATTTTCTGTATAGAAGATCGTGTCATCTGCAGAGGCCATTTTATTTCTTTTCTGATTTGGATATCTCACTTCTCTTTCTTGCCTAATTTCTCTGGCTAGGACTCTCAGTATTATGTTAAATAGGAGGAGTGAGAGTAGGTACCCTCATCTTCTTCCTGATTTTAGAGGAAACGCTTTAAACCTTTCACCATTGAGTATGGTGTTAGCTGTGGACTTGTCATATATGGACCATATTATGTTGAGGTATGTTCTTTCTGTACTCAATTTATTGAGAGTTTTTATCATGACTAGATGGTGAATTTTGTCAAATGCTTTTTCTGCATCTATTGAGATGATCACAAAATTTTTACATTTTATTCTATTAATGTGATGTGTCACATTTATTGATTTACATATGTTGAATCATCCTTGTGTCCCAGGGATGAATCCCACTGACCATAGTGTATGATCCTTTTAAAGTTGAATTTGGCTTTGTGCTGTTGAATACTAATTTTTTGAGAATTTTTATATCAATATTCATCAGGGACGTTGGCCTTTAGTTTTCTTTTCCTGTGGTGTCCTTATTTTGCTTTGGTATCAGAGTAAAATTGGCCTTGCAAAATGCGTTTGAGCGTGCACCCTCTTTGTTAAGTTTTTTGAGGAGTTTGAGAAGGCTTAGCATTTATTCTTTAAATATTTGGTAGAATTCACCAGTGAAATCATCTGTTTCTGGGCTTTCTTTGTTGGAGATTTTTGATTACTGATTCAATCTCCTGACTCGTTGGTCTGTTCAAATTTTCTATTTCTTCACGGTTCAATCTTGGTAGGTTGTATGTTTCTAGAAATTCATCCATTTCTTCTAGAATATCCAATTTCTTGGCATATAATTGTTCGTAGTGGTCTCTTATGATCCTTTGTACCTATGTGCTGTCAGTTGTAATATCTTCCCTTTCACTTCTGATTTTATTTATTAGTGTCCTTTTTTTCTTGGTAAGTCTAGTTAAAGGTTTGTCAGTTTTGTTTATCCTTTCAAAAAACCAACTGTTAATTTTGTTGATCTTTTCTGTTGTTTTCCCATTCTTCATCTCATTTATTTCTGCTATGATCTTTGTTTTCTTCTTCCTTCTGCTAATTTTGGGCTTAGTTTGCACTTATTTTTCTAGTTTCTTGAGGAGTAAAGGTAAGTGGTTTATTTGAGTTTTTTTTTTTTTTTTTTTTTTTGCTTAAGGTAGGCATTTAATACTAAAAACATCCTTCTTAGAACTGCTGATGCTGCATCCCATATATTTTGGTACGTTATGTTTCCATTTTCATTTGTTTCAAGATTTTTTTTTATTTCTCCTTTGATTTCTTCTTTGACCCATTGGTTGTTCAGGAATGTGTTGTTTAATCTCCACATATTTGTGAATTTTCAATTTTCCTCCTGTTATTGATTTCTAGTTTCATACTCTGGTTGTAGAAGATCCTTGGTACAATTTCAGTCTTCTCACAGTTGCTAAGGCTTGTTTTGTGATCTATCCCGGAGAATGTTACATATTACAGTATTAGAGTATTCTAAATTTGACTATATACTTACCTTTAGCAGTATGGTTTATATATTAACTAGTGTCCTTTAATTTCTGCTTGAAGAACTCCTTTCAGCATTTCCTGTAAGGCAAGTCTAGTGGTGATGAACTCCCTCAACTTTTGCTTGCTTAGGAAAGTCTGTATCTCACTTTCACTTCTGAAAGACTTTGATGGGTAAAGTATTCTTGGTTGCGTGCCGGCCTGGTGGTGCAGTGGTTAAGTGTGCACGTTCTGCTTTGGTACCCCGGGGTTCGCCAGTTCGGATCCCAGGTGTGAACATGGTACTGCTTGGCAAGCCATACTGTGGTAGGCATCCCACATATAAAGTAGAGGAAGATGGGCAAGGATGTTAGCTCAGGGCCAGTCTTCCTCAGCAAAAAGAGGAGGATTGGTGGCAGATGTTAGCTCAGGGCTAATCTTTCTCAAAAAAAAGAAGTATTCTTGGTTGGCTTTTTTTTTTCTTTCAGCATTTTGAGTATATCATTCTACTCTCTTTTGGCCTACAAGGATTCTGAGAAATCCTCTGATACTCTTATGTGAATTTCTTATACATAGGAATTTTTTCTCTTGGTGCTTCTAAAATTCTCATTGTCTTTGATTTTAGACAGTTTTATTGTAATGTTTCTTGAAGAAGATTGTTTTGGGGTGACTTATTAGCTTCATGAACCTAGATGTCCAAATCTCTTCCCAGATTTGGAAGCTTCTCAGACATTATTTCTTTAAATAGGCTTTCTTCCCCTTTCTCTTTCTTCTCTCCTTCTAGGACTCCAATAACAGATAGATTGTTTCTCCTAATTGTATACTATCTTTCACATAAGCTTTCTTCACTCTTTTTCATTCTTTTTTCTTTTCACTCCTCTGAATGGTTGACTTCAAATGACCAGTCTTCTACTTCACTAATTCTTTCTTCTGCTTGGTTAAATCTGCTCTTAAGCTCACTATTGAATTCTTCTTTTCAGGCATTGTATTCTTCAATTCTAAAATTTCTTGAGTCTTTTGGGGTAATGGTTTCTATTTCTTTGTTAAACTTCTCATTTTGTTCATGCCATGCTTTCCTAATTTCATTTGGTTGTCTAACTGTGTTTTCTTGTAGTTCACTGAATTTCTTTAAGAGAATCATTCTAACTTCTTTGTCAGATAGTACATAGGTCTCCATTTTATTAGAGTCAGTCATTAGAGTATTATTAGCTTCCTTCGGTCACCACCAAAGGAATCATGTTTCCTTGATTATTTATAGTCCTTGAAGTCTTGTGTTTGTGTCTGTGCATTTGAGGAAGTAAGCACCTCTTCCAATCTTTACAGGCTGACTATGGCAGGCAAAAGCCCTTCACCAGTTAGCTTATTTACAGATTCTAGATGGGCTGTCTGGTGGTGTCTGCAGGCAGGCTTCCTTCTGAATCCTTGGGAAGGCTGATATGTTGCCTGGGTCAGCAGGTGGGCAGCCCTGGTACTTGGGTACATAGAGACCTGGTGCCTGGGTCTTTGGGAGTGGGCTGGAGCCTGGGTTCACCGGGGTCAACTGATGCTTGAGTCAGTGGAGATGGACCTGGGACCTGGGTCTGCATGGGTGGACCTGGATCGTGGGTCCACAGAGATTAATCAGGTGCCACGGACCACTGGAGTGGACCTGGTGCCTAGATGTGCAAGGGCCAGTCTGGTATTGGGATGGGACAGGAGGCTGTTTTCATGAGAGATGACCTAGAAGCTGGGGCCAGTGGGGCAAGACTGGCACTAGTGTGAACCTAAAGCCTGGAAATCAACCTGTAACCTGGTGCCTGATTGGCTGGCTTAGAGATTAGGTCTGTGGGGGCTTGTCTGGCACTAGTCAATCCAGGTGCTTGGGTCTCTGGAAGGCAGCCTCAAGGTTGGTGCTTCACGGGCTGGCCTGGTGTTGGGGTGGGAAGGAGCCTGCGTCCAACGGAGCCAGTCTGGAGTCAAGATCCATGTGAGCTGGGATCCTGAGTTTGCTGGAGCCTGCTTGGAGACTGATGTCACAGGAGACACTTGGGGCCATGAGTGCTGCCCAGGCAGTAAAGTATGTGGGACAAGGAGACTGAAGTGAGTGCTCAACTTCATTGTGGACCCCAGTGCTGGCCTGCTTCAGCACCAGGCTGACTCTTTCCACACTGGGCTGCCTTGGCTTGGGGGAGGGTGTTAGGCGTAATGTAGTCAATTCCTATTTTTTTAAGTCACTTAAGACTTTTTCTTGTTATATGAATCTTTCCTCCCTAGGTGTTAGATTCTCTTTATGATATTTTGACTCTATACTTTTCTTTAAGATTACTTTACTTGGCAATATTTAGCAACTTTTTCTACCTAGCATTGTGGAGTGGGGGGTGGGGAGATTGTAGGTTGGGGTCCACTGACATCCTTTCCCCACAACTAGATTCTCATGACATAGCTGCCCTCTGCAAGCCTCTACCCGTTGATACTCACACTCTGTCCCCTTGCTCATGGCACCGAGGCCTTGGAAACTGCCTTTTGACTTCTTTCATGCTTTCCTCTCTTCTGCACTCCTCTCCAAGTCCAGGGAGAATTAACACTTTGTTTTGTTTTTTTTCCTCTTTATGCCACAGGGAACATAAAACTGGTTATAAAAGTTTTTTTTTCCCCCTAAATCCATAACTTATGTCTGTGCTTCACCCAGGTGCTATAATTCCTCACCTGAAATCATTAGACCTTCTAAAGGTATTTTCATGCATGAAAAAAAGACATAAATTATATCAAGTTATAGGAAGTACTCAGAATACATATCGTTGCATACCTGAGATAATGGATTGAAAATCAATGATCTGTCTGTAGTAGTATCTGGAGTAGTCTAATTTATGATGGCAAGTGCTCCAGTAACCTTGTCACCAAGTGTCACCCAGATATTTCTCAGTTTCCGAAGGTTCTGCTACATGCACAGTGGGTGCAGTCCCTCTTCTTCTTCCCCTCCAGGAGCTTCATCAGGTAGCTCTCAGCAACTAATGCTCCTTCTAGTGAGGATAGTTGTACTTTGCTGGTGAGAGCAGGTGTGAGGAAGGGGACACCATCCTCTCTGTCCCAGATCCCATTAGGCCTATCCTTACTTCATTCAAAGCACTACTGTTTTTTTTTTCTCTCAATTATTTTTTTATTGAGTTCATAATAGTTTACATTAATGTGAGATTTCAGTTGTGTATTATTTCTTGACTGTCACCACATAAGTGCTCCCCTTCACCCCCTGTGCCCACTCCCACCCTCCTTCCCCTGGTAACCACTGAACTGTTTCCTTTGTCCAGATACTTGTTTATATATGAGTGAAATCATTTGGTGTTTGTCTTTCTCAGTCTGGCTTATTTTGCTTAGCATAGCTCCCTCTAGGTCCTCCCATGTTATTGCAAATGGGATGAATTTGTCTTTTTTTCTGACTGAGTAGTATTCCATTCTATATATACACCACATCTTCTTTATCCAATCATCAGTCAATGGGAACTTAGGATGCTTCCATGTCTTGGCTAATGTGAATAGTGCTGCAAAGAACATAGGGGTGCATATGTTACTTTGGATTGTTGATTTCAAGTTGTTTGGGTAGATACCCAGTAGTGGGATAGCTGGGTCATTTGGTATTTCTATTTTTAGTTTTTTGAGGAATCTCCATACTGTTTTCCATAGTGGCTGCACCAGTTTGCATTCTCACAAGCAGTGTATGAGGGTTCCCTTCTCTCCACACCCTCTCCTACATTTGTTATTTTTAATCTTAGTGACTATAGCTATTTCAACAAGCATAAGGTGGTATCTTAGTACAGTTTTGATTTGCATTTCTCTGATGATTAGTGACGTTGAACATCTTTTCATGTGTTTATTGGTCATCTGTATATCTCCTTTGGAAAAATCTCTGTTCATCTCCTCAGCCCATTTTTTTATTTTTTATTTTTTTTATTTTTTGTTGTTCAGTTGTGTGAGTTCCTTATATATTATGGACATTAACCCCTTGTCAGATACATGATTTGCAAATATTTTCTCCCAATTTGTAGATTGTCTCTTTGTTTTGATTCTAGTTTCTTTTGCCATGCAGAATCGCTTTAGTCTGATGAATTCCCACTTGTTTATTTTTTCTTTTGTTTCCCTTGTCTGAGAGGTCATGGTATTTGAAAAGATGCTTTTTAGTTTGATGTCAAAGAATGTACTACCAATATTATCTTCCAGGAGTTTTATAGTTTCAGGATGTATCTTCAAGTCTTTGATCCCTTTTGAGTTTATTTTTGTGTATGGCATGAGATAGTGGTCTACCTTCATTCTTTTGCATGTGGCTGTTCAGTTTTCCCAACACCATTTATTGAAGAGACTATCTTTTCTCGATTGTATGTTCTTGTCACCTTTGTTGAAGATTAGCTGTCCATAGATGTGTGGTTTTATTTCTGGGCTTTCAGTTCTGTTCCACTGATCTGTGTGCCTGTTTTTGTACCAGTACCATGCTGTTTTGATCACTATGGCTTTGTAGTACATTTTGAAGTCATGGATTGTGATACATTCAGCTTTGTTCTTGTTTCTCAGGATTGCCTTAGCAATTCAGGGGCAGTGATTACCCTATATGAATTTTAGTATTCTTTGCTCTATTTCCATGAAGAATGTAATTGAGATTCTGATTGGGATTGCATTGAATCTGTAGATTGTTTTGGGTAGTATGGACATTTTAACTATGTTAATTCTTCCAATCCATGAGCAAGGAATCTCTTTCCATCTCTTTATGTCATTATCAATTTCTCTCAGAAATGTGTTATAGTTTTCATTGTATAAGTCTTTCACCTCCTTGGTTAAATTTATTCCTAGGTACTTTATTCTTTTAGTTGCGATTGCAAACGGAATTGTATTCTTGAGTTCTCTTTCTGTAAGTTCATTATTGGAGTTTAGAAAAGCAACTGATTTTTGTAAGTTGATTCTGTACCCTGCAACTTTACTGTAGTTTTAATTATTTCTATTAGTTTTCTGATGGATTTTTTGGGGATTTTCTATATATAAGATCATGTGATCTGCAAACAGTGAGAGTTTCACTCCCTATTTGGATTCCTTTTATTCCTTTCTCTTCCTAATTTCTCTGGACAAAGCCTTCAGTACTATGTTGAATAAGAGTGGTGATAGTGGGCATCCTTGTTTCCTTCCTGTTCTCAGGGGGATGGTTCTCAGTTTTTGCCCATTGAGTATGATGTTGGCTGTGAGTTTGTAATATAGGGCCTTTATTATGTTGAGGTAATTTCCTTATATCCCCATTTCGTTAAGAGTTTTTATCATAAATGGCCGTTGGATCTTGTCAAATGCTTTCTCTGCATCTATCGAAATGATCACGTGGTTTTTATTCCTCCATTTGTTGAGGCGGTGTATCACAATTGACTTGCCGATGTTGAACCATCCCTGTGTCCCTGGTATGAATCCCACTGGATCATGATGTATGACCCTTTAGATGTATTGCTGAATTCGAGTTGCCAAAATTTTGTTGAGAATTTTTGCATCTATGTTCATCAGTGATATTGGCCTGTAGTTCTTTTTTGTGCTGTCTTTGTCAAGCTTTGGTATCAGAGTGATGTTGGCCTCGTAGAATGCATTAGGAAGTGTTCCATCTTCCCTAATTTTTTGGAATAGCTTGAGAAGGATAGGTATTAAATCCCCTCTGAAAGTTTGGTAAAATTCCCCAGGAAAGCAGTCTGGTCCTGGGGTTTTATCCTTTGGATGCTTTTGACTGCTATTTCAATCTCTTTCCTTGTGATTGATCTATTCATATTGTCTGTTTCTTCTTGACTCAGCTTTGGGAGGTTATAAGAGTCTAAGAATTTATCCATTTCCTCTAGGTTATCCATTTTGTTGACATATAGTTTTTCATAGTATTTTCTTATAATCCATTGTATTTCTGTGGAGTCGGTTGTTATTTCTCCTCTTTCATTTCTGATTTTATTTATTTGAGCTTTCTCTTTTTTTTTCTTTGTAAGTCTGGCTAGGGGTTTGTCAATTTTATTTATCTTCTGAAAGAACAAGCTCTTTGTTTCATTGATCCTTTCTACTGCCTTTTTTGTTTCAATAGCATTTATTTCTGCTCTGATTTTTATTTCTTTCCTTCTGCTGACGTTTGGCTTTGTTTGTTCTTATTTTTCTTATTGGGTTAAGTGTAATTTGAGATTTCTTATTTGGGATTTTTCTTGTGTGTTAAGGTGTGCCTGTATTGAGATGAATTTCCCTCTTAATACAGCTTTTGCTGTATCCCATATGAGTTGGTCCAAATTGTATGTTATCATTTTCATTTGTCTCCAAATATTTTTTGAGTTCTCCTTTAATTTCTTCAATAGTCCATAGCTTGTTCAATAGCATGTTGTTTAGTCTCCACATCTTTGTCCCTTTCTCAGCTTTTTCTTGTAATTAATTTCTAGCTTTATAGCATTATGATAGAAAAAGATGCTTATTATTATTTCAATTTTTTTTTATATTTATAGAGGCTTGCCTTGTTTCCCAACATATGGTCTATCCTTGAGAATGTTCCATGCACACTTGAGAAGAATGTGTGTTCTGCTGTTTTTGGATGGAGTGTTCTACATATGTCTATTAAGTCCAACTGGTTTAGCTTTTCATTTAATTCCACTGTTTCCTTGTTGACTTTCTGTCTGGATGATCTGTCCATTGATGTGAGTGGGGTGTTGAAGTCCCCTACTATTATTGTGTTATTTTTAATATCTTCTTTTAGGTTTGTTAATAGTTGCTTTATGAACTTTGTTGTTCCTGTGTTGGGTCCATAGATATGTATAAGCATTATTTCTTTTTGATGGAATGTCCCTGTGATCATTATATATTGGCCCTCTATGTCTCTCTTTACCTTCCTTATCTGGAAGTCTACTTTGTCTGATATAAGTATTGTGACACCTGCTTTCTTTTGTTTGCTGTTTGCTTGGAGTATTGTCTTCCACCCCTTCACTCTGAGCCTGTATTTGTCATTGGAGCTGAGGTGTGTTTTCTGGAGGCAGCAAATTGTTGGATCTCGTTCTTTAATCCATCTCACCACTCTATGTCTTTTTATTGGAGAATTCAATCCATTTACATTTAGTGTGATTAATGATGTATGAGGGCTTAATGCTGTCATTATATCACTCGTTTTCTGGTTTTCCTGCATTTCCTTTGTTTCTTGCCCTGTGTGTTTTGGTCTACCCATTGAATTATGTAGTTTTAAATGATGTGTTTCTTTGTTCTTTCCTTATTTATTTTTTGTGTCTCTGTTCTTTTTTGTTTAGTGGCTACTCCAAAGTTTGTATTCAGAATCTCATGTATAAGATAGTTCATTTTCTAATGGTTTCTTATTTCGTTAGTCTAAACAGATTCAGTCCCTTTCCTCCTCCCCTCCTAAGTTGTTTTTTTCATATCTTATTCCAACTTGTGAGTTTGTCATTAAAGTGACAAGACTGTCTTTGTTTTTAGTGTTTTCCTTCCTTTTAGCCTAATGCTATTGTTGAATATTTGCTATCCTATTCTGATTCTGTCTAACTATCTCCTTACTCTATGTTTTGTGACCCCTTCCTCCCTTTTTTTTCCTTTTTCAGGTATGAGGGCCTTCTTGAAGATTTCTTGTAGGGGGGTCTCATGGCTACAAAGTCCCTTAGCTTTTGTTTGTCTGTGAAAGATTTAATTTCTCCCTTGTATCTGAAGGATATTTTTGCTGGATAGAGTATTCTTGGTTGAAGATTCTTGTCTTTTAAAGTTCTGAATATGTCATTCCATTCTCTCCTAGCTTGTAAGGTTTCTGCAGAGAAATCTGCTGAAAGCCTGATAGGGGTTCCTTTGTTGGTTATTTTCTTTTGCCTTGCTGCCCTGAGTGTTCTTTCTTTGTCATTCGTTTTTGCCAGTTTTACTACTATATACCTTGCAGCAAGTCTTTTTACATTGACAATTCTCAGAGATCTGGAAGTTTTTTCCACACATATTTCCCACTCTTTCCCTAGACTTGGAAAGTTCTCTGCTATTATTTCTTTGAACACGCTTTCTGCTCCATTTCCCTTCTCTTCATCTCCTTGAATACCCATAATTCTTATGTTGCATTTCCTCATTGAGTCAGATATTTCTTGGAGATTTTCTTCCCTTCTTTTTAGTCTTAGTTCTCTCTCCTCCTCTGTCTGGAGCATTTCAACATGCCTATCCTCGATTATACTGATTCACTTCTCTATGATGTCCACTCAAGCATTAAGGAAATCTGTATTTTGTTTTATCTCTTCCATTGTCTTTCATCTCTAATATTTCTGATTGATTCTTCTCTATAGTTTCAACTTCTTTTGTGAAGTAGCTCCTGAACTCATTGAATTGTTTTTCTGTATTCTTTTTACTTCATTGAGTTTTTTGATGATAATTATTTTGAATTCATTGTCGTTTAGCTTACATATTTCTGAGTGCTCAGAACTGAATTTTGGGTGCTTGTTTTCTCTCTGGTCTGGAGATTTGATGTAGTGCCTGATGTGGAAAGTTGGCTCTTTCTCATTCTGGTATTATTTGGTTGCGGTTACAGCCTATCACGACTGGGTGGGGGTTAAGAGCTTGGTATTCTGAGTCCTCCACCTTGAGCAAAGATGGTGGCCATGCAGGGTGGGGTGGGGGAGGGATGCTTTCTCCTGAGTGCAGTCCAGGATTTGTTGATCAGCTCTTGCTATCTGGTCCCTGGGGTCTTGGCTTGATGAGGTCACCCCGTGCAAAAGCTTTCTCCCTATTGGAGGGCTTCCCTCTAGGCTGCAAGGGCCCTAGGGAGTCTTGGGTTATCCTGCAAACAAGCAACCCCTCCACTACTCCTTCCTATGCATCCTCCTGTCGCAGCAACTGCAGTCTTTAGGGGAAGGAACGAAGTTCTCTCTTACCCAGTTCCAGCTCCTCTGAGGGGGGCTCCAGCCTCTCCACCCTCTGTCGTGTGGCTGTGTGTCTCTCCAAGGTTTTTGTGTTGTTAGGATATCATCTGTTGGAGTATGGTTGCCCCTTTTTGTTGTACGTTGGAGGGGAGAGAGTCCCGGGCAAGTTCACTCTCCCATGATTCTGATGTCACTCCAAAGCACTACTGATTTAATAAGACTTTACTTACATGTGAGGCTTGTAGAAAGGACTTACAGAGTTCATAGTGTCATTGGTCTTTGGCTCCATTTCTTTATCTTCTCTTGCCTCTAGCCTTTTCCATATGTTGCCCATACTTTCCAAGTGGCTTCTTTCATGTCACAAGATGGCTGCCAGTAGACTCTACAGATATGTGCTTTCTGGTTTACATCCAAGGAGAGATAGATACCTTCTCTTTCTCTAACCATGAAACAGGAGTCCTGTGCTTCTCTCTGATTAGAGCAATTCAGATCATATGCCCTTCCCTGAACCAAATTTTATAACCAGGAGAACACTGGCATACTTCAGAGATATTGCTGGTTTGGTTCCAGACCACTGCAATAAAGTGAATACCACAATAAAGCAAGTCACATAATTTTTTTTATATCTCGGTACATATAAAAGTTATGGGTTTTTTATACTGTAGTCTATTAAGTGTGCAATAGCATCATGTCTAAAAAAATGATATGTACACTTAATTAAAAAATATTTTATTGCTAAAAAATGCTACCCATCATCTGAACCTTCAGTGAGTCATAATCTTTTTGCTGGTGGAGGATCTTGCCTTGATGTTGACGGCTGCTGAATCATCAAGGTGGTGGTTGTTGAAGGTTGGGTGGCTGTGGCAATTTCTTAAAATAAGACAATGATGAAGTTTGCTGTATTGATTGACTTTTCCTTTCACAAGTTATTTCTCTGTATCATGTGATGCTGTTTGACGGCATTTTACCTACAGTAGAACTTCTTTCAAAATTGGAGTCAATCTTCTCAAACTCTGCCACTGCTTTATCAACTAAGTTTATGTAATGTTCTAAATCCTTTGTTGTCTTTTCAACAATCTTCACAGCATCTTCACCAAGAGTAGATTCCATCTCAAGAACCTACTTTTTTTGCTCATCCATTAGAAACAACTCTTCATCTGTTAAAGTTTCATCATTAGTTTGCAGCAATTCAGTCACATCTTCAGACTCCACTTCCAGTTCTAGTTCTCTTGCTATTTCCACCACATTTGCAGTTATACTTCCTCCACTGAAGTCTTGAACCCCTCAAAGTCATCCATGAAGTTTGGAATCAACTTCTTCCAAACTCCTGTTAATGTTGATATTTTGACCTCGTCCCATGAATCACAAATGTTCTTAATGGCATCTAAAATAATGAATCTTTTCCAGAAGGTTTTCAGTTTACTTTCCAACATCCGTCAGAAGACTCACTATCTATGGCAGTTATAGCCTTATGAAATGTATTTCTTAAATAATAAGACTTGAAAGTTGAAATTACTTCTTGATCCATGGGAAGCAGAATGGATGTTGTGTTAGCAGTCATGAAAACAACATTTATCTTGTTGTGCATTTCCATCAGAGCTCTTAGGTGACTAGGTGCATTGTCAAAAAGTAGTAATATTTTGAAAGGTATCTTTTTTTCTGAGCAGTAGGTCTCAACAGTGGACTTAAAATATTTAGTGAACCATGTTGTAAATAGATTTGTTGTCATCTAGGCTTTGCTTTTCCATTTATAGAGCACAGGCAGAATAGATGTAGCTTAATTCTTAAGGAACCTAGGATTTTTGAAATGGTAAATGAGCACTGGCTTCAACTTAAAAGTCACCAGATGCATTAGCCACTAATAGGAGATTCAGCCTGTCCTTTGGAGCTTTGAAGCCAGGCATTGACTTTTCCTCTCTACCAATGACAGTCCTAGATGGCACCTTCTTCCAGTATAAGGTTGTTTTGTCTACACTGAAAATCTGTTGTTCAGTGCAGCCGCAATGGCTAAAGGTCTTAGCTCGATCTTCCGGATGACTCGCTGCAGCCTCTACGTCAGCTCTTGCTGCTTCCCCTGCACTTTTATGTTGTGGAGACGGCTTCTTTCCTTAAACCTCATGAACCAACCTCTGCTAGCTTCAAACTTTTCTTCCACAGCTTCCTCTCTTCTCTCAGCCTTAAAAGAGTTGAGGAGAGTTAGGGCCTTGCTCTGGATTAGGTTTTGGCTTAAGGGAATGTTGCGGCTGGTTTGATCTTCCATCCAGACCACTAAAACTTTCTCCACATCAGCAACAAGGCTGCTTCACTTATCATTCATGTATTCACTGGAGTAGCACTTTTAATTTCCTTCAAGAACTTTTCCTTTGCACTCACAACTTGGCTAACTATTTGGCCCTAGAGGCCTAGCTTTTGGCCTATCTTGGCTTTTGACATGCTTTTGTCACTAAGCTTAATCATTTCTAGCTTTTGATTTAAAGTGGGAGGCATGTGACTCTTCCTTTTGCTTGAACACTTAGAGGCCATTCTAGGTTTATTAATTGGCCTAATTTCAATATTATTGTGTTTCATAATATGGAGGCCCAAAGAGTGGGAGAGAGATGGAGGGACAGCCAGTCAGTGGAGCAGTCAACACCCACACATTTATCAATTAATTTTGCCATCTTATACGGGCATGATTCGTGGCACCCCAAAACAATGATAATAGTAACATCAAAAGTCACTGGTCGTAGATCACCATAATAGATATAATAATAATGAAAAAGTTTAAAATATTGCAAGAATTACCAAAATGTGACAGAGACATGAAGTGAGCAAATCCTGTCAGAAAAATGGCAATAGAATTGCTTAATGCAAAGTTGCCAAAAAACTTCAATTTGTAAAAAATGCAGTATCTGCAAAGTGCAATAAAGCAAAGCACAATAAAATAAGGTATGCCTGTTTTATGACTGCTTGGTTTAGGCCTTGCTCACAAACTCAGTCCTGAATCAATAACTTTGACAAAGGGAGATCACTCTAATAGTTTAGGCCAATCAGGACTTACACAGACAGCTAATAGAGGACCTCATTTGTTTCATCCATAATGTTGCATTACACTGAGAGAGAATGACATGGAAGGCAACTAGTATTGCCCCCACACTTGGACTCTTATAGGAGCGCTGTCCATACCTGGCTTCCTGGCAGCTCCAGACCAGCCTCCACATGACCAAAGGCAATCACTTCAGCTGTCACCACCAGAGCCATAGCAGTTTATTCTATAAATGGAGTTTAGAGCTAAGCTGTACTGCTGACTCCCTGTCTCAGAGAAAAGGAAGATTTTTAAAAATCCCAATATAAAGTCAAGTTTTCCAAATTCTCATATGAATTATTTACATGTGTTATTGGAGCTATCTCTTCCTTTTGGAGGACGTGCCTCACTCTCTGACAGATTGGCCTTACTGTATAGAATGTATACAAGATAAGCACAGAAAATATTTCTGGTTTATTCAATCGTGGTCAATTTCTTATTTGTGATAAGGTTTAAAAAGGATGGAGAAGGCACACTTCTTATCTAGTTGTTTCATTTGTATCTAACTGGATTTTTAGGTTTCTTAAGAGCAGTCTTCATCTTACAGTTTTTTGGAATTTAGCTCAGCTATGGTAGTTTCATGAAGTTTAACCTAACATATTTCTTTGTGCAAAGCAGGAAATATTTGTAAAATATCATGAGCTCTTTGAGGGCAGAAACTATGTGGAACTCACCCTTGTATTTACAGGGCCCTGTGCAATGTCTAGAACAGAATGGACACTCAATCAACATTTCTTTGAATGAGCCAATGAATGAATTAATACCAAAGTAATTATTGATTACATATTTTAAAAGTATAATATAAGAATTTATGTATTTGCTATATCAAATAGAATATGCAAATTTCTCTGGGAGCATCTGAGGTGGCTCATTCCTGCCACTGAGATATTATGATTTCAACTGTTTAGGGAATGCTCAGTTAAATCTGCTGTCAGAGAACTTAAGGTAGTTTTTTGGTAAGTGTTTACATACATTAGTTGACTTTCAATCATTAAGCATAAATTTATCCATCTGTATATATTGTTTCTATATATTCAAAAAGCATAAAGTGTTTCTTCTTTGAATGAACCATTTGCATTGGATCAATCATTTTTATGACCAGAGGTTGCAACAATTTGTGTTACCTAGTAGGCCTAATCATTGTCTCTCCTTTCCCGTCTATTACCCAGACTTAATTACTATTCTGTACTAGAAGTACAAGTATACCTGTGCTGTTTTCCAGGAAACAGTTGTCTTTGTTTAAAAATTAGAAATTAGAACTTGTATTCTGCCAAATTAAAGGTATATTTATTGCTATTGTTTGCTAACACACACATCCTTCTCCAAACTAAAACACAAATCTAAATCATGTTTGGAATTTTTTAATGGTCACTAAATAGTTTAAAAGTTATTTCTTTATGAGCCCCAATTAGTCACATTAAATGAGTCACCTAATATTTAGAAGTGAATTATTAAACATATTTATCAGATAAATTATTAGTAAAAATATATTACTCAAAAACTTTAAAATGAAAATGTCTTATGTTTACATTTATAAAATGTTTTGAAATTTATAAATCCTTTACACATATATTATTTCCTTTAAATCTTACAACAAATCTATTAAGTATAGCAGATATTATTGTATAATTTATGAATAAATGAAAACATAATTCATTATGTGACCTTGCTAATTCCTCAAGAACACCTATCACTCTTAGTATTCTCAGAGTCTAGAACATTGTCTGGCATAGAATAAGTGGACAACTAATATATATATCTTCCAAAATGGATTATTAGGTGTTACACAGTTGATAATAAGCAGAAATTAAACCCAAATCTGCTAAACTTAGTGTAGTTTCCACATCAGATTGACTTCATCATTTTTGCCTCTTTTAACTTTAAGAGAGGCACATATCTAAATAATGTTACTTAATATTAATCATCACTCTAGCTCATTCAGTACTTGGGCACAGAGCTGACATGTCAACGTGGGGTAAATTGAATTCAGTTCAAATCGACAGTCTTGAGTGTCTGCTATATAAAGGCACTGTACAAAGGGCTGAAAAGATAAAGATGACTGCGATGTCTCTGTCCTCAAGAAAATTATAGACAAATAAAGGAGAGAAATACGTAAATGTAATTTAGGTGGTAAGCACTATAATCAAATTGTGCTTAGGGGGCTAAATTAACAAATACAGTAAGTGGAAGTGTGGTAAGAATGGGAAATGAATAAAAATAGTTTAGTCATAGGGGTGGGTTAGAGTATGCTTCAATAACAAAAAGCACTAAAATTTCAATGGTTTAAAAAACAAACTTTATTTCTTGTTCATGCTACATGACCAACATGCAGTTTTGAATGTGAAGACACATTGTTTTTACTCCAGAATCCAAGCTGATGGATCAGCCACCATCTTGATCATTATTGGTTACCTAGGCAGAGAGAAGGAGAAAGTTCTGGAAGGTCTTCTATCAGCCATTAAATGTTATTTCTTCTCATGAATCATTGGTCAGAAATAATCACATAGGCAGACCCAGACATAATAGGGCCAGAAAGTGCAATCTTATCTTGTTCATGGAAGGCAGAGAACTTTTTAAGCAATCATGCTAATGGCTCCTACAAAGACTAAAATAGGAATCAGTACCTTCTAAGTAGTGTTTAATGCAGTGAAGCACATGTTCTAATCTTGCATAGGGCCCAAATACTTAAATTAAAGATGCTTCTAAATGTGTCCCTACTTTAGCCTCTTAAATTATACCCTCTCATTTATGGTACGTTGAAAATCAAAGAAATTCACAAGCTCCACATACATATAGATGACTGCATATGCCTGCATATGGGTATCGAAGAAGCTAGGGATCCCTAATCAGGCAGTTCCCCTGCCAGAACCATTGTATTTACAGTGCCAGCTTCTCTTAGCTGAAAGTCCTTTTTACACACAGCACTAAAGGACTCCAGTTGTTTTTCTGTTCCAAAGCAGCAATAAATAAACAGGGTAGCCCAGTTATTATTTAGAGCTGCCAATTTTACAGCCTGAAAGTTATAGTCAGTAATCAGGCAATCCCCAAGGAAATAAGTAGCCAAAGTTTGGAGGGCAATATAGCAGTAATAGAAATTATGCATAAGGAAGGGTTATAATGACCGCACCGAATGCAGAACACGTGATCTCCTGTGATGCTGTTGGAGAGAAGCATTTGATCCATCTTTGCTGATAATGATCAGAGGGAGAGGAGTCTGTGGAGTTTGTCTGTGACTCAGGCTATCCAAACTATAGGATCTGTATTTCAAGCAATAATAAATGTCAGATATTTTTACTGAATGGCGTTGCTGTCCAACACACCATGGATCTAACTGTGGTTGAATTCTCTTTGTTTTATTTTTGAAAAGCTGATAAATTTCTTGGTTGTTGAAAATGTTCTTGACTGCCAAAGTAAAAAAAGAAAAAGCAACTGAATCTTAAACCAGAAACAGAAACTCACACACGATGGATTTGTTTATTGTGAAGGTGATTGACTGTATGTAAACTGAAAAAGATTCTATTGATTTTTTTTTTCTTTCACCTAAAAATCTACTCTCCTAGACCATCAAGGGGATAACATCAGTCTGCTTCTTCCACTGATAATTTTTCTAGACTTTAAATTTCACCATTTATTTCCAAGAGAAAAAGAAAGACAGGACCACTGGACTCTGCAGGGTACAGCACCCTGATTGCTTATTGTAATTCACTATAACACATAAGCATACAAGACTGACAGCTCTAAAACTCTGCAGTCTCCAGCATGTTGATTTTGCTACTCTATATATTTAATTTTCTTTGAAAAACGTATCGTATTTCTCTGAGGATTCATTTGCTTTTCAAATTATGGCTGCCTAGCTAAGGCTTGTGTACCAGGTGCCATGTAAAAGCATGTTAAAAGTAGATAAAAGCAATTTACCCTGCCCTCTAATTAGAGATGTCTCATCTTTACCACTGACAATAGCGGTATGCAGCTGTGGCGGTAGAGAGATAATAGAAGCTGGAGTAGGGAGAAATTAAAGATATGCTGGCTGATGCAGAGTGTCACCTCTCCATTGCTCAGCTTGGGTGGGCTTCAGAATGAGTAGGAATTTTTAGTATTTCCTCTTCCCTGACTCTGTTGATTTATTTCACATTAATAATTGAGCTTTAAAAAAGGGAGGGCAAGAGTATGTTGCAGGGAGGGCAGAGCAAGATACAGGCTTTCGAAAAGACTCTGTGACTTTCTTAATGACTGACCACGTGGAATACATTGTTACCTAGTTCTATAGCTCATCTATCATTTAACACCTTTTGGATACACATCACTGTACTTGATGTAATAACGTTTAAAAAGTATGGAGAAGACACACTACTTGGCCCCCCCGGGAGTTTGCAATCTAGAAGGGTCATTCTTCATAAAGATCATATCTGATATGTTGTAATAATTTGCCATGTGCAGAGGAAAGTTAAAGATAGAAAGTGGTCATCTGGGAGTATAAGTGTTCAGAATAGCTGTTTGAAATAAATAAATTTTGAGAAAATCTTTAGTGAAGTAGTCAGCCTGAGTTAGAGACACAGAAGCAAGGATCACTACATGGAAAATGCCAAGATCGGAGGTAGTAAGCAGCCAAAATGTATAAGAACTATTGAGATCAATTTTCCTGCTGAGGGGAATGTCCATTGACAAAGGATCTTGAAGTGTTTAGAATAGACCAAATGGCAAAATGCCAATGGAAGTTTAATCCCAGATCACATAAAGTCATGTGATTAAAATTGCATTTGAGAAAAAATATACAGGTAAATGTATGCTGATTATAGTGGTGTGAGAAGATACTGGAGGTAAGTCTATATAAAGAAAAATTTAAGTAGCGATTTTTGCATGCAGATTAGAATGAGAAATAATGCTGTAAATGAGGAAGATACAAAGTCTATAGTGTGTAGTAAGTGGGTACGGTCGTTGGTAATTAGCGTGGTTTCTAGAAGAGAATTGCTGAATCCCTTCAGCAGCGTGGTAGCAATGGGAGCCAAATTGAGAGGATTAGGGGAGGACACAGTGGTGAGGAGACATGGCAGCAGAATGCTCAATCATTAAATGCCAGGAGAAAATAGACTGACAGGAGTAGCAAGTGTTAGCTACCAAGTTAGTAACTTAAATAAAGCTTAGGGAAATCTGAACATTTACATTTTATAGCAGGAATTAACTATAGAGGGATGAAATGCTAGAGGGTGGAATAAAAATGGGATGAAAGTGAAATATATACGTGTATATATATCATTTATATGTGTGTATAACCTTGGGTAATGTACAGCTAGTCCGAGGAGAAAAACCTGTTCAAAGATGGCATCGGAATCATTTTAGATAAGATAATTTTATTTTGTTTCTCGAAATAGCATATGGATCTATATTGGTTCTGCAATCATATCCCTCAGAACATTGTTAGAATGCAGTAAGAGTTATACAAAAAGAGATAAGTTGCTCTGCACAAAATAATTTTTCATTTACAAGGGTAGCCAGGAGGAAGAGGGAAAGGGTCCCAGAGATGAAGAGAGGCTGGACTCTGGGGATGGATTTGGCGATGTCTCATGAGGTGCAGTTGTCCAGGATGAGAAAGAAGAGTTGGCCAGTGGGATATTCCCATTGATGAGAATGCAGTAGGAATGTCTAATATTCATCAGGAAAATTCTCAAAATGCATGCAACACTTAGATGAAATCTTCAAATTTTCTTAACATACTGGTTTGCAACTCTCTCTCTCTCTCTCTCTCTCTGTGGTGTGTTAAAGTAATCAAGAAAATGGGCTTTGTTTTATAACTGAGTTACACGGGGGAAAGAAACCAGAATAGCTGAAAGCTATGAGATATGAAGGCAATTAAAGATTTAGGAGAAATGCAGATAAGCAATATCTAGGCAAAATGTCAGTCTGGCCAAGCCCCCACAGTGAATCCTCAGAGATATTGGGACCAGGATTTTGAGACAAATTTTTACTTAAATCTTGAAGGGCAAGGCAACTCAAAATATTGAATGCCTTGCGTCAGCTGGGAGCTAATATTTGGGATGTATATAGGGCATAGATACACAGAAAATAATTTATCAATGGCAATAATGATATATACTATTGTTGAATATTTACTGCTGTGTTTATATCACAACCTAACAGGTTAACATTCAGAGTTAAGTTCTGATCTTACACATTTAAAATCATTTGCTAGATTATGTCGTTCCTAGGAAAATGCATTTCTGAAACAAAATATTGATTTTTCCAGCATCTTATGATCATATATAAAGACAGTCAGAAGCTATTTATTGAAAATGTACTACTAAATTCATTAGGGAGATATTTTAATTAGACTAATTTTTCATTAACAGTCAATGAGAAGTTATAACTGTTACTTGCAATGAAACATAAATATTCATCATTCTTTGATAGGAAATCAGTCAAAATCCAAATGATTAAAAGTATACATATATAGTATATGCGTGTATATGTAGACTTAAGTAATAGATATATCTACATCATGCTTTGCACAGATCAGGGAATTTTTACCTGAGAGCATTAGCAAGAGCAGTTATGTTGAACTTCTTTCAATTGAAAGCCACTTTTGGCTATTCTGTCTACAGATAGGAGTATATCTGTTTTGACTTTCATTTAGAATTCTGCTTACTCTTAGGAATGTGGACCTGTTTGGAAATGGGAAGATATAACCTCATTGGATTTCCTAGGGCTTCATTGTACCTATTCTAACAAATATGATAAAATTACATATCTTATTGTAACTTCTCAAAGTGAGAAAATTTATATTTTGGTTTTCTTTCTCTCATCTTCAAATCTTCATTTGGACTACTCCATGTGACATAAGCAGTTATTTTTCTTCTATCCCCTGACCTGGACCACATAAATCTTTGTGAGTTCAAATCATATCCTTCAAGAAACAAGCATTCTGAATGACTGATTGCATTGTAGGTAGTATGCAAGATGCCTGAAATCATCACAAGACAGAAGTTTCTTTCTAGAACTTAATGGGTGAGCAATTTTAAATATGCCTTTTCTTAGTAAACTATTATAGAAAAGAGAAGTGAAATCATCAACAAATTGAATTCAATCTGGCCAACTTGCAACCCCTACATGTTCATAAACATATTGAAATATATAATTCCTTTTTTATTTTATATATGTGCCCAAAGTATTATTAAATAAACATTGAAAGTAAATTGTAATTTAACCATCAATGGGAATATACAGGGGTGATTTAAGTCATTCACAATTATTGATTTTGATCAGATATCCCTCCTTGTCCATGAGTTAAGTACAATCTGGAGATTATGGCCTATTAAATTGAAGAAAAAGAGAGATGACTATCAATTCTACAGATGAAGAAAACAAACTAATTTACTGCTTCAGGTGACAGAAGAGAATCAGAGATAACATCAAAACCAAGAGTCTTGAAATTTAGCTTTGTATGTGCTGGACGATGCCATGATTAAAGAAAGAAAAAAAATGGCTGAGTGAGAGAGCCAAAGACAAAGAATTCAATACAAAATGGCAAGTAGAGGTGAGTGGAGGTGACCTCAAAACACTTAAAAGATGCAATTAGGGCCATAAGGTAATAATTGCAAAAGTCATGGAGCCCTTGCCGCCCTCAAAGCATCACACGTGGATGCAGGAGTCCTATCAACAACCCGTGTAGTCAAGTAGAAATGGATAGAATAAAGCCCTCCCCAGGGAATCAAGGAGACACAACAGTGGGTGTGACACTGAAGAGTAAGCTTAGGAAAAACAGTTCTCCATAATGTTTCAGAATGTACCTTGATATGAGATTTTCATTACAGCATTCAAAAAGAATCTATTTCCATCATTGGGAAGGTGTTGTAAATTAAATGAACAAGTCTAAATAATCCTATCCTTGTTCAAATTGGAGTTTGTAGTGTCTGATGGGATTTATATACAAAATGGTTTGCAACTCACCTGCCTATAGCATGGTGCCTGGAATTCCCACCAGTCACTCTGCTTTAAGCATTGTGACTCGGAAGGCCTAGCAGGAGTAATACATGAATATACAATACCAATTTGCATGTCAGCATGGATTTTTGAAATTCAAATCAGGGGCTGGCCCGGTGGCACAGCGGTTAAGTTCTCACGTTCCGCTTCTCGGGGGCCTGGGGTTCGCAGGTTCGGATCCCAGGTGTGGACATGGCACCACTTGACACGCCATGCTGTGGTAGGCATCCCACATATAAAGCAGAGGAAGATGGACCCGGATGTTAGTTCAGGGCGAGGCTTCCTCAGCAAAAAAAAGAGGAGGACTGGCAGTAGTTAGCTCAGGGCTAATCTTCCTCAAAAAAAAAAAAAAAGAGAAATTCAAATCAGCTAACTGTCACATTGTTGTAGTGAAAAGAACCCAGGTTTTGGAGCTGGATTTGAATTTTTCCTTTCCGCTACTGAAGTTTTTATGTCATCTTAGGCGAGGTACTCAATCTCTCTGAAACACAGTGAAAATGTAAAATATGTCTGTAAAATGCCTGGCAAGCATGGGGTACGTGTAGGTGCCCAAGAGACGGTCATTTTCTTTTGCTTCCTCAGAAGTTCAAAAGAAAATTCTGAGGTAAGTATTAATAGGAGCAAAGCAGGTAGGCAGATTGCAGCAAGGCCAAAGCACTTCTTTTGATTTAATAAGCTCTCTGAAGATCTGAACAAGAAACATCTCTCTTTCTCAAGGTTGAATAGACAAATTATTAAACTGTTGTTACTGGGTTTTCTTCTCTCTCTTACTTCCTTGTTGCCCATGTACAAAGGGGATATCTGGATATCCCACTGGCACCTCACTTTCAGTATGTCCAAAATGAAACAACGTTTTCAAAGTGAATTCTTCCTCATGAATTCTCCACGGCTGTTCATGGCACCGATAGTCTTTCAGTTCTCTACTATATTCAAATAGTAATTAAAATAGACTCACAATGTTTATTATGTGTGAGATGGTGGATGAGGGAAGTCCCAGTGGTCATAATCCTCCAGGAAAAATGTGGAAATATATGCGACTTTTGGATTGCTATAATGACTGGAAGGTGTTACTCAGATTTAGTAGGTGGGGACCAGAGATGCTGAAATGTCTGTAACATCGAAAGTAGTTCTTCTTATTGAAAAATTGTGGAGCCCAAAATATCAATGGAGGCCCCATTGAGAAGTGCAAATAGAGTCCACCTCTTCAAATACCTCGTGTCCATTTTCTACTTTCCATTCTCATTTCCGTTGTACTAGTCCAGGCTTGGTATTACCTTAACCATGGAATGTTATTGCTTGAAGGAACTTGAAGGTCATGTAGTTCAGGGAATTGAGGCCAAAAAGGTTAATTTTCTGGCTCAATTTCCATAACTACTTGATTACAAAGCTGAAGTTTGACCTCAAATATGACTGTTACTCCATTAGATCTGCCCCAGGTTAAAATATTATCTACCCACTCTCAGCATTCAAATTCATCCTCTACTGGGCAGAGATGACCACTGAATCTTCTTAAACAACCATTCTCAGAACATCACTTTCCAACTGACAATTGCCCCCTGTTTCGTCATTCATCACCTGTTAACAGTCCTTGGCCTGGCATGCTGGACTACCCCTGACCTGGGCCAGCCAGGCCAGCTAGTGTTATTTCACCCTACTCTCCTTCTGCTTTTTTCAAGTGACAGACTGTCCCCCTGGCTAACTCTCAAGCACATATTTGGCATTTATATCTTCCCTCAAGCTGTTCCCTTTGCCTAAAATATTCTCCACATTCCCTCCCAGTTAAATCTCTACAGACATTCAAATGTCTCCTCCTCCATGAAGCTTTAAAAAGAAATTTCCACAACCAGATATGCTCTTTCTCTATTACCTTTAATACTTTATAGCTGTTATTGGCATTACAATGGTCTGATAGGTAAGATAGCTTTTTGAATATTTTGTTCCTAGTTGAGGACAGAGACTGATTAATATGCATCACCTCATCCATACCATATTTTGGACATATAAAGTAGACACTAAAAATTTTGGAGATAGATACACAAAAGATCTAGCAGCCAATCTGGGAGAAAATATCAAAAGAAAAGAAAAAGCTTTCCACTCTCAACTATTCACCTTAGAAAAGCTTTAAAGCACTTCTCATCCCTACTTCAGCCCTCATTTTTACATTATAACTGAAATTCAGTGGAAATGTGTTTCAATTCAAAGAAAACAGAAGGGAATGACACCATCTCTGTTCTTTCTATTGTCCTCAATGCAAGTTTCATTTATCTTTGTCATCTAAGCTATGCAGTCAGCACTAAGGAAGGAAGCCTCGTTAATAAAAGTCAGAGCAGATCTTCTGCCTTGTAGATGAAAACTCCTAAAGAATCCTCAAGACGATTGCACTGCATATTATAGCCAGGAGAACTCATAATTCTAAACCGGCATCATCAGTTGACTTAGAACTTGGTTTAGAACCACATTTGTGGAAGGACAAGTCTTTGTAAAATCTTTCTAACTATTCACCACTGCATAACTGAAGCTTAGCTAAAAATAACCAATAATGTAGAGCTGGGGAGTAGAGTCTAGTTTTCTTGATATTGACCACTCACTTCCGAATTAAACTCTTGATATATGTGAGTCTTTGTGTGTGCGTGTGTGTGTATGTGTTAAGAATAAATCTGGGGACTGCCCCGTGACCAAGTGGTTAAGTTCACTCACTCACTTCGGAGGCCCAGGGTTTCGCTGGTTCAGATCCCAGGCACGGACATGGCACCACTGATCAAGCCATGTTGAGGTGGCATCCCACATGCCACAACTAGAAGAACCCACAGCTAAAATATACAACTATGCACTGGAGGGCTTTGGGGAGAAAAACGAAAAATAAAATCTTAAAAAAAAATAAATCTGGACATATCTTCCATATAACTATAAGTTTTCTTAATGTGTCCCTAGATAAAAAGAATATCACACGATCAATCAGGATCAATGTAATTGAGCTAAAAATATATGGCTGGAATGTTCAGGTGTAAGAAGAGGACCAAAGAAACAAAAATATTTAGAGTCTATAATCCAGTTTAGAAGAACAGAATCTTAATCCTAAATCATGAGCTAAGTAGTCCATAGTTTTATGCTAATCTTTTAATGTTGGTAGTGCACTGGAAATCAAGTTGCTGTAGCATGACTATTTATAAGTTCATCAAAAGTTATTAAAGTCTTTGTACAATGGTGAACTTTTGACAGTACTGGACATTCTCATTTTTATACAGTTAATTAGATTTTAATTTTTAGACTAGACAGTGATTTCATAAAACTATTTTCACTAAATTTAGAATAGAATTGTTTTCTTAGAGTTGTAAGAATGTGACAAAAGGTAATCATTATGTTATGCTATAATTTAATCTTTTCCTACCAAAAACTTTTACATTCATCTTTAAAAAGTTATTGCACAAAACTCAAGAGCTGCATTCTTTCAATATGCAATTCATAGTAATTTATCCCCCAAGATTTGCTCTCTGAACTTCAGAAATATAAATGATTATGCCATACTTGTGTCATTTTGTATATTATGTCATAAGATATTAGATTGCATTATATTTAAATAGAGCTCAAAAATAATAGGTAGTTGGAAAAATTATTCTGTATTTCACTAATAGCTTATATTATTTCCTGAAAATTACATTTTGTGGAAAAGGGCATGCCACTTCTCTGCTGGATGCTCCATCAAGTCTTGTTTACTGTAACCAGGAGATGAAATTTCCAAACAAACCCTGGTGTTTACAGCGCTTGGAGAGGCATGTGGCCTCCCATTCCAGTCTCTGTCAAGCATGTGCCCCACCTGCTTTTTGGCTTTGGCTTAAACAAGTTGGTTGGGCCATAACACAAGTGTGAGAACATGAGAATGTGAGATGCTACAGGCCAGGTGACATGCCAGTGCCGAAAAGCTGGTACATGGCAGTGCATCATTGTGTACATAGAAAGGCCACATGCCACATCAAAATGTGGCAGCCACTTCTCCCAAATTAGATGAATAATTTTCCTTCCATTATGTTCTCACAAACATGTTGTAAAACAATAAGCTTGAGCTACACTAAGTCCAAAAGTTCATGGATTCAAATGAGTGACAAGTGAATATTCATGTTTATTTCTGAGTTGATTGACAGGTAGAACTTTTTTTAACCATGCTTATGTATGATTTAGGAAATATTTTTTCAATGCAACAGGAATCATTCTCATAGGTATAAGTCTTCTGACATGCAAAATCCTGCAGAGCAGCAAATAACATTTTTGTTTTGTCTAATAAAGCAGGAGGGAATTTACCAGAAGAAATGTTGTAGGATCTCATACAATTCTTCCTAGTTTTCTCTGAATTTTGTACTTCTATATGCTATCACCAGGTCCGTGCTGCTAATGCAGCTGCAGTTGAATTCATTTCAGGTGTTGGCAGGAAAGGATAAGGAAAAAGTAATTACACTTTTAAAATTCTGTTGAGTCTAGTGTGGGTTACAGAATTCATGAATGTGCAATGTCAGGTAACCCAAGTATTTTCCGAGTTCTGACTCTACTGCTGAAGAAGTATGTGGACATAACAGTTGAATAAAATCTCTACACTTTATTTTCTTCATCTTAACAATGGAAGACTCAATCCAAGGCCGAAACTCTTCTGAAATGTTTAAAGACTTAGTCATGAGGGTGGCCTTCTTGATGAGGGAGCATCAGCAGAAATCCTGAGAGAATCTAAAGGACTTTTGTCTCTGCTTCCAAATTTTAAACAAGGAAATGATTGTGGAATTTGTGACTGTTAGCATTTTTTTAACATGATGTATTTTCAAACACAGTTTTTTAAATTTCTTTATTTTTTTACCTGTGAACTGACAACCGTGAACTTTTAAGGAGCAGAATACATCTAGTTATATCTTTTGTCACAGATTCCACATAATGATAAAAGTGAATTAAAGAGAGATTTTAAAAAACCAAAAATTATATTACTATGTGGAGAGCTGTATAATTTTAGTCTGTAATTTAGATTTATATCCTCTAGTTTTTGATTTTGCAACTGTTCCCTAACTTTCCTAAAATAGTTCACCATACTTGAGTGTGGGATTGAGAGTATCCTGTACGGCCACAGCCCGTTTTAGATTAATGGACTCCTGACGCTATTTGCTGTATTGTCCACCTTCACCAGGAACACAGCATGTTTATCACTTCATAAGAGAAATGCCACTGACATTGTGCTATGCTTATAATGTCATGTTGCCTAATAAAGATGCTTTGGGGAGTTTTTTTTTCCCCTTTCTGTTTGCTGAGTAAATTACTGCTTGTGAAAGGTTATGCTTCTCCGGAAAGCATTAGAAATAAGGTCTCAGGTTTTTTTACCCCAAATCTGGGCTATTTCCAGCATCTTTTAAGCCCAGAGTTTGAATAAGAATGTCATTCCTGAAATAATCTGCTGAAATAGAGACTTAAAGCTGAGGCCCTGCCTCTTGATGAGCGCACAGAGAGGATGGCGAGGAGCACCCCGAGACGGGGTGGAGACAGCTTCCCATTAGGGCTCAGGGATGAGTATTCAACAGAGTGTGGCTGGAGCTCTGGAGGGCAAGTAGGATTTGGAATACTGAATCTCCAAGCAGAATATTCAGATATGAATTCTATACTCCATGTTTTAAAAAAACGTTTAACACTGGTAAGGCTGTTACTTATTGTACTATGTATATTTCAGTAGCGAATCCACAGAAAGAAGTACATTATCCTTACTTGATCATATTGAGCATTCACAATGACTTTTTATGTGGATTCTATAATTTCCAGAATTCTAGCTCTAAAATATTTTACTAGTAGTATAGAGGTCAAAATTGTAAACCAAATAAAAAATACATGGATAAATAAAATATTTTTTCTTGACATTTTCTTTCTCCTCTCCGTTTTTTTTTTGAGGAAGATTAGTCCTGAGCTAACTACTGCCAATCCTTCTCTTTTTGCTGAGTAAGACTGGCTCTGAGCTAACATCCATGCCCATCTTCCTCTACTTTATACATGGGATGCCTACCACAGCATGGCTTTTGCCAAGTGGTGCCATGTCTGCACCCGGATTTGAACCAGCAAACCCTGGGCAGCCAAGTGGAACGTGTGTACTTAACAGCTAGGCCACCGGGCTGGCCCCTCTCCTCTCCTTTTGGTCTTCATTCTGTCTTATTTCCTATTTGCATTTTTCCTGTATTCTTGCGTGTAACAATAATCCCCTCCCCCTCAGACCATACACACTTCCAGTAGGTTATAAAGATGTTTTCCCACTGTCTACTGACTTTCCACTTTTTTTTTCCTTTTAGCTTATTCTCTTTGAGACATAGAGAGATGAGCTGTAGGTAACACTTGAGGGACATTCACAATTGAAAGATGAAGTAAGATTAAATGATTGTACCCTATTTCATTCACATCTGCCTAAAGTGAAAGCAATGTTGATCCCATCCACTTAAATCCAAATTGGTGATTTAGTGCCAAATGTGCCGTTTTAACAATGGTACCTAGATTAGAGTGGAACAGGCAAAGTAGCCTACCTTCATTGTCTGTGACACATAGTAGGCGATTAGCAAATATTTGATTGAGTTGACCAGGAAAAATGTCATTGTGGAATGTGTCATGTCAGCTTGAAATTATTGGACTATGGCTATGGTGAGGAGAAATAAGCAAAAAGAGAATAAATTCTTCCCTAAAGGCTGGAAATTATGATAAAAAAAGAAAATAAATGGGCAAGAGAAGAGACTAGTATTTTGAATTAGGGAGACCATACTGTTCAACATAAAGGACAAATCTATCCTTGCAGCATCTAGGGACAATGATGGTTGAAGCCATTTGAAAATTTGAAAAGAGATATGTTCATGTAATAACCTTAAACAATAATCATTTGTTGGACCCAAATTTCAGATTTTTTATATTTAAAAATGGAAAGAAATGTGTAGATGAAAACATAAATTTGTCCTGTTGAAGTTTACCTCACTATAATGTTTTCAGACAGAGGCTTCATGATGAACTTAAAACAAGGAGTGGAGCCTACAGGAAAAGAAAAATGTGTTTCGATTTTGTTAAGCCTGCCAAAATCATAGGGAAGCATCATTACCCCCCAGTGGCTTCTTTGAGTTTTAGGGGGAAAACATTTTTTAAATGCCCTAAAAGAGACTATTTAATATGTATTGAACCCGACAAAAGTTTAGATAGAGATGAATCAGAGGGATACTTTGTCTGAGAATGAAGTGCGATAATATTGTGCTAAGGAAAAGTCAAAAGTGATCTGTGATAAAAAAGGAAACTGATACCAACATGAAACACAAAAATCTGTTAATCTAATTATTCCATCAAAAATACTATAATCTTGGACTTTATCGTTACGTTGTTTTGAATTCTGATTCTCAAAGTTTAAAAAATCTGATTGCATTATGCTCAAAATACATGTAGGTAACACTTGGGAAACATTTATAAAGCATCAAATACATTAGTAAATTTTCTATATTTCATTAGAAGACTGTTTTAATCCATTCTAAAGGACACAAAGGTTGATAAAGAAAATTATTTTAAGCCAGTATATTCTTACATTAACTATATGGTTTGCCAAACCACACATGCAAATTTAAAAAGAGAAAGATTTTTCTTTGGCCTGAAAGAGGGACCACACATGCACTTTAGTGAATGGAAAACAGCTGTGTACAGTCTTTGGCACAGGCAAGTTTTTTGAAAGATTACATCTGTACGGTCAGTTTGGGTTTTGATACAATCACCATTAATGTATTTATATATAAATTTAAAAATATGTTGAGCTTCTTAAAAACATTTTTAAGAGTTGAGACATCTACTCCTTGAAGTCAGTGTCCTCCTTTTTTTCCTTTCTTTTGCATTCTACTGGGTGTACAATTTGAATAAAACTGTTCAAATGCAAATATTGACCATTAAATTTGAAGGAATGATAAAACTACAGCAAACATTAGGAAATATTAATTCTATCCTTGACTGTTGAATTTACTAAATGATACTTTGCCAGTGACTTAATCCATATATTACTCAGTTTCCTTGTATAGTAGAATTAGCAATAATTTTTATGTACTGGGATTGTAAAGAAGATATCAAAACTAAATGAAATCTTGAAATTTCTGTAGTTATATATTGTATATAATTAGAGTCAATATTCTCTCTTTTTCCAGACAATTTTCAGAACATGCTGCATTCTTGCTTTTTTTGAAAAAATAATGTAATTTATTTTATTTTGGTATCATAAGCTACAATTAGTAGGCAGTGAATTGAACAGGTGTAAATGAGATGAATTTATCATATCAAAGATTCTCATTTATTGTTGTTATTTTTATAATGCCCTGTCAAGTGGAACTCAAGGCAGCATGTGGTGATTCTGACCACAATGTAATAGTCATAAAAAATGTATTTACAAGACCCCATATCACACATCTGTGAGTCTAACCGTAAAATGTAAAGCAATAAACTGGGAATAGTTATGAATATACAAAGATGCCGGAGTGATTTTCAAAGGGGTTTCCTGCTCCACTTTTTCCCTTAGAAGGAAGTAAAAAAGGACTAAAGATATCAGTTCAATCCATGTATTTTTTCCCAGGCATCGATTTTCTTGGAAATAAACCTTAGAAGTAGAAAAAATAATTTACTTTACGCATAGATCTTTGCTGTGAGAACTTACACCAGGATGGAAAGTGAATGGAAAGGTTAAGCAGAAGACATGCATCATTGCTGTAATTTGTAAACTGATGTGATAACCTCGTGTTTAATATTTTATGGAGTAGAAGGTGAATGCTAGAGGGAGAAATGTCTCTTGGAGATAAGGGAAATCATATGCTAAGAATGTGTATAAATGTGACTGAGAATTAACTTGAGTTTCTTTATTAATTGATAGACCGGTGTGACAGGACGATGAAATAATGAAAGTATCCTGGCAACCGTATTTTCCTACCGACTGTGGCCTGCAACACTGTGACGACCGTCAGCTACATTTTTCTGAATTCAGGAGGGTGAGCAACGATCATTTCAATTAACAAAGCCTCTCTGCAAACAAAGTCTCATGCAGATTGGATCACACCGACTACCGGAAAGTTTTGTTCATAAAAAAATCGTATACCTGGATGAATAAATTATTTTAAGTTGAGAATATTCCAGTTCTGAGTAGTGGTAAAACATTCTATCATTTATTTAGATGGTATACAGTCTGGAAAAGCTTTTTAAAAATCCACAAAGACCTGTCAGTATTATAAGATTTGCTTTTAATATGAAATATAGAAACATGAAAATAAGTATTCACTTATAAGTTGATATTTCTATTTTTATCAGCTCTATTGTTCCAATAATACCAAAAAACCCCCACACATGTCTTTCCTCTGATATTCTAAAACTGGTTTATTCCTCCATTTCAAAATTCCCTTCTGCAGGCTTCTTCTCTCCCACATACTGAATTTACCCAAATACTATTTCTGTAGTGAGTTAAAATTGATTCAAGGAGTACTTATTAAATACCCACTGTCTGCCTAAATCAAAGATCAACGTAACATGATCATAAAAATACTTCTATCCAATGTTTAGGTCACTATTTTCTCAATTTTCATCTCTTCTGATCTAATCTAGAAATAATTTATTTGTCCAGTCCTGTCAGAAAAACAGAAGCCTCTCTGTGTACTCAAAGTAAGTAGAAAGGGATTTGATACAGAGAATAAGTGTTTCCCAAACGATTGAAAGGCGCAAAGAATAGATTGGAAATAGCCACCACTAGATTTCACTACCACTCTAAGGGGGCAGGAAGGTACAAAAACTGCCAGAAACTTATGGCAAGGATCACCATTGCCTTCAGCAATGAAGCCAACGTTTCAAAAGAAAATACCTGGAGACTGCTGCAAACTTGTCAGACCTGCCAAAACCCACATATCTGCCCATTGCAGGCAGAATGATAATATGGCTTCTGCTTCCTTTTCACCTTTTATGTTTCATAAACTGCCTCTCATTGGAAGGATTTACCTAGAACTCTTCTGACAGGAAATTTGAGAAATCTAGTTCTTGGGATTCCAGCCTGTGCGACACACGGTGGAGCCAAGATGAGAGAAATGGTGCTGACTTCCCAACAGACAATATGGCACAAATATTAAGCCAGAGAAGTTTCCCATGGGAGATAGTATAGCAATTCCAAATATAACGGAAAAACTCTAGGACAGATTTCTAGCTTGGAACTGTCTCTGGCATTTTAGTAACTATAATTGAAAAAGTACACAATATCCAAGATATTGAATGATGTTTCTCCAGTTGAATCACTGTTCCTGCAGCAACGTCGTCTGCATTCTAATAAAGCTTAAAGTCTACTTTATGGTTTTAGTAAGCTACCAATATAATTGTTCATCTGAATACATCTTTGGAAATTTGGAATTATTTAACCTTCTTTAACTGCCTGATTAGATTTATTATTGATATATAAGCAGAATAAGTTATGGATACTGGAGATCTTTTGAAAAGCAATCATAAAAGTGAAAGTAGCACTGGTTAACCAGCAGAATTAATCTTTATTATAACAGCTCTGATAATATATTTTTAAGTTTAGAGGCTAGATGATCTTACTGTTTTCCACATTGAGACAAGTTTTTCCTCTCAGCAACTACAGAACAACTGATGAGTGCAAAAATGAAAGAATCAGAGCTTGCTGAGACACGCTTGCTTGTGATGATACAAATAGTTCTCTCTCAGGACAGAGAGGTGTCTGTCGTCTTTACCATTTCAAGCCAACGCTCAGCATAGTGTCTGGTACATCAAAGAAACCCAGTAAGTATGTGCTTAACAATATATGACTAGTATTTAATTTGTTACATTTAACTCACATATCATTTAAAAAGTTGTGAGTACTTTTTCCTTAGAGGAATATGTTGTCATAGAGGAAGAAATTTCAAAACATGCCATTTTCACATTCTTGATAATTGTTGAATCTGGACGGTAGTATACAGCAGTTCATTGTACTTTCCTCCCTACTTTGGAGTATATCTAAATTCTTTCTGTATAAATTTTCTTTTAAAACATTATCTCAGACAATCTGATGCTAACAATCACAACAACCGTTCTACTGAATGAGTAGATTTCTTCTATGTGTACAATCTTCAATCAAAGAATCTAACACTGGCCTCATACCCAAACTCTGCTCCATGGTCATGTAACTAACTTGGAGGTACATTTTTTTTTTTCACTTACTTTCCCCTTCCTCTCATCTGTAATATGTCAATAATAACATCACTTCATAGGGCTATCTTTGTGTGCATCATATAGAATAATACAATGACATGTCAGCTATCCTTTATTTATTCAATGTGGCAGGAGCATGCTTTAAATATTTTATTTCATTTTGTACTCACAATAATCTTATAAGATAGCTTCAAATGCTATCCAGAATTTACAGAGATGAATTGGAGGCTTACAGATGAAAAGTCAATTATTCAATGCCACACAGTTACGATATTACAGAGCTATGATTTAAACCCGTGACCAAATCCTTCCAATCAACAATAGCAAGAGTTTCAGTGAAGTAAATTGGTAAATTGCACTCCAGTAAACCCAGGGAAAGCATTGGTAAGTAGGAATGGAATGACTAAATAGTAGATCCTTTAATACCAGTAAAAGTAGTAAATGTATATTCGAGCTATATAAATATATAGGCATAAAACTGAAAATATTAAGTGTTACTATAGTTCTCTGATTCCATGTTCATTAGCTAGGAATATGGTACAAGAAGATCTTTGAACAAAGCAGAGTACTGTAAGTCAAAGTTAAGGAAGTGTGTATCTGTGTTTGATATTAAGAAGATGAGAAAAACATTTCTCCAACCAGAGTTTTAACGAG
Source organism: Equus caballus (assembly GCF_041296265.1). Lineage (NCBI taxonomy): Eukaryota > Metazoa > Chordata > Mammalia > Perissodactyla > Equidae > Equus > Equus caballus. The sequence goes on along the minus strand of NC_091692.1, from coordinate 52,882,966 downwards.
CTAATTTTCCCTCTTTATTTTTTTCCTCATTTTTAAAGTACTTTTGGTTTGATTTTTTAATCTTGAGTTTTTGATACTGCAATTTGAGGATATTCTGAATTCTTTTATTCTATGTTGACTATGGCCAGAATCTTTCAAGTTATTTTATATATTTCTGAAAATGTCTGACAAATTTGAGATAATATATGGCAGTACTTTAAAGGTGAGTTTGATTTTGGCAGATATTCATAAGAAATGATCTTAAATTCTAGACTTGCTGTTTATTGTTTAGAGAATTCACTATTGACTCAAAGCAAGGTCAGTATGTATCAACTGTATCCACAAATAATTTTTAAAAATCTGATTGGTCCGTATATTCATCTTCCCCTCTTAATATTTCTAGAGTGAAAATTAATACCATGTGATACATGGTTTATGTTGTCTTCTTCCACCTGTTCACTATAATTTGGAAATGCTGATGAGTAGAATAAATATTCAAGAGAGATGTGACGGAACAGAGGAGAGAAAAAGAAGTCTGAGTGGTCCATAATCTGTGTGAAGAATCCCTAATTCTTCAGAAAGTGTTTGTTGCCTAATTTTAAAAATGAGTATGACAAAACTGGTTTTAATATTGAATTTTAAAAAGCTAATTAAACTTTTCAAAATTAGCGTTACAGTTTCTCCCGAGAGCAAATTTTGAAATGCTTTTTATGTAATAACAGCAAAACAGCTATCTAGAAAATAGACACAGAATGTCTTCAAAATGGAAAACAAACATCCAGCAATAAAGTTATCTGTTCTTCCAGTTGACTTGGGCTAATACTACCACTCTACACATCCTTGAAATCCACAGGGAACTTCGATCTCATAGACCCACCTTCCCTCCCTGTCAAGCTTACATCACAAGGGCTAAGGACACTGACCTCTCCTCTGCAAACACTCCTGGCATTGTCCTCTTATTCCTTAGCAGTCTCTGGCAAGACCACTACTGAGATCATCCTCACCTTTCTACCACTCTATGCCTGCACCCAGATGGCTGAAAGTTGCTGAAGAAAATCTTGCGGCCACAAGGACTAGTCACACTTTAGTAGAATGAATGACAAAATTCTCAAACAGGCATGAAAGATCCTCCCATATTCCACGGGAACTATTTCACATTTTCTCCTTCCTCAAACTTCTGTGATAAAACTCAGCTGATGACTTCACGCTTCCTTAGACAAGATACAACCAGATGAGAATCATCTCTTCCTGTACCCACCAATTTATTTTTTGTTACTATTTTGTCCCTTGTGCCTGGTACATTTTTGAATAAATACATTGAGCCTTAGCTTAAATGAAACTCTTGTTATAATGGAAAAAAAAATCCCAGTTTCTATCTAAAGCCAACCATCGCTTACCTACATAAGAACTTCATTCTTGTAGTTACACCCTCTCTCTCCTACATCCTCAGTATTTCCCTCTGAAATAGGTCATTCCTAGCAGCAAGACAGAGTACCTCTCATTCTAAAAGGAATAAGTAAATATTTCCCTTGGCCTCTTGAACTCTTCCAGCCACTGCCCCTCCTCTCTGTTCACCTTCACAGCAAAACTCCTTAAAAGAGTTGTTTATGTTAAATGTCTCTATTTTCACACTTCTATTCTCCCTTCAGCTGACTCAAAGCTAGCTTCTATATCTATTCTTCTACTGGAAAAATCATTAATTTGTGTCCACCACAACTTCCATTTGATTTGGTCAAGCTAAGTACTTGAAATAAATTCTAACACAGGCACTGCTAATACGTGTTCTGCAGATAAGCAAACTGAGGCTTAAAGAGTTTGCCCAAGGTTGCACAACTGATGAATGATAGATCTAGAACTCCAACCCTGGCAGTCTGACTCCAAGCTCTGTGTCCTTAACTATGATGGTATAAATACCTACTTGTCTCTCCCCCACCTACTAGACTGGGAATCGCACTTATAGGCTATCACATAACTCAGTACGTCTCCTTCACAGTATATGCATCACAGTTTGTAATTATATACTTATTTTTTTATATTTTAACATCTGCTTTTCCTACTAATCTGGAAGCTCCTGGAGGCAGAAGGAATTACCTCTCTTTTGGTTGTTGTTATCTCTAGCGTGAGACAGATTTTGAATGAATGAATGGGCTAAAATGAATTTGATTAATTTTCTTGGGGTAACTTCTAATACAAATGATGTATATGTAATATGTCCCAATATGATAGCCCGGGTAGAGTTTTGACACGTGTATACACTCATGTGCTCACCATCCCACTCAGGATTAAAACATTCCCATTACCCCAGTAAGTTCCTTCATGCTCCTCTCCAATCAATACTCCCTACCCTGCAACCCTTGATCTCATGTATTTCACTACCACGCAGGTTTGCCAGTTTAGAAATTCATGCAAATGGAATCATATATCTTTTGTCTCAGACATTTTCCACTTAACATTATATCTGTGAGATTTTTCCACGTTGTTTTACATATCAGCAGTTTGATGCATTTTATTTCTGTGCAGTACAACCATTGTATAAATATATGACTATTTGTTTATGTGTTCATCAGCTGATGGACATTTGGCTTGTTTCTAATTTGGGCTATTGTGAATAAAGCTGATATGAATATCTCAGTATTTCTGGGCAAATGTACTTTCATTTCTCTTGGCTAAATGTTTAGTAGTGGAATTTCTGAGACATAGGATCTGTATATTTAACTTTGTAAGATGCTGCCAAACTGTTTCCCAGTGATATAGAGACTTACAGTTAGTCTACATTTTCACCAGCACTTTGTGTTGTCAGTGTATTTGATTTTAGCCATTCTATTTGGATGTGGCGTGGTATCTTGTTGTAATTTTTCATTTGCATTTCCTAGTGATTAATGTTATTGAACAGCTTTTCCTGTGCTTGCTAGCTTTTGTGAAGTATCTTCTCAGGTCTTTAAAAGCCATGAGACTTGATGAAATCATCTATGGCTTGAATGAGGACAAAGAAGAGGTTCCAGGATGGAGCCCTGGAGCACTCCATCCTAAGAGTAAAACGTAGCAATTATGAGTGAATCTACATGTTCATTTAGAAATTTAACATATTTTCACAATCTGAAAAGCCTGTGAAGGCTTTCTGATTGTATTTCTTTACTGTTTTATATAAATCCTATGTCACCTTAACAGAAGTGACCTCAGATACATGCAGTGTTTTCTTTGGGATCCTTGATGCTCAGCACAACATTTATGGATATCTGTCATTATCTCGCTGTGCTTTGTCTCATTCCTGATAAACTGTGGTTCTCCTAAGATATATTATTCCCATTAATAAATATGTGAAGCAAGATACATGCATTTTTACAAGTATAACCCCAAGAAAATGTTTAACCAAACATAAAATTTGCAACTATAAAGAAAACGATGTTTTCCTTCTTTCTCCCCTTCACTCAAGTTGATAATGTTAAGAAATCAGAAGCAGTGACTTATAAACTACTACATGAAAAAATTACAGTAATCAAAACTACAGGTCCTTAGTAATTCGAACAGTGTTAGTGAATTAAAACTACGACTATCTGGAGATTAGCTTTCCAGAATTCTGAGGCTCCTAGAACAATTTGCCATCTAAAAGTAACAAAAATAAAATAACCTCATGTTAAAGATAAAAAAGAATAACTGGGAACAAAGAATAAAGAGCCCAAAGGGGCAAAGCCTTCTTTTATCAGTTCAAATTTCAGATGGCTGTGTAAAAGGAAAGTATTACAATGTCTTGGAACGACTCCAGCAGTGCCTCCGATCTTTTTCACAACATGGTACACATAGGGAATAAAACACACATAGATTTATGAAGGCCCATGGGACTACTGAGCACCTTACTTAGTGTCTGGAGCACTGTCCTAAGGATTATCTGGAAATTAATTCACTTGACCCTCTTGACAGCCATAAGATCTGAATAGAATTCGTTTACAGGAGATAAGAAAAGTGACATCATTTTTCCAAGATCCCAAAAGTAGTTAGCATTGGAGCTGGACTTCAAAACCATGTTTCTCTCACTCCAAAGACCTTGCACTCAACCATAGTTTGTTGCAATTTGTTGAGGGAATAATTATATTATTTTTTTATTTATTAGCTATATCATGGAAGAGGAAGTACTCCTGCTAGGCTGAAACAAAAATCTGCCTGAATCTCACAGTCACAGTCTCTGAGAAATAGAAAACTGAAATCACCATGATAGGGAGTGAGCTAGGAGAAGAAGATGGTTAGAAAATACCACCAGTACTGTGCTTATTTACTCCATGAACAGTGGATCGCTACTGTAGAATCCACAGTAGCTGCTGTGTAAAATTGAATACAACATGGTCCTCAATCACAAGGAACTTATAGTTTATCCTTAGAAGATATGCAAATCACTGTAGTCTAACAATTTGGGAGATTATTCACTTTATCCTATCAGCAAAGTTACAAAATATGTCAGAAAAGAAAAAAATATGGAAACCTATGAAATGCCAAGTACAAATACAGCACGTGAGAGGGCATTCCAGAATTCAGTATTAAACAAATATTTTTGTGCTTTACTATATGTCAATCACTCCACTAAGCCATAGACATAATTCTCTCAAATAATAAAAAAAAGAAATCTTGAAAATTGTGAAGAGGCAGTCATGTACAGGAAGGTTTCTGTAACATGTCAAATGATCAGTGCAATAATGACTTATTTGCTCTGTATAATATCAGAGTCACTGAGTATTGCTGTCCAATTCTTTTGAAGATGCTGAGTTACACAAAGCTATGGTGTAACACCATGTTTTAGTCTGTTCAGGCTGCTATAAAAAACACCATGGGTGGCTTATAAACAACAAACAACAAACATTTCTCACAGCTCTGGAGGCTGTGAAGTCCAAGATCAAGGTGCCAGTAGATTCAGTGTCAAGCGAGAGCCTGCTTCTTGGTTTATAGATGACTATCTTTTCACTGTGTCCTCACATGGCAGAAGGGGTGAGGAATGTCTCTGGTGTCCCTTTTATAAGGGTGCTAATCTCATGCATGAGGACTCTGACCTCATATGCTAATTATCTCCCAGAGGTCCCACCTCCAAAGACCATCACATTGGGGATTAGGCTTCAACACGTGAATTTGAGGGGAACACAAAAGTTTGTGGCATATTCCATCCATCCAAATTAGATCACCTAACTTTTTACTGTTTTATGTAGTTCTTAGTCAAATGATCCAAGGATGGTCCATCTCTAACACAGTGTTTACCAAAAAGATTAAGAATCTTAGGAATAGTGGTGGTAGTCAAGAAAAGCAACAGCAACAATTACCACTAGTTCTCGTAGTATTTACTCTATGCAGAGAACTGTACCAAATACTTTGCACACTGTGTACGTTTACCGAATAAACTTTGTAAAATTTAACTTATCTGCAAGCATGCTCTATGTTCTGAAAAATTTTAGATGGATAAAACCTGGTCTATTTTTGGAGATATTTGCTACATTTTAGCTGGAAGTTAATGAGTTAACCCCAAGCCATCTGGAACATTCAGCTGTTCAGAATAACTCATTTCCAGGGAGTTCTGTATAGCTGAGGACTTACTGTATGAGTTTTCACATAATGTGAATAGAAATGTGACTATTTGTGACATTTAAACACTCACAATTTCCATAAATGAAAGAAAGTTCAATATGAGATTTATCATGACTCAGTTTTTTCCTCTCTCCTCAGAATGGTGCTCACATATTCAGGGGAACTTTTGAATAGGTACCACTGAAAATGCAGTAGGCGACAGTTAAACATACATTTTTACATTTGCAGAGGATGAATTGTGCACGTTCCTAGTCATTTGGCTTTTCAAGATTGTTAAAGAAGAGATGCAAAAACTCTCTCTTGTGACTCTTTCATCAGTCATCAAACTTGTGGCTTTTAGAACACATTGGTTTCGAGACGCTTTTCATGAAGCACCTTGAAACAGCTTGCTATGGAAATGGAGAAAAAGGAAGGCAGATGCCTGGAAAATAAAATTTTTCTTTTAGTTAACATATCACAAGATGGGCCCTGTGCCCAAACTCGAAATTCAGAATTTTCATTGACATCAAAAGGATTTTTCCTTTTTTCACAAGGTTGCTGGATTAGTCCTTAGATTTGAACAAAATTTTCTCTCTTGTTCTTGCTCTCTTCCTCATTTTTTTGTCACTTTCTTTTGTAGGCATTTTCCTTGTAAAATCCAGATAATCTCTTTTCATGTTGAATAATTATGTCTCTCTGGATGTTTCCAGAAAGGTTAGATCTAATGGGCTCCTAAGAAAACATATACAATAGCAGCTTTCTTATCAGACGTAAAGTGGTAGAAGACAGAGTTAGGACTGTCTTTCATCAATGTAATATTTATAGCTAAGCAAATCAACATTTCAGCTCTGCAAATCCTAAATTTGTTGCCAGACAGTATCTGGAGATTGTTTTGTGTGTTTTGATTAAATACAGATTCCTTGAACTTTTTTTCTAACAAAACCAGAATCTTGTGTTAGTTCTCGTTCTTTGTTTTTTCTAGTTAGGTCTTGTGATAAATGAGATGTCTACTTAATGACTCACATACTGAGTATAAAGAGTCTCTTTCTTCATGATCATAGTCACCTAAATTAACTTTTTCTGCAGTTTGTAATAGAACACACAGTAATGATATTTGAAAAATAAGCATTTGAATTTATACAAAATAAAATCTTTTTTTGTAGAGACAAAAGTAGAAAAAAAGCAGTATTTTTTTGTTAATAAATTGTTTCCAAAATCATGCTTTTCTGTGTGTACACTGGAAAGGATATTCTTTGTCCATTTAGCCAACATTGATTGAGTGCATCCTGGGTCCCAGGCACTGTGGTAGATCAAGGGAATACAAATGGAGTGCCCACTCTGGGGACTTTCTGGGGAGATCAAAGAAAGAGAGCAAAATCAGGAAGACTGAAATAAGATGCATGCTAAGGTACAGGTTTTCAGAGGGTGCACAAAGAAGTCTCCAATAAGAGCAAAGGGTGAGGAGTGGTTTCCTAGAGGAGATTTTTAAAAAAGAAGAAGAAAGAAAACTGGAGAAATTATCTGATAAAATCACAGGCCAGAGTCACACAATGAGACTATACAACAGGCCCCCAGACCTGAATCCCAACCATCAGTCTCTAGAGGACTACAAGAAAATGGAACTTCAAAGTGGATCTCTGTGGCAGATTGGGGAGAACTGGGAAATAGAATTCTTTTTCTTTTTCTTGCTGAGGACGATTAGCCCTGAGCTAACATCTGTTGCTAATCCTCTTTTTTTTCTTGCTTGAGGAATATTAGCCCTGAGATTACATCTGTGCCAATCTTCCTCTATTTTATATGTGGGTCACCGTCACAGCATGGCTGACAAGTGGTGTGGGTCCGTGCTCAGGATCCAAACCCACAAACCCTGGCTGCCGAAGTGGAGTGCACCAAACTTAACCACTAGGCCATGGTGCTGGCTGTGGGAAATAGAATTCTTGACATAGATAAGAGAGTTTTCCCAGTAGGAAGGATAAAACAACAGAACTGTTTCTGTGTGGTAATCATAGGCAAAGAGAATGTTCATGAACTCATGTGGAACAGTCCCAAGAATACACAAAAAAGTACTGAGTGATGTTTTAGAGGGGACAGAAATTAGCAGGTGTGGACATGGATTGATAAAACAGAATTGATTATAAATAATGTGACACCATTCATCCTTATAAACTGTCATGGTCTGAAGGAAGACTTAGCCATATAAAAGCCATACATAAAGTGAGAGCAAGAAGTAGTAGGGGTAGACAGTACCAAATTATATTAGCAGGGGAAACCAAATTATAGTTGGCTGTATGTGCCATGCTAAGAATTTTTAATTTTGTCTATCAGTTTTGATAATTTTGTCTGAACATATTTGAGTTTTTAAAAGATAATCGACTACAGTATGGAGACTGAATCTAGTGGAGAAGATAAGTCAAGTCAAATTTGAGAGTTGGATTCTGAAGAGACAGAGGAACAGAAGGAATGGCCTATCGGAGAAACGACCAGACACAAAACAGGGCAGTAGCTATGGAAAAAAAAGAAAGAATAAAATAAAAGCTGTTTTGGAATATGACTGGAAAGGACATGGATAGGTTGAATGTGTTTTGCAGGAGGGATCAGGGGAATGAAATATAAAAAGCAGTGTACATAGCTTCCAGGTCTCTGGCTTGGGCACTGGGTTGGTGGCAATGCCAATCACTGAAACAATGATTACAAAAAAGGGAAAACATTTTGGATGAAGGGGATGAGATCAGTTAGCACTTGTTGAGATTCAGAGATAAATGAGTTTATAAATGTTAGTCTAGACTTCTGGCTATCAGGGATTTGAAAATATAGACTTGCTGTTTCTGTCCTCTTGTGTTTTCATTGAGATACTCCACTTAAACTGCAATGCTATTAATAATAACCATATTTGGATCCCTGGTAAATAGCTGAGAATTTAAGAGAGAATGTGCATGGGAAGATGAAGCATGGAAGACTCTTTCTATAGGGACTAATTATTTTCCTTGATCATCATGAATTTAAATATGTGAAAGATTTGTAAGCACATTGTTTAAAGGGAAATTTCTTCTAATGTGATCTAGGTTGTTTAACCAAAAATATAGGTCTCATCTCACTTGACATAACATCACCACAAGCCAAGATACATTTATTGCTAAGAATTCTAGCATTGTCATGCCTGTACAGAACTTCTCTGGAATCAGGCTTTAAGATGTTAACTATACTTGGCTTTAATATAAAATGTTAACCAGGAAAGTATGGTGGTTGGAGAGCAACTTTGGATCTCAGCTCTGATTCTTACTTGCTCTATAACCTTTGTAAATTTACTTGCATTTCTGGACCTTAATCTCATCGTATGTAAAACCAAGGTGTTAGAAGGATCTGATTCATGACGGCATGTAAAAGAGCAATTATTCTGCTAGAGGGCCTGGGGTTTCAAGGGTTCAGATCCTGGGTGCCGACATGGCACTCTTTGTCAGGCCATGCTGAGATGGCATCCCACACAGCACAAGAAGTACTCACAACTAGAATATACAACTATGTACAGGGGGGCTTTGGGGAGAAGAAGAAGAAGAAGAAGGAGGAGGAGAAGGAGGAGAAGGAGAACGAGAAGAGGAAGAAGAAGGAGAAGAAGAGGAAGACAAGGAAGACTGGCAACAGATGTTAGCTCAGGGGCGAATCTTTAAAAAAAATAAAACTAAAAAAGTAAAATGAAAGAGCAATTATGAATCAGGTTAAGCACAGTACTTAGCATATTAATAAGCATTAGAAATGTTACTATTATTAATATACAACTTCCTTAATAGAGTAAGAACGATAAAAAATATTGTAAGGAGAAAGGTTAATATGGAAGCATGCAGGGGCCAGCCTGCTGGTGTAGTGGTTAAGTTCAGACACTCTGCTTTGGCAGCCCAGAGTTTGAGGGTTCAGATCCTGGGCTTGGACCTACACACTGCTCATCAAACCATGCTGTGGTGGCATCCCACATACAAAGTAGAAGAATGGCACAGATGGTAGCTCAGGGCCAATTTTCCTCACACACCCACACACACACATGAAATGGAAGCATGCAAAGAACAATTGAACCGATGGAAAGTGAACCTCTTGACATCAGGATCTGTGACTTATTCTTTTTGTTTCTGTATTACCTGAGCATATAGTAACACTCTAAGAAAAAATAAAAATGATAGTTAAAATATGAGAAGCACATTACTTAAGTTAAATTTTACAATAATAATATAAAAGTATAAAATATTATGTTTTGGCATTAATTATACTTAATAAAGCACTGCAAGATTGAAAAAGAAAGGAAAAGTGTAAGAAAATAAAAATAAGTAAGCTTAAGAAAAAAGTGTGATACTGAAGGTAATAGGTTAAGAAAATAAAATTTTAAATTTGAGTTAAAATGTATAAAAAAGTATTTTGATAAATGTACAAATTTAACGCATACAAATGAGACAAAACTACTAATTCTCTAAACTTTTTCATCTTTCACTTTGTAGTTTCCAAAGAGCATTCTCCCAGCAGAGAAATGGGAAGCAGATTCAGTTCATGTGACATAAGAGTCTTCCCTGGGACTTAAGCGTCAGAGGACCTCGAAGAAAGTGTCCAGAGGTGTAGGCTTCCCATCCTGTCTATAACAGAGCAGCCACACCTTTGTGGAGAATGTCCTAGCACCATGGAGTCAAGTAGATCTGGATTCAAACACAAAAGCATGAGCTCTGGAAAGTTATTTTAATCTCTTTAACATTATTTTCCCCATTCAGGAAAAAGAAGAATGGTTACTTAGATTAAGTGGATAAGTTCCTAGAAAGACAAAACTATCAAAAGCAACTCAAGAAGAAACAATCTGGGGGCTGGCCCCATGGCCAAGTGGTTAAGTTTGCATGTTCTGCTTCGCTGGCCCAGGGTTTCGCTGGTTCGGATCCTGGGTGTGGACATGGCACTGCTTGTCAGGCCATGTTGAGATGGCGTCCCACATAGCACAACTAGAAGGACCTACAACTAAAAAAAATATATACAACTATGTACTGGGGGGATTTGGGGAGAAAAAGCAGAAAAAGAAAAAAAAAGATTGACAACAGTTGTTAGCTCAGGTGCCGATCTTTGGGGAAAAAAAAAAAGAAGCAGCAACAATCTGAACAGACGTATTACAACCAAAGAGATTAAATTAGCAATCACAAAACTTTCCACAAAGAAAAGCCCAGCACCAGATGGCTTCACTGGTGAATTTTACTAAACATTTAAAGAAGAATTAACACCAATCGTTCCCAAACTCTTTAAAGAATAGAATATGAGGAAACACTTCCAGACCCATCTTAGGAGGCCATCCTTAACCTGATATTAAAACCAAAGATATCACCAGAAAAGAAAAGTACAGACCAATATCCCTTATAAATATAGATGCAAAAAATTCTCAACATACTTTTAGCATATCGAATCCCATGATATATAAGAGGGATTCTACATCGCAACCAACTGGTATTTATCCCAGAAATACAAGGTTGGTTCAACATATAAAAATCAAACAATGTAATTTGCCATATTAATAAAAGACAAAAACACATGATCATCTCAATAGACACAAAAAAAGCATCTGGCAAAATCCCATAAATTTTTGTAATAAAATCTTTCACACAAACAAGGAATAAAAGTGAACTTCCTCAAGCCAATAAAGGGCATCTACCCCAAACCAATAGCTAGCTTCATATTTAACGGTCGAAGACTGAATGATTTCCCTTGAAGATCAGGAACAAAAGCATCTGCTTTTAGCACTTCTAAAACATTGTACTAGTAGTTCTAGCCAGAGAAATTAGTCAAGAAAAAGAAATGAAAGGACATTTCATTGGAAATGGAAGATTGGAAAAGAAAGAGGAAATTATTTCTCTGTAGATGATATGATCTTGTATACAGAAAATCCTAAGGAATTTTCACAGACACACACACACACACTAAAACTATTATAAAGAGGTAATAAAATAGTTCAGCAAGGTTGAAAGGTATAAGATCAATATACAAAAATCAATTCAATTTCTATATGTTGGCAATGACAATTTGAAAATGAATTTTAGAAAGATAATTCATTTATAATTGCATCAAAAAATAAATTGCTTAGGAATAAATTTAACAAAGAAGTGCAAGACATACACTTTCAAGAAAGTGAAAAGACAACGCACATATAGGAGACGATATTTGCAAATTATATATCTGGTATGAGTATCCAAACTATATATATAACTCTTGCAATTCAATAATAAAAGATGAATAACCCAATTAAAAATAGGCAAAAGATTTGAATAGACATTTTTCCAAAGAGGATATACAAATGGCCAATAAGTGTGTGAAAAGATGTTCAATATCTTTAATCATTAGGGAAATGCAAATCAAAACCACAATGAAATGCCACTTCATACCTATTAGGATGGCTATAAATAAAATGACAGACAATAAGTAGTTTTGGTGAGGATGCAGAGAAATGGGACCACTCAGGCATGGTTGGTGGGAATGTAAAATGGTGCAGCTACTTAGGAAACCAGTTTGACAGTTCCTTAAAAAGTTAAATATAGAGGTACCATATGACCCAGTAATTCCATTCCTAGGTATATACTTAAGAAAATTGAAAACATATGCTCATGTAAACACTTGTAATAAATGTTCATAGCAGCATAATACATAACAGCCAAAGAGTGGAAAACAGAAATGCCCATGAACTGATGAGTAGATAAGCAAAATATTGCATATCCATACAATGAAATATTATTCAGCCATAAAAAGGAATGAAATACTGATACATTCAGCAGCATGGATGAACCTTGAAAATATTGTGGAAAGTGAAAGAAGCCAGACACAAAAGGTCACAGATTATGTTTCCATCCATATGAAGTGTCCAGAATAGATAAATACATAGAGATAGAAAGTAGATTAGTGGTTGTGATAGTTAATTGTATGTGCCAACTTGACTGGGCTAAAGGTTGTGCAGATAGCTGGTTATTATTTCTGGGTGTGTCTGTGAGGGTGTTTCTGGAAAAGATTACCACTTGAATCAGGAGACTGAGTAGATCACCGTCGCCAGTGTGGTAGGCATCATCCAATCTGTTGAGGGGCTGACTAGAACGAAAACATAGAGGAAAGGAGAATTTGCTCTCTGCTTAAGTGGACACAGCCGTCTTCTCCCGCCGTCTTCAGTATCAGCGCTCCTGGTTCTTGGGCTTTCACACTTGGGCTGGAACTTACACTATCAGCTCCTCAACTCTCAGACCTTCAGATTTGGACTGGAACTACACTACCCGCCTCCCTGGGCCCCCAGCTTATAGATGGTAGATGGTGGGATTTCTTAGTCACCATAATTGCATGAGCCAATCTCTCATAATAAATCTCTTTCTATATATCTCTATATTTTTTATTGGTTCTGTTTTTCTGGAGAACCCTGACTAATGCTGTGGTAGTCAGGGACTGCTGGAAGGAGAAAAATGAGTGATTGCTAACAGGTGCAAGGTTTCTTTTTGGGATGATGAAAATGTTCTGGAATTAGATAGGGGTAGTGTACAATCTTGTAAATATACTGAATTGTATACGCCAAAATGGTGAGTCTTATGGTATGTGAGTTATAGCTCAATAATTTAGAAAAATATATTGCATGTAGAGATCTTAAAATAGTATTTGACTTCAGTTATGGATTTTGCATCAAAGCAAGAAGGGTTAAGCTTCAGGATGCCTCACTTGCATGAGCCCATGCAAAGCCTTATGAGGAGACTCTGTTCACAAAGTCATGAGTTTCTATAAAGTTTTCGAAAGCAAGATATTTTAACTGTCCTTGGTTAAGACCATTGTCGCTTTCACTCCAATTCCCCTTTTGACTTCTTTTCTTTCTCTTGGGCAGCATTGGTGCAGCTGCAGGGATTGAGGAGATATGGCTAAGAGAAAGTTTAATTGATAAATGTAACTGCTTTATCTAGAGGCTACGATTGGCCTGAGAGCTAGAGAAGAATCTTAATGTCACATTAAGTTCTAGATAAGATATTTTAGTCGTTCTGGTGTATGAATGGCTGCCAGAAATATTCCTGTTATGAACTGCCTAATTTACCCTGAGACATGACCCAAAGTGCAGGCCAGAGATTGAGTGTAAAATGGGTGTATCCTATGATAGTTGGCAAGAAGAAGGAAGTGGATAATGGAGGAGAAACTAGACATACAGAGCCAAAAACTCATCTTTGGAAAATTCCTCCAAATCTTACAGCTCATATGTGAAAAAAAGTTAATAGAAGTTTTTCCATAAGGATTAATATGTTATTATAATGATTTTGAACCTTAAAATTTTTTTCTAAATACTCAGTGATATAAAAACAATAACAAATTTCAACCAACTATGCTGGAAGAAAAACAAAATTATCTTTCTATTCTCTCTGCGGAAAATGCTAGCACATTGTTCTATGAAGGAACACTCAAAGAATGCAGCCAAAATACAGAAGGAAGAAAAATTATAGAGGTATGACAGGCAGTTAATTAATAAAAAATTACGTTATTTTTCCTAATTACGTGGTGTTTGTGACACTCGTCAATTCTTTAAAATTTATGATTTGTTGCGATTTCTTTTTCTTACACAAAATAGAAATTAACCTTAATTATTAATTTTGTGTTCTTTTTCTTAAGGAGATTACCCCCAAATAGCATAGTTTTAGACTCCACAAAAGTCCAGATCTGCCCCTATGTAGCACTTAGCACATATTAAGTGTTATGCTCCTTCTTGAAACTACCAGGGAAGTTTTAGCTTTTCCTCTCACTGCCCTTTCATATGAGAATGCTGCTTTTCAGGACAAGAATGTCAAGGATATGGACACATGGACTGAGTCAGGTCATGGGGACTGAATGACTGCTAACATACACAGGTAACACGTTTACCTCTTCAAACCTAGCTTAATTGAGAAAATAATATCAAAAAATCAGCAAACTAGAATGTTCCTGTTCTCTGAGAGTTGAAGACCAGATTCCTGTCACCTTCATCAAGAAACCCAATATAGTTATTCTTTTTCTTGCTTTGGATATACCATGGATATTTCATCAAGAATTTTAAATTTAGAACCTCTCCCCTAAAGTATATATTTGGTGCCTAAAATAATCTTATCATCACAAATATTTTCAGCACTACCCAAAATAACCTTTCCAATACATCAGTGCCTCTATTATAGTGATCAAAAGCTTTGTACTTGTCAGGTGTTTAATAATCTTAAGAAAGTACAGATGAATGGACGACACAAACACCTCCCAGGTTTACCTTTGATATGGATGCCAAAGACATCAGAGGAAAGGAAAAAGGGATCAACATATGATCCCATATGAACATTTCCATATTATTGCAGATGGTTCCCCAAAAAAACTTTGCAAGGGAAGTTATATTTACATACAAGAGACCTATTTAAGTGATTTTTGTAAAGGTAGGAAAAGTAACATTTTTATATTGTTCCTTGCTTTGGGCCTTCATGTTAGTGAGCGATCTTTTAGAATAAATGGTTTTTAGAGCATAAACTCAATGCTGATAACCATGTGTGAGAAGCAAGTCCAAACGTTAAGAACATTAAGAAAAGAGGTTTTCAGAGGTACAGCCAGTGGTGCTTCATCCAGGAGGTGATGATGATGACAGATCTTCTAAGGCTAATAGTAGTCAGGGATATCTAATCTCAGCTCAAACTGAGAAGCTACAAAGTCAAAAAGGAATCCTCTGAACTTGTCTCCCTGAGTATTCAAGCTTTACTTAAATTTCAACTTTCCTAACTAATACGTTAGGATGGGGTGGAGTGGAGCAGGCAGGAAATCGAGCAGAATGTGGTAATGATATTCCTAAAGAGGAGATTCTATCTCTCCTCACTGCTTGCGTTTGTACAAGAAAAGTTCAAAAGAATGTCAGGAGTTTAGAAGTTTAGATACCTGGGTGACATGTTACACTCTTTGCTGGCTTATGGTACAGGCTTAAGCCTCCAAGGATCCACTTTCATGCACATAGCTTCAGAATTTGAGCCTCTTCTGCCTCTTCTGGGTGGTATCTTCGGCAATGTAGCTGAAAAGAAAAGGGGGGATTATCTAATAAAAAGATACACGCAAGGAAAGAGTCATTATTTCTAGAGGATGGGGAAACGTATCTGCCTGTGTGTTAGGAACACAGGCGAAGGATACACAGACAGAATATTTTTAATCTTAAATTTCAAGTCTTACCCCTTTGTACTTTCCTTGAATATTAAAATAGCACAGCTTTTGGTACAGAGATGTCACTCAGCACTTAATCTAAAGCTTTGCAGCAAAATCTAAGGATTTGAGGTATTCTTAGACAGACAGGAAAGAAATCTGATGGATTTTACCCTGTAAAAAAAGCCTCCAAAAGTCAGTTATGTTCTTTAGTTTCATGTTGCATACAAAATAAACATATTATCCTTTTTACTGTAAATGTATGCAGAATGCCTTCCATTTTTGTTGCAGTAGATACAATAATGTCATTTCGCTTCAGAAACAGTTATCACAAAAGTGGTCAAAAGGTACAAATTTCCAGTTCTAAGATAAATATGTACTAGGGATGCAACGTATAACATTTGGACTATAGTTAACACTGCTGTATAGTATATTTGAAAGTTGTCTTAGGATTTACTCCTAAGAGTTCTCATTACAAAAAAAAATCTTTTTCTTTTTTTTTTTGTATCCATATGAGATTATGGATGTTAATTAAACTTATTGTGGTAATCATTTCACAACACATGTGAGTCGAATCATTATGCCCTACACCTTAAATGTGCACAGTGATGTATGTCAATTTTATCTCAGTAAAACTGGGAAACAAACCTCCAGCTATCATGTACCATGAGACTCAGGAAAGACAGAGGTAGAGACAGAAAAAGTAGGTTTCATAATGCCCTTTACTAACTCTCTTCTTTGACTAATCACTGTGACCTCCTTTCCCCAATTTAGAGAAGGACTGAGTTGTACTTTAACTTGCTACTATTTTTAAATCTACACATTCCATCATTTAAAACATATGTTTTAATCAAATCAAGCAAAGATGTCTGGGGTGATTAGCCAGGGATTTTCATTCCTTGAATTCTCTTGGCTATGGATACTCCCTTTTACATTCCCTGGGTACTGTTGATTTCTCCAGTTATAAGCTTTATGTCATTCCTGTTTATTTTAGCTTGTTTTCATGAAAGTTGACACCACACAGTGATGAGAATCACATTCCCAGCCTAAACGCTTAACATTTAACAGTGATTTTGACTAAGAGACCCAATGATGCCAAATGCAAAATAACCTGTCATTTGTATATGACTACTTTGTTTTATTAGAGTAAAGGTCAGAAAGGCGAAAATTATGTTTTAAAAGAAGTGTTCCCATAATGCATTTGTCAGAGAAGATTGATAAAACAGAAAATTAGAAAAACGTGATGAGAGTAGAAACATAGAAGTAGTTCAATTAATATATATCTCATATTTGCTGTTACTCATTAAATTGCTATCTTCCCTCACTCTAAGTGGACAGGAATGATAAGAAATCATTATGTGAGAATTTACAGACAGATGTGGAAGGGAGCATTTTCTGATGTAAAAATGTTAAAGCCAAAAATGCAGGTTAAGAAAGTAAAGAATTATTTTCTTGAATAAAATCAAAGTTTCTTCTACCTAGAGTGATTGATTTAAATCTGCAAGCAGGGTTTAAACTTAAGATGCAAAATGAACAGTCAGTGAGCCCAATCCGTACTGGTACATAGAGAGCAAATGTGTAATGCTTGTTTACCAAATAATTTCTGTAGCATAATGATACTGAAACCACCCAGGCAGTTCAATTCTTGAGCCAGAGTTGCGCTGGAGGGACTACTGGAGTCAAAGAATCCTTGATTAGATTTCTCACTGAAATCTGAGGAAGGCGATAATCTCCTCCTCCCCATGCACATTTTGCTTGAGTGCCCTATACCCCAAGAACATCTTCTCCTGTACCCTTGTAATGCAAACCAAGCCTCCTGATGGTCTTTAAATGTACATTAATTCACATAAAAACAAACACTACAGCCCACTACTGCTAGTTTTCTTTGCAATGAACAACATATTTCGCTCACTAAGGGAAAAAGGCAGGAGGCAGCATATTGTATTGTAATAGTTATCTCTGAGTGAATAGAAGGAATTGCTTCCAAATGCAATAACAGAATTACTGTAGATTAGCGTAGCATTTGAGCTTTAGTGCTGAGGTAAAATTGTTTCCTCTATTGCATGACCATGATCTTGAAAGTTTTCATTTTATTCCAATAATGGAGACGCTTGATCACATAGTGAGCCACGTAAATCACAAAGCTGACTCTTCAGCAGCCCTGGGTAGGCCTAACTAATGCCGTAGCTGAGGATTGCTTAACCACAATTCAGATGAATAAAATCCACCACAAGCTCATTTGATTTGGTTACAGTGGGAATAGGGACTTTATTCAGAAATACAATAATGCAGCAACAACAAATGTCCTTGTTCCATATTGTAAAAAAGAAGCCCAGGAACTATTCATTGAGGTCTGTAGTCTTTCATCACCAGGGACAGCACACCCAGTTCATTAACACTGGGTATCAGTGAAAGAACTAGAAACGTGTGAGCTGAGAGGAATATTTATATACATTTGAGGATGTAAGGGCCAAGGGACGGGAGAATTGTAGTATCAATTACAATGATGAACATGTGGCTGCTTAAAATTTTTAACTTGAAACACAAAAAGGGATTGTGATTTGGTGCAATGCATGGATAGCTATAGCTTCAGCTTTGAAGTGAATGACCTGCTTTTCCTTCACATATATCTGCTAATGTTAGGTAGCACCTTGCTTGAAATGTTGACAGATTTGAGATCAGATCAAGCATCACATAGAATGTTGAACAGAGACTATAACTTCATCCTATAAATGTGCAGGTTGGGAAAGAATAATCACCTATGTTAGACTTGACTTAAGTAAGAACCACAGCTCTCTACCCTCATGAGCTTGTAGTGAGCATTAAGAGCCAACAGACAAAATATTGTTAGGAAACAACCTTCATATGCATCAGTAAAAAATAAAATAAAAATGACCATGAAAGTGCTTTAAAATTACCAAAAGACAACAAGTAACAAAAAGTTATTAAAGAATATGATTTTAGGGGCTGGAAGATGGCAGCGTAAGCAGACTCTGAACTCATCTCCTCCCATGAACACAACCAGGCTACAACTATTTTTGGAAAAATTACCCTGGATAGAAAACTTAAAACTGGATAAAAAGAACTCCCACAACAAGAGACAGTCCTGACTAAAGCGGAAGAGGCAGAAATTCCTTCTGGAGAGACAAAAAGCCACCTTCAGGAGCAGCAGAGTTTCTCAGCCAGCAAGGCAGGAGCCACCCTAAGTTACACAGCCCTCTCTGGAAGAGTGAGGTCTAGAGTGAGGGCCAATACTGCTATAAACGTCTTTCAGACTCAGCACAACTGAGAGGCGGGTTTTACTATCTGGCTTTGCTGGCTATTAACTGCAGCAGGGAATACCCCCAGAAAAGCTATTGGACAAAAGCCAAAAAGACCAGGGTCTTAAAGGGCCTATGCACAAACTCACCTTTCTCAGCAACCCAAAATCACCAGAAAGAAGGCTGACAGTCCTTTGGTGAAAAGAAACTTTGTGGGCTCTGGGTACATCTCGGTGAGAGGGAGAGACCTCTCTGGAGACTGAGACATTAATGGTAGACATTGTTGTGACATAGTACAGGTGTGCTGACACAGACCCCAGAAGATGCCATTGAAATTCTTCCCCTGGCCTGTTAGCCCAGGGGTCTGCCAGACCAACTAGAGTGCAGATTTAATCTAGTTGAGCCAGGGCAGGCAGCCACACCTAGGGAACAGCCCCACCCAACAGCAAGTCCTCAGGCTACTTGTTGGCCTGCATTAACTGGGTGCCTTGATCCTCTTCAGGCAGGCCAGTGTGTCCACCTCTGTAGGGCAGAGCCTGTGTGAGGACCAGGTGAACTGTGGGGGACACTGGTGGAGAGGTGGGGGCCTCTGCAGTGTGGCATCAGGGTACGCTCCAGGGGGTTGAGAAGAGTGCATGGACCAGGACTGTGTTGATGGAGTGTGTGGTCCTGGGGGCGGGGGTGCGGGTAAGACTTATCAGCAGCAGAAGACCTATACTTCACAAATAACCATAAAAAGGATCAGCCCCAAAGCCTGAAACAATTGAGTGCTCCCAGGCCTAGGGCCAGCCCCACTGAGCTGCACTCCTAAGAGAACTGACAACAGCCTTGTAGGCCTGAGGCCTGTAGCAACTGTAAGCCCCTGAGCCTGGGAAACAGCTACACTGGGTAGCAAGACGATTAAGAGGAAAACTGCAATAGGAGTGTGCTGATAGACTTTGTAGCCAATGGTACAGAGGCTCCCCAAACTGGATTTACAAACAGCTGGCCAGGGAAGGAAAGACTAGTCTCCCTGGGTTCCTGCAGTGGGAACAACCCTGCCCCAGCAAAAGGACACAAGTAGCCCACAAAGTGGTCACTCCTGGACCTTCTGGACTGGTGATAAGAGGGAAGCACACTGCCGGGCCTCATAAGGCATCTCATACATAAGGCCACTTCTCCAAGATCAGGAGACATAGCCGACTCACCTAATACATAGAAATAAGCACAGAGAAAGAGGCATAATGAGGAGACAAAGGAATACATTCCAAGCAAGGGAACAGTACAAAACCCTAGAAAAAGGACTAAATGAAACAGAAACGAGTGATCTACTCAACAAAGAGTTCAAACAAAATCTCATGAGGATGCTCACAGATATGTGGAGAAGACTGGATGAACACAGTGAGCACACCAGCAAAGAACTGGAAAATATAAAAAAAAGAGCCAATCAGAAATGAAGAATACAATACTGGAAATGAGAAATTCACTACAGGGACTCAATAGCAGAATAGAGGATGCAGAAGAACGGATCAATGAGCTAGATGAAAGACTAGAGGAAATCACCCAAGCAGAACAGAAAAAAGAAAAAAGAATTACACAGAATGAGAACAGTCTAAGGGGACTCTGGGACAATATCAAGCCTGCTAACATTCGTATTATAGGTGTCCCAGAAGGAGAGGAGAGAGAAAAAGGGGCAGAAAATTTATTTGAAGGAATAATAGATGAAAATTTTCCTAATCTGAGGAAGGAGACAGATATCCAAGTTCAGGAAGCACAGAGAGCTCCAAACAAGATAAGCCCAAAGAGGCCCACACCAAGACATATTATAATTAAAATGTCCAAAATTAAAGACAAAGAAAGAATCCTATAAGCAGCAAGACAAAGGCCACATGTGACATATAAAGGGAAGCCCATCAGGCTATCAGTGGATTTCTCAGCCCTGACCCTACAGGCAAGAAGAGAATGGCACGACTTATTTAAAGTGCTAAAAGGAAAAAAACCTACAGCCAAGAATACTCTATCCATCAAGGTTGTCATTCAGATTGGAAGGAGAGATAAAGAGCTTCCCAAACAAGCAAAAATTAAAGGAGTTTATCACCAAGAAACCAGTTCTACAAGAAATGCTGAGAGGACTTATTTAAGTGGGAAAGGAATGACCTCAAATAGAGATTTAAAAAAATTATTAACCAAAAAACAAAACAGCAACAACAAAAATGAGGCAATAAAATCAGTTGTAAAGGTAAAAATATACTAAAGGTAGCAGATCAACTATCTGTGAAGATAACATAAAGGTTAAAAGACAAATATGCTAAAATCACCTATTTCAACGAGAAGAGGGTAATAGATGGACACACACTAAACAGGAGACTATGTATAATTTGAAAAACATAAAAAGTGGGAGGAGGGGAGTGAAAAAGTAGAGCTTTTAGAAAGAGGTCAAGCTAAAGAGTCTATCAACTCGATATAGACTGTTACATGCATAGAATATTAAATAGGATCCTCATGGTAATCACAAATCAGAAACCTATAATAAGCAAGCAAGTAAGACAAAAGAAATCAAACATGTTACCAAAGATAGCCATCAAACCACAGGGGAAGACAGCAATAGAAAAAGACAGGAACAGAGAAGAACTACTAAAACACCCAGAAAAACAAAAGTATCAAAACGGCAATAAATACATGTGTATCAATAGCTACTTTAAACGTCAATGGACTACCTGCTCCAATCAAATGCCATAGGGTGGCCAATTGGATAAAAAACAAGACTCATGTATACGCTGCAAACGAGAGACACACTTCAGACCTAAAGACACTCACAAACTGAAAGTGAGAGGATGGAAAAAGATACTCCATGCAAATGGCAAAGAAAAGAAAGCTGGGGTAGCAATACATATATCAGATAAAATAGACTTTAAAGCAAAAACTGTAACAAGAGACAAAGTTGGGCACTACTTAATGATAAAGGGAATAATCCAACAAGAAAACATAACACTTGTAAATGTCTATGCACCCGACATAGGAGCACCTAAATATTTAAAGCAATCATTAACAGACATAAAAGAAGAAATAGACAGTAACACAATAATAGTAGGGGACTTTAGCACTCTACTTACACCAATGGATAGATCATCCAAACAGAAGATCAATAAGGAAAGACTGTCCTTAAAGGACACATTAGACCAGATGGACTTAGTAGATGTATACAGAGCATTCCATCCAAAAACCACAGAATACACATTCTTTTCAAATGCACAAGGAACATTCCCCAGGATTGATCACGTATTAGGCCACAAAACAAGTCTCAATAAATTTGAGAAGATGGAAATAATACCATGCATCTTTTCTGACCACAAAAGAATGAAACCAGAAATCAACTACAGGAAGAAAACCAGAAAAACCACAAAAATGTGGAGATTAAACAAAACGCTGCTGAACAACAATTGGGTCAATGAAGAAATCAAAACTTTCCTGGAGACAAATGAAAATGAAAACACAACATGCCAAAATCTGTGGGATACAGCAAAAGCGATTCTAAGAGGGAAGCTCATAGCAATTCAGGCCTACTCAACAACGAAGAAAAATCCCAAATAGACAATCTAAAAACACATCTAAAGGTACTGGAAAACGAACAACAAACAAAGCCCAAAATCAGCAGAAAGAAGGAAATAATAAAAATCAGAGCAGAAATAAACAAAATAGAGACTAAAACAACAATAGAAAAACTTAATGAAACCAAGACCTGGTTCTTTGAAAAGCCAAACAAAATTTCACAAACCCTTAGCTAGACTCACCAAGAAAAGAAGAGAGAAGGCTCAAATAAATAAAATCAGAAATGAAAGAGGAGAAATTACAACAGACACCTCAGAAATCAAAAGATAATAAGACAATACTATGAAAAGCTATACGCCAAACAAATTGGATAATCTAGAAGAAATGGATAAATTCTTAGAAACATACAACCTTCCAAAACTGGACCAAGAACAAGTAGACAATTTGAATAGACCCATCACCAGTAAGGAGATCGAAACAGAAATCAAAAGCCTCCCAAAAATAAAAGTCCAGGACCAGATGGATTCCCCAGTGAATTCTACCACACATTCAAAGAAGACTTAATACCTATCCTTCTCAAACTCTTCCAAAAAATTGAAGAGGAGGGCAGGCTTCCTAACTCATTCTGCAGAGCCAACATTATCCTGATACCAAAACCAGACAAGGACAGCAGAAAAAAAAGAAAATTACAGGCCAATATCAGTGATGAACATTGACGCAAAAATCCTCAACAAAATACTAGCAAATCGAATACAAGAATACATTAAAAAGATCATACATCATGATCAAGTGGGTTTCATTCCAGGGATGCAGGGATGGTTCAACATCCGCAAATCTATCAATGTGATACACCACATTAACAAAATGAAGAATAAAAATCACATGATCATCTCAATAGATGCAGAGAAAGCGTTTGGCAAGATACAGCATCCATTTATGATAAAAACTCTAAATAAAATGGGTATAGAAGGAAAATACCTCAACAGAATAAAGGCCATATATGACAAACCCACAGCAAATGTCATTCTCAACAGAGAAAAACTGAAAGCTATCCCTCTAAGAATAGGAACCAGACAAGGATGCCCTCTTTCACCACTCTTATTTAACATAGCATTGGAAGTCCTAGCCAGAGCAACCAGGCAAGAAAAAGAAATAAAAGGGAGCCATATTGGAAAAGAAGAAGTGAAACTGTCACTCTTTGCAGACGACATGATTTTATATCTAGAAGACCCTAAAGAATCCACTAAAAAACTTTTAGAAATAATAAATGAATACAGTCAAGTTGCAGGATACAAAATCAACATCAAAAATCGGTTGCATTTTTATACACTAACAATGAAGTAATAGAAGGAGAAATTAAGAACGCAAGTCCATTTACAATTGCAATAAAAAGAATAAAATATCTAGGAATAAACTTAAGAAAAGAGGTGGAAGATCTGTACACTGATAACTATAAAACATTGTTGAAAGAAAGCGAAGACGACGCAAAGAAATGGAAAGATATTCTGTGCTCTTGGATTGGAAGAATTAACATAGTTAAAATGTACATATTTCCTAAAGCAATCTACAGATTCAACGCAATCCCTATCAAAGTTCTAACAACATTTTTCACAGAAATAGAACAAAGAATCCTAAAATTTATATGGAACAAAAGACCCCGAATAGCCAAAAGAATCCTGAGAAAAAAGAACAAAGCTGGAGGTATCACACGCCCTGATTTCAAAATATACTACAAAGCCATAGTAACCAAAACAGCATGGTACTGGCACAAAAACAGACACACAGATCAATGGAACAGAATCGAGAGCCCAGAAATAAACCCACACATTTTTGGACAGCAAACATTTGACAAGGGAGCCAAGAGCATACGATGGAGAAAGGAGAGTGTCTTCAATAAATGGTGTTGGGAAAACTGACAGCCACGTGCAAAAGAATGAAAGTAGATCATTACCTTACACCATGCACAAAAATCAACTCAAAATGGATTAAAGACTTGAATGTAAGACCCAAACCCATGAGACTTCTAGAAGAAAACACAGGCAGCACGCTCTTTGACATTGGTTTGAGCAGCACATTTTCAAGTGCCATGTGTGACTGGGCAAGGGAAACAAAAGAAAAAATGAACAAATGGGACTACATCACACTAAAATGCTTCTGCACAGCAAAGGAAACCATCAACAACACGAAAAGACAACCTAACAATTTGGAGAAGATATTTGCAAACCATATATCAGATAAGGCGTTAATATCCAAATTACGAAGAACTCACACTGCTCAACAACAAAAAAAACAACCCAATTAAAAAACGGGCAAAAGATCTGAACAGAGATTTCTCCAAAGAAGACATGTGGATGGCCAACAGGCATGTGAAAAGATGCTCAACATCACTAGCTATCAGGGAAACGCAAATCAAAACTACAATGAGGTACCACCTCACTCTGGTCAGAATGGCTATAAGTAACAAGACAGGAAACAACAAGTGTTAGAGAGGAAGTGGAGAGAAGGGAACCCTCGTACACGGCTGGTGGGAGTGCAAACTGGTGCAGCCACTATGGAAAGCAGTATGGAGTATCCCCAGAAAATTAAGAATAGACCTATCATATGATCCAGTTAGCCCACTGCTGGGTATTTATCCAAAGAACTTGAAAACACAAAAGCATAAAGATACTTGCACCCCTATGTTCATTGCGGCATTATTCACAATAGCCAAGACTTGGAAGCAACCTAGGTGCCCATCAAGGGACGAATGGATAAAGAAGATGTGGAATATATACACAATGGAATACTACTCAGCCATAAGAAATGATGAAATCCTGCGATTTGTGACATCATGGATGGACCTTGAGGGTATTATACGAAGTGCAATAAGTCAGAGGGAGAAAGTCAAATACTGTATGATGTCACTCATAAGTAGAAGATAAAAATGACAAACAAACACATAGCAATGGAGATTGGATTGGCGGTTACCACAGGTGAAGGAGGGAGGGGGGAGGGCAAAAGGGGTGATTAGGCGCACATGTGAGGGGATGGACTAGAATTAGTTCTTGGGTGGTGAACATGATGTAACCTACACAGAATTCCAAATATATTATGATGTACATCTGAAAGCTATATAATGTTATATCCCAATGTTACTGCAATAAAATAAGAAAAAATACAATAAAAAATAAATAAAAAGTTTATAACTTTTTACCAGAGTTAACATATGTGCTATAAAAGAAAACAATTAAAATTTGTCTTAGAAACCGAGACTTTCCTACTTGAAAAAAGACATTTTAAACACTTCTATATTATCAAAACAGACATCAAACAGAAGAAAATAAATTTGAAATGATACCATATTATCTGATTACAATACAATTAGATTTTCAAATATATAAGAAATAATTTTAAGACTCACACACTTTGGGATTTTAAAACTTCTAAATAACTCATAGGTCAAATAAGAAATTATGATGGAACTTAGAAAACTTGTAGAATTAACGGTACAGAAAATATGGCATATCAAAATTAGCTAGATGAAATCAAACTAGTTCTTAGGACAAAACTGTGAGCATTCTTTGCAATCACTTGAAACAAATTTGAATACCCACTAACAAATTAAATACAGGTTGAAGAAGTTATAAAAAATACAGTAAGCCAAAAGATAATAGAAGTGAAAATATAATAAAGAATAGAAATTAATAATACAGAAAGTAGAGGATCAAAATAGAGACAATGAAATAGGAAAAAATATGATAGGACAAAATCATAATCTGTATTTTTTATTCATTAATAAAATTCACAAATCTCTGACAAAGCTAATCATGTAAAAAGAGAGACAACACTGATTAACAATATTAGAAAAAAATAAGAAAACCCAAAATATGGCAATATTTTAAAAAATCTTAATTCTATACATGATTTTATGCCAATAAATTTGAACACTTTGAGAAAATGGGCAATTTTCTAGAAGAATATACCCTAAAATTAATTTAGAAAGGAATAGGTTGTTTGAGTAAATCCATTTTTCTCTTTAAAGTAATTAGATACACAAATATTTACCCTCCAAAAAGAAAGTTTTAGAAGTGCATTCTCACATATATTTGAAGAACAGACAATTCCAGTCTTATACTGACTGTTCCTGTGGAAGTGCCTGTTAATTATAACCATATCCATTCTCCTCTTCAAATTTTGGCTGACTATGGACACTCAATTACAAATCACATTTTCCAGTAACCCCTGCAGTTTGTGTGACTATATGACTAAGTTGTGATCAACAAGATCTGAATGAAAGTGATGTGTGCAATGTGCAGGTCACATCCTTTCAGGATGGCATAATCTGCCATCAATTTCCTCTTTTCCCCCATCTCCACGAGCTGAAATTTTCTGGCCTGGTGTGAGCCAGTCATCTTTCACCTTTCAGATAATGACAAAAGCTTAGAAGATGAGTTAGCAACAAAAGAAAAGAAAGAACTTTCATCTGTAGATGATCTTGTGAGGACCAGAAGCACGCTTACTGCCTCTACATTGTTTGTGCCACTGTAGTTTTGGACTTTACTTTCAGAACATCTTGTTGGACATGCCAATTAGTACACCTACTAACTTATTTATGAAGCTAGCATAACCTTGATTCTAAAATCAGATTGGAAGAGTAAAAGAAAGAAAAATTATGGACTTTTTTGACTTATACAAACTCAAAATTCCTAGATAAAATGTAAGCTCTTTGAGTCTAGTAATATATTTTTTAAAATATTATTTAATTAATTCATAACAACTACATAAGGTTTTCTTCAAGAATGCAAGGATAGTTTAATATTAGAAAAAATTTTAAAGCAATTCATCACATTGATAGATTAAAGGAAAAAATATGTAAAATCATCTCAGTGGATACAGAAAATTTACCTTTGATAATATTCAGCATACCTTTGTGATGAAAACTATAATCAAACTGGAATAGATGAGAAAGTTTTTAATCTAATATGGGATATGTACCAACATTGTACAGAAAATAACAAATTTACATGTAACATATTAGAAACCATTTCCTCTAAAGTCAGAAACAAGGGAAAGATGTCCACTACTTCTTTTCCTATTCAAGAGTGAATAAATGCGCCTTCAATGCATTAAGTCAAGAAAAAGAAGCACACGCTATAAAAATCAGAAATAATTTTTGAATTATTCTTATTTACATTCAATATGAATGTTTATTAGATAAATTATGGCATATTTAAAATGGAGCATTATACAACAGTTAAAAGGAAGACATTAGAATTTCTTGTATCCAACATGAGTTAATCTCTAAAAACATCCATTTCATTATTCACTCAAAAAATTTTGAGTACACATTCTATCTCATGGTTTAGGTGTTCAATGGACAATAGTATTTTGAAAACCTGAAGAGCAATGCTACCTTTTACTTATGAATATACCCATGAATAGTAAACATATAAAGACATTCCTTGGAATTATAAGCACCAAATGAGGAAAGGTTTACTATCCTGAGGTGAGGAATGAGAATGCGGGTGAATACTCTGGTTACTCCAGTGAGATGAGGCATATATAAATATCTGTATATCAATTTAGATTTAGAATCTAAAAGATAATATACATATGTAAACCTTACTTAACATATTTGGAGGTGAGTGCATTGATTATCAATACATTATTTTCTAGAATTTTATGAGTGGTTAAAATATATCATTGTAAATTTACAGGAAAGAAAAAAAAAGACTGATGATCTGATTTTGCATCTCAGGATGTTCAAGAAGGTAATGCTACCCTGGGATACCCATTGGCATCCACGCAGTCAGCCAGATAGCTGTCTCCTGCCTTGTGCTTGGTTTATTTTTCAGACGTAAGATGCTGGGCTTCCATCTTGAACCCTGAAATGTTTCCCTACTATTGAGGCACTGGAGTGTAATGCTTAAACATTTAAGAGCAGCCAGATGTTGGGATTTAAATAGTAGCCCCATCACTTTCTAGCTATGTAATTTATTGTAAACTGGCTTAAATTATTTAACTTCTCTGGGCTTCAGCTTTCTTTGAACATGTGGATAAAAGTAATATCTGTGCCACAGGGTTTTAACATTTGTTGAGTACTTTCTTTATACTTGGTACTGCATGATACATTTTAATTATTAATACAGGTTAGAGCTGTGCCTGGTATGTAACAACTGCTCAGAAATTGTTAGCTATGATTTTAAACATAGAGACTAGTATGGTAGTTAAGTGGCCAGCCTATAAAATTTGGTTGCTAGGTTGAGACCTTGGCTCTGTCTCTCCCTAACTCTGTAACCTTGGGCAAGTTACTGTCTTCTCTGTGTTCCAAATTTCCCTACATATAAAAAGAAGATAGTAACAGTACCTACTTCCTGTGGTTGTTCTTTGACTAAATGCATTAGTATATGTAAAGCCCTCATTATGGGGCTATATAAATGTTAATTGAATTTATTATTATTTTAACACACACTCATGTGTCCATACATATTCATGTACACACACGTACACATGCACACACACATTCTGAGATTTTCTTCTTAGCAACTGAGCAGGAAACTAAAATCTCATTTTCACCCTGGTCTGTGTACTCTATCAACATACTCCCTTCTGAGTTAGCTTATTCCTAAAGCTAATGTTCTTGCTTGCCACTCTGTGGCCTCCTGATTATATATGACTTATCCAGGACCAGGTACATTTAATACCAGGCATAGAACTGCCCATCGTAGACTTGGATCTCGCTTTGTGACCATAGATTTCTGTCATATGACAAGACTTCTAGGACCTTAGAGCTGCCTGCATGTCAAAATCCCATGAAGTTATCTGAGTTTGGACAGGTTTATTTAGTTACAAGCGCCATCACTCACAATGTCTGCCACTCTGCCTGGGTCCAATATTGCCTCTGTCATTATGACTGTGAAATTTGGACTAGTCTCTGGCTCTCTTGCTGCCTCAGTTTATCCATCAATAAATGGTGAAAATTGTGGCACATTGGCATGTAGTGAAGATTAATAAGTTGATACATGTAATGTGCTAGAATCTAGCATAAAGAAGGTAGCAATTACTACCATTTTTCCTACTTCTACCATTAATTTATTCATGTAATAAATGGACTCATCATGTCCTTAGCCCTAGGTTAGTTGCCAAGAATGCAACATTAATGAGACGCATCCTCACTTGCATGAAGCCAGCCAAATTGTAGCAGTATACAATAAGGTAGAAGAGATGCAACAACAGAATAAACAGAGAACTTTAAGGACTCACAGTGAGAGGGAGTGGTACCTCTCCAGTCATTCCTGGGTGGGAAGAAGAGCACCCGTGGAGGACTTCACAGAAAGGGTGACATTTGAGCTAGAGTTTGAAGGATAGACTTTCAAGAGGAGAATCACTGGACATAGACTTGAAAGTGGAGAATGCAGGATAGCTATGGATTTGGAAGGAAAAGAAACAGCATGTGTAAAGCTAAGAAGTGTGTAATTATAGTACAGGGTTTGTTTAGGGAAAGACTTTGAAGCCAATGTGGTTCAAAATAGGCAGGCTGACAGAGCTGTGATAATTGTTAAAATGAAACAAAAAGTACACACTAGTTGGTAAATTATTGCCTCCCACCTTCCAATGTGCTGCTCAAGATTTGTAGCCTGGACCCCCTAGGACGTTCCAAGCACCCCAGAGTTTCTCACAATCCAGTAAATAATAAGCTGGGCCTCCATACTAACACCTGTGCCTCTTCTGATTGGTCAATATCCTATGGGTTGTTGAACATTTTGAATATCATCCCTCAGAATAGGTAGCAGGAGCGTGCGATTTTACTTTCCTACTTCTGATTACTTGAGATTGAAACTGGCATCAAAGTGTCATAAATCTGGGTTCATCCCTACAATGCCTTCATTTGAATTATGACATTTTAACCTGGAGAAAAAGGTGCCTCCTGTATGTTGTTTTTAATATTAATTTTTAGATAAATGTGAGGAGAAACCTCAGCGGAAGTTGGAAAACACAGAAGTAACTTGTTTATTGTTTCTAGTCAATAAACTTATTGTAAAAATGTTTTAAAATGCTTAACAAAATCCCAGAATTAACTACTTTTAACACTTTCTTAGGAATCCTTCCAGGTAATTTTAGTGTCACTAGTGGTATAACGTGTATGTGTGTGTATGTGTGTGTATACACACATATAGTTGCCTGATCTGGATTTGTCATTCACATGAATTGCTTTCCTACTAAATATTCTGCTCCATAAGTCTGCAAATTTTCCAGTTAACAACATATCTTGAATATTTTCCTACATCACTACATATAGATTTACTCTATTTTTAAAACTGTTTAAAATTCTGCCTAGAATGTATCTCATAATTAATCATGGATATTTAAGTAGCTTCCAGACTTTCGCTATTGTTAACAGTGTTACAGTTAATATCCCTGAACATATATCTTCATAAGTTATAAAGATTTTCCTTTGAAATTGATTCTTTGAACACATAAGTAACTCATGCTAATTTTTTTCAAACATAAATTGTCATTAATGTGCTAAAAAGTACAAGTTTAATTATCTGAATCCTTAATAACCTTCTCTAAAAGCTTTATGTATCTGTCAAGCAGAAAAAAATAAGTAGATGATATAATTGTCCCCTGTCTAAAGCGAGGCAACGATGGTGACCTTTGTTTTCAATTATTAATTAAACACATATGAAACTGTTTAGATGAGCAGGTGATATAGTTATTATTAGATGTGTTGCTTGTTTACAACAAGGGCATAGTTAGAGCCTGAGATCAAAGTTCTAAATCTGATTTCAAAACAGTGGCATTAATTGTACTAAGGCCTGGGACTCTGGGGAAGCAATTAGGAGAGAATGAAAGTGACCTAAACTACAACAAAGTCACATCATTCCATAATTAGTCTAAATCCACTCCTCAGATTTATTTGCACTGGGGGTGGTAAAGGTACAAAAGACGAGCAAAAAACAAACAGAAAACAAAAAAACATTCCATGCTGGTCTCTCAAAGAAGATATGCATGTGAAAGGGTTGTATCATCATTCATCTATTAATTCTTTTACTTAAAAAACATTTATTCACCACCTACTGTATGCCAAGCTCAGTGCTAAGCAGTGAGCACAGTGCTGACCAAAGCAAACATTATTCCTGACCTCACAATGCTCTCCTTGGACCCACCATTTAGCCACCATAGTGACTTTTTGGAATGTTTTGTTTGTACTCTTTTTCTACTATTTCTACTGTTATTTTTTCTAGCTCAGGATCATTATTATTTCATTCCTGAACCTTTGTATTTTTTTTTTTAAAGATTTTATTTTTTTCCTTTTTCTCCCCAAAGCCCCCCAGTACATAGTTGTATATTCTTCGTTGTGGGTTCTTCTAGTTGTGGCATGTGGGACGCTGCCTTAGCATGGTTTGATGAGCAGTGCCATGTCTGCGCCCAGGATTCGAACCAACAAAACACCGGGCCGCCTGCAGCGGAGGGTGCGAACTTAACCACTCGGCCACGGGGCCAGCCCCGAGAACCTTTGTATTTTTATGATTATTCATCCTGCTTCCAGCCTTAATTGATAAACCCATTATTACTGAATCTTCCTAACACTCCATCCTCATCATTTTGTTTCTTCGCTCAAAAAATGATGCCTCTGTGTTGTCTACAATGCCTAAAATGTGTATGCTCCGGCACTTCGATGTTTTCCCCAATCTATCCGTCCAGCCTGTCGATAGATGCCCCCCTACACGCACACACAAGCTTTCCACTCCAGTAAGTATAGGCTCCTTACTAACTCCAGAAATCTACCAGAGACTTTTCTATGTCTGAATCTTAGTGCAAAGTCTTATTTCCATTGGATTCCCTTCTTTTTTGCAGTTTTCCAAATCCTGTTCATAATTTAAAATTCAAGTTAAGCCCTAACCTAACAGAATTGGCTGTCTTGTGTCTATTGTATCACAGGCTCTGAGTTAAGTGCTGGGGATAAAAACAAATTCCCATAGTGCTTTCAACAATGCATATAAGCAGATAATTACAACATAAAATGACAAATTGAGTGAAGATACATAGAGGCTACTACAGAAGTATAAGATTACCCAATCCAACAAAAGATATGGGTAGAGATCAAGGAAGTCTTCTTGAAAGAGGTTATACTCAAGAATAGTCTTAAAGCATTAAGAGGAGTTAACCAGGTGAAGGGGATAGGAATACTCCAAGAAGAGGGGTCAGCCTGAGCAAAGATACCAGCAGGATAAACAGCATAGCACATGAGCAGAATTACCAAGAATTCAGCATTGTGGGAGAGGAAAACATAAGGTAGGTGGTGATGTAAGATTATGACAAAGAAATAGAGCAAATGATGTGGAACCACTGACAAGTTTTGTTCTGGAAGTGATGTGATCAGAATTGAATTTGGATGCTTTCTTCTGTCCACCGTGAGAGGATGGGTTTTAGTATATAGTCTTAGAGGCTGGGAGACCGTTGTGATAATCTAGTTTGTGTTAAAGAAGTATAAGTAGTTATGAGGATGAAGAAACTGATTCAAGATTATTTAGGAGGTAAAGTGCATAGCACTTGGTGATTATTTGGATATGAGAGTCAAGGGAAAAGAAAGACTCAAGCATGAACCATCAAGCTCCCATTTCTATTTTGAGTGACTGGGTAAAAGGTCAGGATGAATGGACTGAGTCAGGAATCATAGGGAAAAGGAGCAGGTTTGAGGGGGGAAAGTAATGAATTTGACATTGGGCATTTTCTTTTCAGTTATTTGTTGATATCCTGACTTGTTCCAAAAGATTTAAGGCAGTGCATGGAGCTAAAAGTTCTTGTAGGACAACCAGGTGGAGGGGACCAGCAGGTTCTGGGACCATTTCAGAGCTGGAGAGAGAGATTGGAGCATTACTGACATAATACCACTGGGACAACTAGAGTGTACCACCACCTCTGGGGGCAGTCAACATCCTGAAGGTGGGTTTGCTCAAGGAACTGCAGAAAGTGGAAGAAATGTGGGTTGATGGCAGAACCTTGAGGAATATCAACATTTGAAAAATAAAGAATGACAGCAAAATTTATGGAAAAAGCCAAGAAGGAGTGCTCAGAGATGTGTAAGCTGATTAAAGACCGAGTGGCAGAGTAATGTAATGGAAACCTAGAGTCAAAACTTTCGAGACAAGGGAGTAATGAACCTTGTCAGATGCAACAGAAACATCTATCCAATACTGTCCACTGGACATTAAAATTAAGATTTTTCTTCAAGACCCCTTTCAGTGGGGTGGTGGCAGTAAAAGCCAGACTTCAGTCTATGAAGAAGTGAACAAGAAAGATTATAGATAACTCAACACCAAATTCAAGAAATAGGAATGACAGGGAAGAGCAGAGAGAGGCTGATATAAGAATGGTGTGTGGTCAAGAGGGGATTTTTATTTAGGATGCAAGATATTCATTTATTTATGTTTCTAAGCTATAATATTTCTCTACTATATAAATGAGGCTGAAGGTCCAAAAAGGAGAAGATAATTGATGTAGGAAGTAAAAACACGTTAAAAGAGAGTTGACTCAATTCACCAATGGGAAAGGAAAGAATCATTTCATTCTCAAAGACAAAAAGGAAGAAGATAGATGAATTGCATACCTGTAAATAAATTTGTACATAAAGAAGGCAGAGTTGAGGAAGAGTAGATGTAATGAGTGCATCTTTGTCTTCAGAGTAGGATACTTTCCCTCAAAGAGCTTTCTTTATCTCTATTTGTACTATGACGGTATTTTCTGAATGATTTCTTAGAAATGTTCTAACACACACAAACACACACATATAATCTTTAATCAAACTATTTACAATCTTGAAAAACTAATATTGGTGCATATCGACTCGCACATATATATAAAGTGGGCTTACTCTATAGCTAAAGAATAAAAATAAATTCAGTAGTAAATTCATGCATTCCAGAATATCACATAACAATATACAAGTTTACAAAATTACAAGAAAAGTTACAAAGAAAATGAGAGAACAATAGTAAAAAGAAATAAAGAATCACTGCTTGTTTTCAGCTCATCGGAGAGAGAAATGGACCATTCTATAAGCTTTTAATTCTTTGAGATTTTCCTGTATTAACGAAAAAGTACAAGAAAGAGAAATACGAGAGAAGAGAGAAAGAGAGAAGAAGAAAAACTTAGAAAAATAAATATTACTCTGCCATCCTTTGATTCCTCCACAAAATCCAACATGGTGCTCGGTATATGGTAGAGACAATAAAAATAGATTAATGGGTTGATACAAACACCGATAACGGATTCATATATATGATACACACAGAAACATGTAGCTCCTTAACAGTAGCATCATAACTAATAGTGAAGAGCATCTGAAAATTAGAAACAATTAAAATAAAAACTGCAGCAGCGCTCTTTTTGTATCCAAATGGAAGGCACATGATAGCTCCTTCCTGACCCAAGGCCTCTGGGTGTTTTGACAGCATTTTTTTTTATGATAGCATTGCCAAGTGCTTTGCTGTGGATGGCAGGCTTGTGCCTGCTCTCAGGTCCCACTCGGTAGTGCAGGGGCCCGTGGAAAATAGGGCCAGTCCTGTTTGGCTTCAGCTCAATTTCCAGTTCTATAGATAGCCATAAAACTCAAGTAGAATCTAAGGAAATGAGATGTTTTATAAACAGGAAAACAGGATTGCCATTTGTCCCGGTTTCACCCCAATGGTTGGAGGAAATATAGTGATCCCCTTGCATCAAAACAAAATTTTCCCCTAAAAGCTCCACCCCGCATTTTCAAGGATCTGCCTGGAGTCTGGCAGAAAATGTGCACTGCTTGGCCAGAAGAGTCTCTGCTTTCTCCTCCCTTTCCTTTGCCATCCTGTTTAAGGGACTGACAAATATTAACTTACATACTCAGGCACATCTTGTTCCTGAGACAATCATGCTCACTAAAGTGGGAATAAGATATAATACTGTAGTATATCCTTCAAAGTTGCTAAGAGACTAGATCTTAAATGTTCTTACCACAAAAGAGAAGTGATAATTATGTGATATAATAGGGTGTTAACTAACACTAGAGTGGTAATTGTATTGCAATATATAAATTTATCAAATCAACACATTGTACACCTTAAACTTACAAAATGTTCTATGTCAATTTTATCTCAATAAAACAAGAGAATAAACAAAAAAAGATTTGTTGGCATTGCAGTTATGTGAAGTCAGTTCTACAAGCTTCAGACAACTCTTGGCCCATCAAACTATAGTGGCTCTCCTGGTAAAGTCCTTTTCTATAGTTGCCAATCCATAGCTACTTTTGCCTAGTGTCTGATTCTCTCTTTTCTCTGCTGGGACTGTTCATGCTCTCAACACAGGCTCATTATCAGCTTCTGTGGCCCTTCCCAACCCCTCCCCCCACAGCTCCACTGCTACCAGTTCAGTATTTCAGGGGAAAAGACTGGAATGGTGAAGTCAGATCGACTTAGACATCTTTATCTCAGGATGAAGAAATGCTCGCAAATTTATTTAACTAACAATTTAGCACCTGCTCTATCATCTATTGGAGGATGAAGAAATGCTCGCAAATTTATTTAACTAACAATTTAGCACCTGCTCTATCATCTATTGGATGATAAATAGTCATAGGTCAAATTTTTAAGAAAGGAAATTTTCTGAAGATAAAAAAGCAACACGAACTATGCTTGTAGAAAAACAGTTGTCCTTTTACATATATAACAGAATTAGTTTAATTAACATTTGAAGAAAGTGGACAAGTGGAATGATACACAATGGTGAAGAATTGCATCACAGTGGTCCTTATTATAAAATTTCAAAACAAAACACTTTACAATTCTAGGAACTTCCAGTTCTAGAAATTGATTCTACTGAAACAAAACATAATAATATAAGGATATTTATTACAGCAGAATTTGTAGCAGCAAACCACTGGAAATGACCTTGGTACCCATCAATGGATCAATGGAGAATGGTTGAATAAAGTATTTATCCACACCATGAAATATTACATAGATAATTGCAAGGTCTAAAAAGCTATTCAAGATGTCGTACTGATGTTTTAAAAAGGAGTTGAATAGTAGCAGTTGGAATGTGATCCTACTTTTCCTTAAAAAGGTGAAATCTTTGTATGTGTTTTTATTGCTGTGTCTATGATTTTCTATGCATTGAATAAAACGTAGAAGAACAGGTACCAAATTATTCACATTGGTTACGCCAGTTGGGTGGTTGGGAGGTTATCACTTTTCTACTGTTTTTGTTCTTAAGCATGCATTACATTTGTAACTTTAAAAATAAAACACCTAAAAATGTCAAGATACCTCAACCTCATCCAGTCTTGCAACATCCAGAGGCATTATAATATGAGAAGGCTTAAGAATAAATAAAATGTATGATTTTGTGGAGGGAAATAAGTGAAGACTCATTAAGCCTTTTCTAACTCTTGGAAACAGGACATGTTATTTTGCTTCATTTACAAAGATATTTGTTCTACTACTCTATCTCTCTTACCACGTTAGGAAATCTTAGAAGTGTTAATACATCTTGAAGAGCCACACAAATTTTAAATAAAGAAGTAGCATGTTTATTTACTTCTCTTTTGAGCACTGTCTTTTGTTAACATTTAAATCAATGTTCTTTCTAGAAGGAACTGCAGCCCTGATTTTTTAAAAGGGGTGAACACAAATGCTTTATAATAGGAATGGTCCTGTCTGACGATAGCTTGATATATGTTACATTTAAGCAAGCTACGCTGAGATGCCAAAGAATAAGGCCACTTTATACACTGATGATTTTTGAAATCTAAATCTTTTCTGTGTATCAAGCATTTTATTTCAAAATTCTTAATTGGGACAAAAAACTCAGAGACATTGAAAACGATAGACCCCTTTGGGGCATCAAGACAATGCCTCATGCTTTCTCCCTCTGTCATTTTCAAAGTAAACTTGTCAGTCTTCTGAAATGCCAGGACTGCTCATAGATTGACTGACACTGTTGGCATCTCACTGGAAGGTATGATTTAAAATAGTTTGATGTAAACTGAAATAAGTTTCATACATTACTGGAATCCAGAGCTATAGAGCTTAAGAATTTTAAAAAACCTTATTTTAAAAATTTTCTAAATATGAAGTTGAATGATGCTTCCAAGGCAGTTTCCTTACACCAAAAAAAAAAAAAAAAAGTATTTTATTACAATTAAAAAATGTG
This sequence comes from Equus caballus, assembly GCF_041296265.1. Lineage (NCBI taxonomy): Eukaryota > Metazoa > Chordata > Mammalia > Perissodactyla > Equidae > Equus > Equus caballus. Next base: position 52,845,335 of record NC_091692.1, on the reverse strand, counting down.
AACTGGAAGTTTAGTGTCATCTTAGTCCTCATTTTCTAAAATTATATTCTATTAAACACTTAAGCTCAGCAACATACCCTGTGCTCCAGAATATTAATTCTTCCTTATCACGATATTGTGCACATAGAAAGAGTTTAATAAATATTTGTTTAATGGGTAACTGAATTTAGTTACACAATTCTATAAATTTTTTTATGACTCAGGCATGGCATTTTTATATTAAACTCAATTAATATAGCTGCAATCTTAATGACGAAAAGAAGAAACTTCTGAAACTAAATGGTTTTGATGCCAAGAGTTTTACGCACATACACACACCCCTGTATAAAACTTTGTCCATAAAGCAAAACCTATATAAAATATTAAATAATGCAATACCTCTTCTTTTAAACCAGCACTTCTTGCGTCTAAAATAGTGTAAGAAATGCAAAAAAGTTTCGGAAAGAAACAAAAATCAAATTGAACAAATGTGATAATGGTGGTTTTTTTTAAATTGCAGTAACATTGGGATATAACATTATGTAGCTTTCAGATGTACATCATAATATATTTGGAATTCTGTGTAGGTTACATCATGTTCACCACCCAAGAACTAATTCTAGTCCATCCCCTCACATGTGCGCCTAATCACCCCTTTTGCCCTCCCCCCTCCCTCCTTCACCTGTGGTAACCGCCAATCCAATCTCCATTGCTATGTGTTTGTTTGTCATTTTTATCTTCTACTTATGAGTGACATCATACAGTATTTGACTTTCTCCCTCTGACTTATTGCACTTCGTATAATACCCTCAAGGTCCATCCATGATGTCACAAATCGCAGGATTTCATCATTTCTTATGGCTGAGTAGTATTCCATTGTGTATATATTCCACATCTTCTTTATCCATTCGTCCCTTGATGGGCACCTAGGTTGCTTCCAAGTCTTGGCTATTGTGAATAATGCCGCAATGAACATAGGGGTGCAAGTATCTTTATGCTTTTGTGTTTTCAAGTTCTTTGGATAAATACCCAGCAGTGGGCTAACTGGATCATATGATAGGTCTATTCTTAATTTTCTGGGGATACTCCATACTGCTTTCCATAGTGGCTGCACCAGTTTGCACTCCCACCAGCCGTGTACGAGGGTTCCCTTCTCTCCACTTCCTCTCTAACACTTGTTGTTTCCTGTCTTGTTACTTATAGCCATTCTGACCAGAGTGAGGTGGTACCTCATTGTAGTTTTGATTTGCGTTTCCCTGATAGCTAGTGATGTTGAGCATCTTTTCACATGCCTGTTGGCCATCCACATGTCTTCTTTGGAGAAATCTCTGTTCAGATCTTTTGCCCGTTTTTTAATTGGGTTGTTTTTTTTGTTGTTGAGCAGTGTGAGTTCTTCGTAATTTGGATATTAACGCCTTATCTGATATATGGTTTGCAAATATCTTCTCCAAATTGTTAGGTTGTCTTTTCGTGTTGTTGATGGTTTCCTTTGCTGTGCAGAAGCATTTTAGTGTGATGTAGTCCCATTTGTTCATTTTTTCTTTTGTTTCCCTTGCCCAGTCACACATGGCACTTGAAAATGTGCTGCTCAAACCAATGTCAAAGAGCGTGCTGCCTGTGTTTTCTTCTAGAAGTCTCATGGGTTTGGGTCTTACATTCAAGTCTTTAATCCATTTTGAGTTGATTTTTGTGCATGGTGTAAGGTAATGATCTACTTTCATTCTTTTGCACGTGGCTGTCAGTTTTCCCAACACCATTTATTGAAGACACTCTCCTTTCTCCATCGTATGCTCTTGGCTCCCTTGTCAAATGTTTGCTGTCCAAAAATGTGTGGGTTTATTTCTGGGCTCTCGATTCTGTTCCATTGATCTGTGTGTCTGTTTTTGTGCCAGTACCATGCTGTTTTGGTTACTATGGCTTTGTAGTATATTTTGAAATCAGGGCGTGTGATACCTCCAGCTTTGTTCTTTTTTCTCAGGATTCTTTTGGCTATTCGGGGTCTTTTGTTCCATATAAATTTTAGGATTCTTTGTTCTATTTCTGTGAAAAATGTTGTTAGAACTTTGATAGGGATTGCGTTGAATCTGTAGATTGCTTTAGGAAATATGTACATTTTAACTATGTTAATTCTTCCAATCCAAGAGCACAGAATATCTTTCCATTTCTTTGCGTCGTCTTCGCTTTCTTTCAACAATGTTTTATAGTTATCAGTGTACAGATCTTCCACCTCTTTTCTTAAGTTTATTCCTAGATATTTTATTCTTTTTATTGCAATTGTAAATGGACTTGCGTTCTTAATTTCTCCTTCTATTACTTCATTGTTAGTGTATAAAAATGCAACCGATTTTTGATGTTGATTTTGTATCCTGCAACTTGACTGTATTCATTTATTATTTCTAAAAGTTTTTTAGTGGATTCTTTAGGGTCTTCTAGATATAAAATCATGTCGTCTGCAAAGAGTGACAGTTTCACTTCTTCTTTTCCAATATGGCTCCCTTTTATTTCTTTTTCTTGCCTGGTTGCTCTGGCTAGGACTTCCAATGCTATGTTAAATAAGAGTGGTGAAAGAGGGCATCCTTGTCTGGTTCCTATTCTTAGAGGGATAGCTTTCAGTTTTTCTCTGTTGAGAATGACATTTGCTGTGGGTTTGTCATATATGGCCTTTATTCTGTTGAGGTATTTTCCTTCTATACCCATTTTATTTAGAGTTTTTATCATAAATGGATGCTGTATCTTGCCAAACGCTTTCTCTGCATCTATTGAGATGATCATGTGATTTTTATTCTTCATTTTGTTAATGTGGTGTATCACATTGATAGATTTGCGGATGTTGAACCATCCCTGCATCCCTGGAATGAAACCCACTTGATCATGATGTATGATCTTTTTAATGTATTCTTGTATTCGATTTGCTAGTATTTTGTTGAGGATTTTTGCGTCAATGTTCATCACTGATATTGGCCTGTAATTTTCTTTTTTTTCTGCTGTCCTTGTCTGGTTTTGGTATCAGGATAATGTTGGCTCTGCAGAATGAGTTAGGAAGCCTGCCCTCCTCTTCAATTTTTTGGAAGAGTTTGAGAAGGATAGGTATTAAGTCTTCTTTGAATGTGTGGTAGAATTCACTGGGGAATCCATCTGGTCCTGGACTTTTATTTTTGGGAGGCTTTTGATTTCTGTTTCGATCTCCTTACTGGTGATGGGTCTATTCAAATTGTCTACTTGTTCTTGGTCCAGTTTTGGAAGGTTGTATGTTTCTAAGAATTTATCCATTTCTTCTAGATTATCCAATTTGTTTGGCGTATAGCTTTTCATAGTATTGTCTTATTATCTTTTGATTTCTGAGGTGTCTGTTGTAATTTCTCCTCTTTCATTTCTGATTTTATTTATTTGAGCCTTCTCTCTTCTTTTCTTGGTGAGTCTAGCTAAGGGTTTGTGAAATTTTGTTTGGCTTTTCAAAGAACCAGGTCTTGGTTTCATTAAGTTTTTCTATTGTTGTTTTAGTCTCTATTTTGTTTATTTCTGCTCTGATTTTTATTATTTCCTTCTTTCTGCTGATTTTGGGCTTTGTTTGTTGTTCGTTTTCCAGTACCTTTAGATGTGTTTTTAGATTGTCTATTTGGGATTTTTCTTCGTTGTTGAGTAGGCCTGAATTGCTATGAGCTTCCCTCTTAGAATCGCTTTTGCTGTATCCCACAGATTTTGGCATGTTGTGTTTTCATTTTCATTTGTCTCCAGGAAAGTTTTGATTTCTTCATTGACCCAATTGTTGTTCAGCAGCGTTTTGTTTAATCTCCACATTTTTGTGGTTTTTCTGGTTTTCTTCCTGTAGTTGATTTCTGGTTTCATTCTTTTGTGGTCAGAAAAGATGCATGGTATTATTTCCATCTTCTCAAATTTATTGAGACTTGTTTTGTGGCCTAATACGTGATCAATCCTGGGGAATGTTCCTTGTGCATTTGAAAAGAATGTGTATTCTGTGGTTTTTGGATGGAATGCTCTGTATACATCTACTAAGTCCATCTGGTCTAATGTGTCCTTTAAGGACAGTCTTTCCTTATTGATCTTCTGTTTGGATGATCTATCCATTGGTGTAAGTAGAGTGCTAAAGTCCCCTACTATTATTGTGTTACTGTCTATTTCTTCTTTTATGTCTGTTAATGATTGCTTTAAATATTTAGGTGCTCCTATGTCGGGTGCATAGACATTTACAAGTGTTATGTTTTCTTGTTGGATTATTCCCTTTATCATTAAGTAGTGCCCAACTTTGTCTCTTGTTACAGTTTTTGCTTTAAAGTCTATTTTATCTGATATATGTATTGCTACCCCAGCTTTCTTTTCTTTGCCATTTGCATGGAGTATCTTTTTCCATCCTCTCACTTTCAGTTTGTGAGTGTCTTTAGGTCTGAAGTGTGTCTCTCGTTTGCAGCGTATACATGAGTCTTGTTTTTTATCCAATTGGCCACCCTATGGCATTTGATTGGAGCAGGTAGTCCATTGACGTTTAAAGTAGCTATTGATACACATGTATTTATTGCCGTTTTGATACTTTTGTTTTTCTGGGTGTTTTAGTAGTTCTTCTCTGTTCCTGTCTTTTTCTATTGCTGTCTTCCCCTGTGGTTTGATGGCTATCTTTGGTAACATGTTTGATTTCTTTTGTCTTACTTGCTTGCTTATTATAGGTTTCTGATTTGTGATTACCATGAGGATCCTATTTAATATTCTATGCATGTAACAGTCTATATCGAGTTGATAGACTCTTTAGCTTGACCTCTTTCTAAAAGCTCTACTTTTTCACTCCCCTCCTCCCACTTTTTATGTTTTTCAAATTATACATAGTCTCCTGTTTAGTGTGTGTCCATCTATTACCCTCTTCTCGTTGAAATAGGTGATTTTAGCATATTTGTCTTTTAACCTTTATGTTATCTTCACAGATAGTTGATCTGCTACCTTTAGTATATTTTTACCTTTACAACTGATTTTATTGCCTCATTTTTGTTGTTGCTGTTTTGTTTTTTGGTTAATAATTTTTTTAAATCTCTATTTGAGGTCATTCCTTTCCCACTTAAATAAGTCCTCTCAGCATTTCTTGTAGAACTGGTTTCTTGGTGATAAACTCCTTTAATTTTTGCTTGTTTGGGAAGCTCTTTATCTCTCCTTCCAATCTGAATGACAACCTTGATGGATAGAGTATTCTTGGCTGTAGGTTTTTTTCCTTTTAGCACTTTAAATAAGTCGTGCCATTCTCTTCTTGCCTGTAGGGTCAGGGCTGAGAAATCCACTGATAGCCTGATGGGCTTCCCTTTATATGTCACATGTGGCCTTTGTCTTGCTGCTTATAGGATTCTTTCTTTGTCTTTAATTTTGGACATTTTAATTATAATATGTCTTGGTGTGGGCCTCTTTGGGCTTATCTTGTTTGGAGCTCTCTGTGCTTCCTGAACTTGGATATCTGTCTCCTTCCTCAGATTAGGAAAATTTTCATCTATTATTCCTTCAAATAAATTTTCTGCCCCTTTTTCTCTCTCCTCTCCTTCTGGGACACCTATAATACGAATGTTAGCAGGCTTGATATTGTCCCAGAGTCCCCTTAGACTGTTCTCATTCTGTGTAATTCTTTTTTCTTTTTTCTGTTCTGCTTGGGTGATTTCCTCTAGTCTTTCATCTAGCTCATTGATCCGTTCTTCTGCATCCTCTATTCTGCTATTGAGTCCCTGTAGTGAATTTCTCATTTCCAGTATTGTATTCTTCATTTCTGATTGGCTCTTTTTTTTATATTTTCCAGTTCTTTGCTGGTGTGCTCACTGTGTTCATCCAGTCTTCTCCACATATCTGTGAGCATCCTCATGAGATTTTGTTTGAACTCTTTGTTGAGTAGATCACTCGTTTCTGTTTCATTTAGTCCTTTTTCTAGGGTTTTGTACTGTTCCCTTGCTTGGAATGTATTCCTTTGTCTCCTCATTATGCCTCTTTCTCTGTGCTTATTTCTATGTATTAGGTGAGTCGGCTATGTCTCCTGATCTTGGAGAAGTGGCCTTATGTATGAGATGCCTTATGAGGCCCGGCAGTGTGCTTCCCTCTTATCACCAGTCCAGAAGGTCCAGGAGTGACCACTTTGTGGGCTACTTGTGTCCTTTTGCTGGGGCAGGGTTGTTCCCACTGCAGGAACCCAGGGAGACTAGTCTTTCCTTCCCTGGCCAGCTGTTTGTAAATCCAGTTTGGGGAGCCTCTGTACCATTGGCTACAAAGTCTATCAGCACACTCCTATTGCAGTTTTCCTCTTAATCGTCTTGCTACCCAGTGTAGCTGTTTCCCAGGCTCAGGGGCTTACAGTTGCTACAGGCCTCAGGCCTACAAGGCTGTTGTCAGTTCTCTTAGGAGTGCAGCTCAGTGGGGCTGGCCCTAGGCCTGGGAGCACTCAATTGTTTCAGGCTTTGGGGCTGATCCTTTTTATGGTTATTTGTGAAGTATAGGTCTTCTGCTGCTGATAAGTCTTACCCGCACCCCCGCCCCCAGGACCACACACTCCATCAACACAGTCCTGGTCCATGCACTCTTCTCAACCCCCTGGAGCGTACCCTGATGCCGCACTGCAGAGGCCCCCACCTCTCCACCAGTGTCCCACACAGTTCACCTGGTCCTCACACAGTCCCTGCCCCACAGAGGCAGACACCCTTGCCTGTTTGTAGAGGATCAAGGCACCCAGTCAATGCAGGCTGAAAAGTAGCCTGAGAGCTTGCTGTTACGTGGCGCCGGTCCCTAGGGCAGGCTGCCTGCCCTGGCTGAACTGGATTAAATCTGTGCTCTAGTGGGCATGGCAGACCCCTGGGCTAACAGGCCAAGAGATGAACCTGAATGGCATGGCACCCACCGGGGTCTCTGTCAGCACGCGCCTGGACCAGTTCAGAACAATGGCCCCCACCAATGTCTCACTCGCTGGAGAGGTCTCTCCTCTCACCAAGATGCCCTCAGAACCCACCAGGTGAGTCGTATTTCACCAAAGGACTGTCAGCCTTCTCTCTGGTGATTTTAGGTTGCTGCAATGAGTGAGTTTGTTCGTGGGCCCTTTAAGACCTGGGTCTTTCCAGCTGTCATCTGATAGCTTTTCTGGGGTATCCTCGCTGCAGTTAATAGCCAGTGAAACCAGACAGTAAGACCCTCATCTGTCTCAGTTGGGCTGAGTCTGAAGGATGCTTATAGCAGTATCACCCCCGCTCCGGACCTCACTCCTCCAAGGAGGGCTGCATACTTAGGGTGGCTCGCGCCTGGCCAGCTGAGAAGCTCCGCTGCTCCCAAAGGTGGCTTTTTTCTCTCCAACAGGAATTTCTGCCTCTTCCGCCTTAGTCAGGACTGTCCCTTGTTGTGGGGGTTCTTTATATCCAGTTTTCAGTTTTCTCTCCAGGGTAATTTTTTGAAAAATAGTTGTAACCTGGTTGTGTTCACGGGAGGAGATGAGTTCAGAGTCTGCTTAGGCCACCATCTTGACAAGATCGAATGGTGGCTTTTTAAAAGTTTCTATAAATCAATATATTGAGGAAAAGATGGAAGAAGAACAAGTAATCTTATTGCTTCTTTTTTTAAAAAATTATTTCGTTACAAGTGGTTATAATATAGCTTAAATTTGTCTATGCTAAATTTATCAAGAGCAGTGGGCACTCTCAGTGATTAGCTATTTGGGTCCATGTATCCATAATGTCTATAGCCAAGGGTCTTCTAGGAGCAGAAAGGAAATTATACACTATAACTTTTTCAGAAATATCCCTCTCTTTTTCTTCTCCCTCTGTTTTTCTCTTCCACCTACTCATTTTCTCTTTCTCTTCCCTGTGTATCTAATTGTAAATAATCCTTTTCTGGACTATCAGAAGCATCTTTTTGGCTCTTCTTCTGTTTGCCCCTGACACAAGGAGCTGCCTTTTTTCTCAGAGGTGCTGGAGACTAGTGCAGAGAATGGTGAATAAATCTGAGTTCTGTGAGCACCTACTCATGTCTGCAATTCAAAATTCATAAAGTCTAAGGATTTATGAAAGAAAAAATATAGAAAAAAATAGATTGGCAACAGTTGTTAGCTCAGGTGCCAATCTTTAAAAAAAGAAAAGAAGATTGGCAACAGTTGTTAGCTTAGGTGCCAGTCTTTAAAAAAAAAAAAAGTCTGATGAAGTCAATGGATGGAGGGAATGAAAAAGAGAAATTGTTGGAGAGGGAAATAAAGCAGAGAGGAGACTCTTACGTACTTTCTGTCAAAGTCATGATTTGGGGTCAGTTTAATGGCAATTGCATAACTCGAATGGCAAGAAACTGAAATTTCAAAAATGGGAAGGGGTTTTAGAAATTATCTAGGCTAGAGCAGCTTCCTCATTGTCTAGTTTCCAGATATGTCAATCAGTAGCTTCAGTATAGAAAATTATGTAATAATAAGCACTATGCATTAATTTTCTCTTGCTGCCATACCAAATTACCACAAACTTTGTGGCTTCAAACAATAAAAATGTATTATCTTACAGTTAGGCAGGTAAGAAGTCAAACACTGTCTCACTGGGCTAAAATAAACATATTAGCACCTTTGCATTCCTTTTGGGTGCTCTAGGAGACAATCCATTTCCTTGCCTTTTCTAGTTTCTGGAGGGTGCTCACATTCTTTGGTTCACGGCCTTCTTCCTTCTTCAAAGCCAGCAATGCTGCATCTCTTTGACCTTGCTTATGTTATCATATCTTTTTCTCTCTCTTCTGCCTCCCTTTTCTGCTTTTAAGGATTCTTATCATTAGTTGGAGCCCCCCCCCCCAGATAATCCAAGATAATCTCTTAGTTATAAAGTTAGCCTCTTAATAACCCGATTTCCATCTGTGATCTTAACACTTCTTTGTAATATAACATACTCACAGCTTCCAAGGACGAGGACGCGGACATCTTGGGAGATGGAGTGTGGGCAATATTTGGCCTACTACATACTGTAATCTCATTTCTAGATGAAGGTTCTATGGGAGCAAAGGATTAGACTACTGCCTTTATGGCAAACAACTTTTTTCCCCTTTGTGTTTCTATAAGAGTGAAACGACACGATAATAACCTGCCACCTCTAGTAATTCTACTCAATGAAACTAGAAATCTGTTTTATCTCTTGCTTACAGTCCAAACATTGATTTACTTTTAGGTCTGGTCAGGCCAGTGCATGAACTAAAAGAACCAATGAATCTTAAATTACTAAGTGGCTGCTATGTGTCTAGAAGTGGACCCCTGACTAAACCATTCATTTGTGCAATGTTTGGGGGATTTGGAAACCAAACCCCTGAAACATAGACAAAAATGGATCTACACTATAACTGAGTCAGAGTCGTTATCTCATTGTTGTCCTGAGTGTTCCCTGAAGATAAATTAAAAAATCTTTTGGCAATGAGGGTAATGAAATGCAGCAGAAAACAAACTTTTAAATAAAAGATGAAAAAAGCATTGGCCTTTATGTGAATGTCCTAAAAATGAAGCACTGCAGTAAGTCTCAATCTCCTAAATTCAGAAAGACAAAGTTTATGGAGGAAAACAAAACATTTAATGATTTTGTTGGAGGCACCAATGGTACTAAAAAATAAATAAAATACAGCATAATTTTCCCCACTATATTTAATACAACTAGAATGATACAATTTTCACACATTGACCATAACAAATATGTATTTGACTTTCTCATGTTTACTAATGTCATCTAATTTTCTTTCTATTGTCTCTCCTTCTTTACTGTTCTTATATCTGAAGTTTTTAGCACAGTGACCAGCTTATTAGTCGCTCAAACTTTCTTTACAGATAGAATTAATAATAAAAATTAAATTCATTAAAGCATATGAATATAAATATATTAGTTATAAATATATAAATAACAAATTTAAAAGAATGAATCAGTGAATGAACGAATTGTAAGAAAATATTAAAAATAGCTTTGAGCAAATATTTGCTTCAATGTTTAGATTCTCAGTAAAACACTACTTTAAAACTACTTTAAAACTTTAGAAGTACTAAAAGAGAATGAGGAACTAGCTATCAATAGCTAGCTATCAGAAATTCTTAAAAATATTGTTTGGATCTGTGCTCCATGACTAGACATTATGATTTCCAATTCTTTATAAGTCCTGAAGGGGCATATCTAGTTGTTCAGAGGGAGAAGATATATCAACATGCTTCGAAGTTTTCGTAGTGGGAGGTATGGCCCAGTCTCTCTCCTATTTTAGGACTCTTCTCAAGTTACAAAGGTATTTACATGCTGATCAGTCAAAATAAATGTCACTGAATTATAAAAGTGATCTTGTGACGAAACAGCTGTTTATAATTAATAGTAATGGGAGCATCTGTTAATTTATTGAGAAAAAATTATCAGCTGCCATTTTAAGCCCATTATATACATCTAATTTATCTCTTAAAAGTACTAGGAGGTAGGTGTCATTATGTGGACTTCACAGGCGAGGTTCAAAGAAGTTGTGAACTAGCTCGCCATAAGGATAGGATAATTGATTCCAAACACCATCACTTTCTGCTGGTCTCTAACTCTAACCCTAAATACACTAAAACTAACATGATGTCTTTTTTTAAATAATACTAAACTAACGAAATTCTTTTCGTGGGCTTCAGCAAAACCCAAGAGAGTGTTGCACCATATTCAGTTTTATTATCAACAAGAACAGGAAATCTTTACACACCAAATGAGTGCAATTCATCTAGTTCATTTGATTCCCCTTATATGAGGCACAGCCTTACTGAAATCGTTATTTCAATACTCAATTCCAACTTTAAAATTATTTATGGAAAGTAACAATGATGACTTTTGGATCACTTACCATGGAAAAGAGAAGATGGAGTTAAAATTGAATACTGAGGGGCATAAACAAAGAAAATGACCTTAAACCACTACCTTCTCCTTTTCATATAATGCAAAGTCCAATAATTAATTTCAAAAGTGATTTGGACTAAGTTACAAAACATTGCAAGCTATTTTACACTATCCAGTTCTTTAAATCCAATAGTGTTCTAGAATTATTAAGGACCAGTACTACCTGAGGAATGGCCTGGAAATTTTATCCTCAAAGAGTGTTTTTCTAATTATTTGATTTGTTCTTGAAGGCACATACAGGAAAACACAAGAAGAAATGAAACCTGATAACTTTGAAAAGTTGAAATCATTATTCAAATATAAAGTATTATTTCCTTCATCAACATTTTTCTCAATAATTTCATCAGATGTCAGTGGAATTATATAATTTCCTTAGTAATATTTTCTGTTCTTCCTAATACCTATCTCTCAACCACAAAAGTATTTTGGTAAGTGAGTGTTTATGTTGTTATACTTACAGCTTTGTAGTTTTTTTAAGCATATCATGTAAACATTTGAGACCAAGTTCAAGTCATAATCATACCATACTTCTTTTCTGTACCCTTTTTCCATATATTTTCTCAATATAGGCAGGACTTCTTACTCCTTTCATGCCATGCGGTCTCCCTGAGTGGTATTATTAACAAAATTTCAACAGCCAAAACTCTCTCATCCCTTGTATGCTGCATGCTGATGACTTCTTAATCACTCTCTTCAACCCAGAAACCTCCCCTGAGTTTCTGACTCATGTATCCAGTTTTCTGCTGGCATCTCTACCTGGATATCCCATAGGTACCTAAAGCTCAACATGTCTGAACACTCAGCACATTTCCCATCACACCAGCTATGTTTTCATCATTCTTGGGTCAGCCTCTGTGAGTCCTCTACTTCATGTCCTTGACTTTTCTCTATTTTTGCAGATTTTAGTTCCCAAATATTTCTTGGCTCTTCTCCAACATCTTTCTCTCAGCTCACTACGAAGAGATTGCTAATGGCCTCTTTTAAATCCACCCTTCACGGAGTCACCCAAATAAACTATTTTAAATCTAAGTATGGTCATAACACCTTACAGCCTTCTTCTTTTTCTCCAGAATTCAGTCCAAATTCCTCAATGAGGGATATAAGACTCACTATGAGACATCTCATGCTCTGCCAGCATTTCTTTCCCCGACTCAAGTTATCCAGAGTTGATCAATGTTGTTTCATCTCATCACTTGACACTTTTTGCCCTCTGCAGACATCAAAATACTTGAGCCTGTTTGCACTGTTTCCTAATGTTCGTTCCCTACATGGACTGGCTCAATCCCATTATAAGTGAAGATTTCAAGTCTTAGATCATGTCACCTCTTCCTGGAAGCTTTCCCTTAGCCCTTTCCTATATCCACACCTGCCTGAGATGAGTTCTCCTCTATATTCCCACAAACCTATGTGTTCATCATTGCAAATGAACACAGAGTCACATAGAAACTGAGCATTTCTTAAGAACACATGGAAATATCTGGGGTCTTTCTATTTCAGTGTCTTGCACTTTTTAGGCCATGTGTAAATGTTTGCAGGTTGAATGAATAAGTAAAAGAGACTAGAAGAGAAATATTTCAATTTTTGTTTGTTTGTTTACACCATGCTGTCTCCAAAGCTGATCCTATCTACTTCAAAAGCCAAATAAGTACTGCAATTTTAGTAGGACAGAAATCACTAGTTTGAAATGTTACATTTTCATAGTTTGATACCATACTCAATAAGTAGAATTTTAAATGAAAATTGATTGATCTGGTAAAGTGTTCATATTCTGCCCGCTATTTTCACAGTTCTCGGTCCCAAATCATTATAATAAAGTTTCTACTTTAGCATTCATCAAAACTATAAAAGAAATGTTGCTATTCATGAATATATTAGTGCAACAGGACCCAATGCTGCTTTCAAAGACTATTTTCTTATACAGAGACATTTTATAGTCAGGCAATCATTTTGTTAAACATTTCCTATAAAATTTTAAAAATCATTACCTGGGAGTCTATCACTGTAGTGCTAATCACACCTCTACAATTAAGCTTATTTCAACCCTTTCACTGTAATCCCTTTTCTTTAATCAAGGGTTTATTATTGGACTGTTAATGTGAAAGTTGAAATAAAAAATCTCAGCCTCGGAATGAATTCTAATATCAGTTATAGAAAACTCTGAAAAATTCTAATATTTTTCTATGTGATTTATGTTAGGATGTGGGTTTAATTCCTTCCCCCCATCATTTTTTTTTTTCTGTAGAACGGTTAGCCCTACTTAAGAAAGCCTGAAGTTTTTCCTCATGGTTTTAAGAATATCCTTTATCTATCGCGTTTGGGTTTCCCTTAGTATGAACACAAAAGCATAATTATTTTATTAAGCTGGAGGGAACAAACACCGTTGGCCTGGGGATGCTTTCTGTCTTTTCTACATCACTAAATAGAAGACTTCTGTAAGGAAAAAGGATCAGAAAGTAATTTTATCTTTCAGATGAATCAACCAGCTTTTGTATCTCCCAAGAATTTCACTAATGGAAAGGAGTTTTAAGTTCAAGGACAACACGTATCTTAATAACAAGTTAGTCAAAATTCTGACTTTAAAATGAGCTAATTTTGTATAAAACTTTATAGTTTTAAAGTGAATTCACATATATAATTGCATTTGCTACATACAAAAGTCCTATGAATAATCAGAGCCACCCTAAGGCTCCTAACTACCTCTGAGTCCCTCTTCTCCTCTCTCCACCACCATCACCTCAGTTCAAGTCTCAGCCATCTCTCACCTTGATCAATGTCTCCCTAACTATCCACTTCACATCGTCTTGCCCCCTCCAATCAATTTTCCCCATGACAGCCTGAGAGATGTATGTTATTAAATGATTACATGTTTTTAAATTAGGGCTGGCCATGTGGTGTAGTGGTTAAGTTCGCGCACTCCACTTCAGCAGCCAGGGGTTCACAAATTCGGATCCTGGGCGCAGATCTACACACTGCTCATTAAGCCATGCTGTGGTGGCCCACATATGAAAAATAGAGGAAGATTGGCACAGGTGTTAGCTAAGGGCTAATCTTCCTCACCAAAAAAATTTAAATAAATAAATTAGAACACTTACTGGCTCCACTCATTTTGTTTTTTAAGATTCGGAATGAAGCCCATTATATGAAGGGCAGGCATTATTGTTTGCCTAGCCCTACATCAGTCCTTATCTTGGTTCTCTCTTACCTACCTCCTCCAGAGAGCTGGAAAAGATAAATACTCACTTCTTCAGCCTTCCTCGCACTTGTAGCTAGAGGGTGGCAGGGGGCATGTGACAGATTTCTGATTGATAAGGTATAATTGGGAATCTCCTGAGGACTGAGAAGACTTTTGCTTTTTCATATAAAACAGACAGATGTAACTGATGCTGTCACCTTTCCTTCACTTCTTCCTGCCTTGAATATGGCTATGATGCCTGAGACTTCAGCAGCCATCTTATGACCATGAGATGGCTGGCATGCTGATGAAGGACAATTTGCTAATTATGGTGGAAGAAAAACAGAATAAATCTCAGTCTCCAGTGATATCAATGGATAACTAAACCAATACCAGTAATTGTCTACCTCTAAAATTTTTGTTATTAAAACCACACTTTTTTAAACCACTGTTAGTAGAACCTTCTATTACTTGAATCAAAAGCATTCTTAACAAAAATACATGACTTACAATGCCTTCCATAATTCTTTCCCCTTCCAGTGGCTCTGGTGTTCTCTGAGTTCCTAAAATGTTCCTCCCTGTCTTGGTGACTCTCCTATCACAACACCAATCCCCTACCCTACGTACTTCACCTACTTAACCCCTACTCAGTCTTCAAATCTCAGTTAAAATACGTCTTTCTCCAAGAGGCTTTCTCTGATGCCTAGACTAAGTCATCTCCTTCACTTATATACTCTTATAACTTTAATGATTGTCTTTCTTGACACATATTATAATGTGAGTACATATTTATTCTTATGACTATTTAATAATGTTGTATTTTCCAAGAGGCTATAAGATCTATTAGGACAGAAACTGTGTTGCTCACTATTGTCTGCTCAATTTTTAGCAAACAGCATGGCATTGAACAAGCATTCAATTACTTCAAGGATGAAAGGAAAGAATGATAGAAGAAAGGGAAACAAGAAGAAAGCTCATGAGGGCTAAAATCTCAAATTTGAAGTTAAACTTGGTCTCTCCTTTGACTTTGTAGCTTTCCATCTCATGTGTAAAAAAGAAACAGCATAAACTGAGAGGCCCATGTTTTTGAAACCCAATATGAAAGCATCATAGCACAACTTGTTGCAAAAGTGTTAAGAGAAACATATTTATTATTTCTTCATTATTTGGGTTTTTTTAACCTCATTTAATTTTGTCTTTACCAAAAAAAGTTGAGTTCATGTGTTCTGCTGCAAATTGGCGTTTGGTTATCAATGCAGCATTGTCAAAGAGCCAGGAATGGGAAGAGTGATCAGAGTCTTAACACTGGATTTCATGGCTTGCTAAGAGTCTAATAGACCCCTAGAAGTTCATGCATGGTCTATAAGGGGCCATGAAACTCTCTGAAATTACATACCAAATTTTGTTTGTATATGTATTTTTCTAGGGAGAGAGTCAAGAGCTTTAATCAGATTTCCAATAAGGTTTTGGTGCTAAAATAGGTTAAGGATCACTGGGTTAGATTACTAAATATAGTGGTGGTATTGAAAATCAGAAGTTATACACTTTCTAAGAAGATTAAATTATAGGTGTTTACTATATGTATATTTTGAAGAGATGTACTTGGCAGTATAAATAAATCCATGTCATGATCAGCTGTGTAATCAATCAGTTTGTTAACTTACCATTTTGTGATGGACTAAGATAATAAGATTTTATGTATGCCAAACACTGTGCTAAGTTTATTAAAGGCATTATCTCATTTAATTTTTCTAGCAAGTCTATAAAGCTACTATTATTATCTCCCTTTTCCAGATGAGAAAACTGTCTCTAAGATTCCCAATAACATGTTCACTGTCAAAGCTGAATGCAGGGAGAAAGTAAAGTAAAATATATTTTCAGAAGAAAAACAAAACCTGTGTAAATGAGAAAATAATGATCATTTGAAAATAATGATCATTTGAAAATAATGTGTGATAATGGCCAAAGATATAGTAAATAATAATCATAAGCATTTTAGGATTTAAACATATCCTTTGGGATTCTATATGAATCATGATTACTGGTTAAGAGCTGAGTAGAAGAGAAAGAGAAGGTTTTTAATCAGT
Organism: Equus caballus; assembly: GCF_041296265.1. Classification (NCBI taxonomy): domain Eukaryota; kingdom Metazoa; phylum Chordata; class Mammalia; order Perissodactyla; family Equidae; genus Equus; species Equus caballus. The sequence goes on along the minus strand of NC_091692.1, from coordinate 52,829,229 downwards.
GGGAGTTACACAAGCAAGATTGGGAGTGAACAATGTGAGTTCAAGGGACTAGGGAGTCTGGCTGAACTAAGGAATGGATTCCTGTTGGAGAAATGGGAGATAAGTTGGGAAGGATGTCTGGGCACAGCTGGATGGTCTTGTGGGCTAAACTAAAATGTTTGACCTTTACCCTTAGATAATGAGAACCACTTGAAGAGTGTTTTGAACTGGAAGGTGACATCATGCAAACTGTTTTTAGTAAGATTAATTTGGCACCAGTGTTCTCGATGGACTGGGAGTAGGCAAGATCAGAACAAGGTGGTGTAGCCAGGAAAGCATAGAGAAATGAGAGACAAGGTGATGTGAGTAGAGGTGGAAATGTCAACGATGGAAGGATTTAAAAAGGCATTCCCATGGAGTTACTGATTTTGTTCGGGGGAACTTGTCTCTTTAAAACAAGCTCTTCTCACTTAAAGAGGAGGCTGTGAAGGAACCCCATGCTTGTGGAGTTGGACTCTGAAGGAAGCATTAACTCTTTGGACCTCATCTCCACCCATTTCATTTCTACTTCTCCTTTTTTTTGTGACTTAATATCTCTTTTATGTTTCGATTTTTATTTCCTTCATTTATTCAACAAACTTGCTTTATTCCTGTTAAAGGCCAAGCACAGATCTTATGCCAGAAATATGGCAGGAAATGAGAGAGACAAGGCCTCTCTCAATACATTCTATTGCTGATAGATGGTAACCAAATAAATGAACACATCCACAAGCAACAGGGCAAAGAATTAAAATAAGGTAAAGTGACAGACAATGACTGGGGGAAATTTAAGCAGAGTGTTAAAATGGCCCTTCTGAGGAATTGACATTTAAACAGAGATTTGAATGACAGGAAGCAGACAGCCATACAAAATATGGGCAAAATATTCTTTTAGTGTTCTCGATATAGGACACAGTTAATGCAATGGCCCTAAGACAGAAATGAACTTGGCTAGTTGTAAGAACAAAAAAGGGCTAATTGGCCCTGAATGTGGTAAGCCACAGTGAAAGTGGAAGGAAATAATGTCAGAATGGTAAGTAGAGACTGGATGAGATAAAGTGTGTAGACCTCTGTAATGAGTTAGGGTGTTATTCTATGTGGGAAGGGAAGCAATTGGAAAATTTTCAAGAGGAATGTGAGATAAAACCTAATGTTCATTTTTAAAAGATCACTCAGCCTGCTCTCATGAGAATTGATCTTAATGGCAAGAGGAGAGGCAGGGACATCACTGAGCAGGTAAGAGATCACTGATGGGGGACTTGACTAGAATTTTAATAGTGAGTAGTAGAGAAGTGCTGGGAGTTGTGTTTTGAAGGCAGAGTTGGTAGCATTTACTGAGGGGTTGGTTGTAGATAAGGAAAGAGCAGAATCTAGAATAATGCCTAGATTTTTTGGCTTGAGGATGAACGATGGAACTAGGGAGGTGGAAAATACTAAGAGTGCAGTGGGGAGAATGAAAGATTCCTCTTTTGGTTTCGTAAAATTCATCTATTCTGCTCCATTTTGTAGATTTTAGGCTGACTTGGCCTACTTTGCATAGAAGGCTGTTGACCTAATAACAACACCATCCCTTTGGCCTACTCCCCCAGATGGCCAGACTTTGGGGAAGCCTTTACTGCATGGACTGACTGACAGATAGCACTTGGTGGCTGAAGGACTACTGAGAGAAGGTAGCATGGGTGTTTGAGATAATAAAGAGGACTCTAAGATGTTAAAATTTAGGGATCTTAAGGTTTAGGCTTGAAGGATGAAGTTGCAATTGACAGAAATTTGGTTATCAAGAAAAGCAGCAAGTTATGACCAAAAAAAAAAAAAAGATATCAAGTTTGGATTTGTTATATTATTTGAGATCAAGGCAGAAAATTCCCAAGGTAATGTTCAGCATGAGTTTGAGACATATCAATGTGTAGAGTCCTTTATTCTCGGATTTACAAATAAGCATACTGTGTTGAGTTAGTCTGGCTGCTAGAGTCACTGATCGAGAAATCCATGTAAAACTCTGAACTTTAAAAATAACTTGCAGAAGTTCATTTGTGCCAATTTAATTTAATTCCTTGATGTTAGCCTCCATATATGAATATGAACCTTTACTTACAGAAGGATTCACCAGCAGGCTTTAAATAGGAAGCAATTAAAAGATAAGCCCACTCACAGAAACACAATGTTAGCATGACTTTTGAGGATCAAATCTATGGCATTTAATAAACTATAACTATGTGTAGGGAGTTGTATTGTTATCCGAGGAATTTTGGAAAAACGTTTTCTGATTTGTTTAGAGATTTGTAGAGAAGAATGGTAGATATCCTTCTTCATTTTCTTGGGTTGATAGGTGTTTTTGGTTTTGGTCTTTTGATTTTTTTTTCAGGAAAAGAATTTTGCAAAAAGATGTCCTTTTTTAAACTCAAAATTTTCTTCTTCATCTTGAAAAGGAAACATCGGAGTTAAGAAAACTTACCATAGATGAAAATTTACTTCATTTTCTTTACAGATCATTTTAAATCTGCTTTAAGAAATGCATATGTCCTCTCTAAATATTTTGTGGAAATGGTTCACTGAGTGTTATGAAAAGAAAGTTTAGTCTCATTTCCTAAGCAGATTTTTTAACCTGACAGTGCTAAATGGGAAAGAATTCTTTGGGATTATGGTGTGTTTTGATAAAGATCCTGAAACAGCTGGTTATTTTCAGTCATTTTCTCACTGTGGGAAGACACTGCTGCTGTATGAAAGAAGTAAGGGAGATCGAATCTTGCTACCAAAGCAAAAATTAGAAAAAATAAAAGAGCACCATAAAGTTCGGGAGAAAAATTCCATTTTATTTTTTAAACACACACATTTTACTATTCTGTTCACAAAATGTGTATTTCAAAATGTGTATTCATGTGACAAAAACAATGAATCTACCAGCAATATCAGATCCTCAAGATCCAAGAGAAAAGCATACTAAAGCTTCTAAATCGGTAGTTTGCTGGCCTCCCTACTCACGTTCATGACAGGCAATCTGGATATTAACAGGTCTTGAACCTACCTTTTCTTAACTTATAGGACACTGGACTACTTGATAACTCTGATTCAAGACTTTAATCATTTCCTGGTGAGATTTCTGTGAATTCACTGTGTGGTTTGCTCTGAGGCTATGAGAAACACATCCATCAGGTACAGTTCTGATTTCACACAGGTAGACGGTTTATAAGTTGTTAGCCTGCACTGCTGGTTTAGATTTGAGGAATTACTTTACAAAAACAAGGCAGGTTCTATTTTTGACATTTCAGCAATGAAACCACTTGTACATTATGGCCTGATTTGATTTACTGTAAGAAAATAAGAGTGCTATAATTTGTAAAAGACATTTATTATACCAAAATTTTTAAAAAAAAAGATGCTTAGTGTCTCTGTCCATCCCATCTGGTTTTATTTTAATCTCACTCTAGTCACATATGAAATTTTGCTTAGCTGTCTTCATTTTCTTAGTCAATCTTGATTAATGGCCTTCAAAGTAAAAATAATTGGCCTGCATCAGGGTTGTTTTATAACTCTTGTTCACAAAGAATGTGAAAGGCTGGAAAATGAGCCTAAACAGAAGGAATGCATTACGCTCGTCTTTGAGAAAGAGCAGTCCTTCAGTTGTGTTTCATTGTGTATTTTTATAACAGGCGCCTCCCTGACCGTCCATGATATTGGAGATATGTGGTGCCAAAAGCTTATGTATACTTTGTCAAACTGACCATGGCAGGTCGACATCTCCAAGCAGCCACACATGTGAAGGCAGAACTCACCCGGGCCAGCCTAACAGGCCTGAGAATTTCAAAAGTAAGTTATCGGGAGAGATGGGGCTATGAAACCAAGAAGCTAAAAATGGGCAGGGGGCTAATTGCCTCTGAAGTTTAAATGACTTGTTTATAAAAAGCCTTCTCCAGCATTTGTAATTTTTTCTCCTTTCTTGGAAAGTGTGTTCGACTTGAAAGGAGTTGGGGGAAATGCAGGCACCATGTGACCATTGTGGATTTGGAATTGAGCTCTGCTTCCTTTCAAGGTCCCCACTTCTGGGAGAGCTCATCAGTTAAGGAGGTCAGAAATAAATCTGCATTCAAAAAAAAGAAAACAACATTCTGAGGAGATAATTTCTTTCTTGCATGAAATTTTTGTAAATGGATATATGATATTTCTTTAAAAGCTAGTCATTTTATGATTGTACTGATTAGAAAATTACCATCAAGAACTTTCCAGTTTTTCAATAATCTCAATACTAGGCTCAATTACCCAGTGATTTTTCAGTAATTTCAGATGTTATATTTGGTATTTTTAAAATTTCCTCTCAGATTTAATTTGTGTTGGATATAATTCGATACACACTGACCTGCAGACACCAAGAGACCAATGTCCCACCCCAAGCTAGAGTTCAGCCACCTGATCTTAGACTTCAAGCCTCCAGAACCGTGAGAAAATAAATTTCTGTGATTTAAGCCGTCCCAGTTTGTGGTATTTTATTATGGCAGTCCCAGCTGACTAACACAACTAGAAATGAGCCAGATAAAGTGGGAGAGAGAGGATTCAGGGCAAGGGTGGGTTGAGGTTAGGGGAGAACAAGCACAAAGAACCTGGAGCGAAGGAGAGTGGTTTTCTCCAATGAGACAGCCAAATACTGTGTCTAGCAATGAGCCCCACTTCTCAAATCATACCCTCCATTAATCTGATGATAGAATAGAAATGGTCAAAGCAGAAAGTCTGATGCATGTGGTGAATATTTGAACCTCCTCAAAGCTATCATAGGTTTGTATCCAGCCCCATGGTAGACTGTGCACCATAACTAAGATCAGATAACATATCTAAAAAGAAAAAGACTTTACACAGAACAAGTACATAGTAAACAATGAGGTGAGCAAGTAGAAAACATCACCTCATTTATTCTGGAGCCCTGTAAACCAGATTCTAATGCTAATGAGTTTTAAATTTACAGAAATCCAATCTTCTAGCTGTTTGAGCTCTCATGTGTTTAACTGTATGTCAAATAGCACACTCCTTTAAGAGACTTTAAAAAAACATGGATCGCATTATTTGAAACAAACAAAGAATATGCACTACAATTGTCTCGTTGTTTCAGAGGTAACAGCTTACTTGCTCCAGAAAAGAGAAAATAGTGGAAGCAGAGGAACCTTATCATCCTTCCTTTGGTTATTGGCACTGCTATATCTTTATGGGTAAACTAAAATACGTGGTTGATATGGCCAATAATTTTGACAACTGCAGAATGTGAAGACAAATAATAGGGCAAAAATCTACTTCTTCAGGTGAGGTTTTCTTGTTTTTAGAGGACTAAGTAAATTAGACGATGTGCTAGGTTCTTCCTTTCCTCATGCACATTCTCTATGCTCTCTTTCAATCCTACTGAAGGAACCTGCCTTGATCTTTCCATGCAATATGCAGCTATTTGCTCTTCTTACACAAACATTTGCAATTTACTGAGGAGAATGTGAGATGCATCTCTCATGCCTATCAAGCACCAGGAGAACTTTACAGATTACTGCCTGCCGAAGGATTCCAGGTCCCTGGAGCTTGCGCGTAAGCAGTGGATTTATGCAAACATCAGAATATTTTCAAACAGACTGTGACATGAGTCGTTCCTAGTTCATGTAAGGTTCAGATATGCAGCCTATTTTCTGCTGGTACTAGATCATTCATCTCATCGAGTTTAAAAATGTATCATCTCAGCTTATAATATTGTCAATATAAAATGTCATAACGTGGTACTTGATTTGAACCGCAAGATGGATATTCATCTCAAAGGTTTCTCTGCACTGCTGTGTGGAATATATAATGTGCAGAAGAATGAGTCTGTTTGGTTGGTAATCTTTGTGTCACACACCATATGCATAGGTGGTAAACATTTTGTTATATTATATACAGTCTACTAATTCTCCTTGATCTAGAGTGTTTATACAGCCCCAGTGGTATAAAATGCATTATAACTTAAATTAGATAATATATTTAGGAAGAAAAAAGCCTTTACAAAGAAGGCCTCATCAAAGTATATTGATAACATGCTTATTTACATAATGATAATGCACATAGTTACTGCCGAGCATGTTTGTTTTGCATTAGTGTTTGCAGCACGGCACAGGGAATTAAGGAATTACAAGAGGGAGTTTTTCTAGTCTCCACTAGTGTAGTAGGGTGCTTATTGACAGTGAAGAAAGAAATGGAAACACTCAATTTGAGCTAGTGAAGGAAATGAACAATGCTAATTGTTAAGTTCACATTGTTTATGAGTACAAATAGGCATGTGCCCAAACTCTTTACTTTTTTTCTAATTCTGAGACATGGTGTCTTAAAGCAAGTAAAAACTCTCTCATGGCTTTTTTTAGCAGCGAGCATCAAATATTAAATACAGATAAAACATCTCTGTTGATTGTGCACGTTCTTAACAAACACATGTTTAAGGAAAGCCACTGTTGGGATCATTCACTCCAAGATGTGAAAATCTGCATTTTTGCTTTTGTATCCAAAGCTGTGAATTTTATTTATATGTCTACAAAAGCCTAGAACCTTGCACTTAAAAAAGAAAAGATGTTGGGAGATGTTATTTTGTGAACCGTCATATGTTTTCTGAACATTTTCTAGAAGAAAGAGTCTCCAAAGAGCCCTTTTCCCCACTCTTTTAACAAAGGCATGTCCCAGTTTATTAAAAAATCATACACAACAATACTGCTTGCCAGCTTTTATGGCCCTAATGAAAATTTGGTCCAGAGCACAAAAATTATCTGGAAAAATGCCTGAAATTTCCCTGTCGCAGATGTTTCAACAGAAGGTGCTTGCATGCCATTCGTTAATACGGCGCCATACGGGACTCAGTGTGACCACTGCAATATAACCAGTAAGTAACACATGCAGCGTGCACAGGGCTGCGCCAAATTCCCCGTCTGTTGTGTGGGACTCGTATCCCATGGATTGAGACGTACCTTGATGAAACTGCCTTGTCATGAAATGATAATATTTGTGGATCACCATGCACAGAAAACATCCTATCGAGAATGTGGGAGGTCCACTGAAATATTCAGTGTTTCTTGGCATTGTAATTGGTTAGAATGGATGTGAGTATTAATGTTTAGAGTTCTTTCCCTCCAACATGTGCCAATTTATAGGAATAACTCCACAGAGAGAAAATTACTTTTTCAAAGAATATTAGTTTGGGGTAGTGTAATTAAAAAGCCATGTGGAAGTTATTTCATCTGCATTTGGAAGGTAAATGTACAGGCTCCCTTAGTTTATTCTTTGCTTTAGAATATATATGAGCGAAGTGATTCAGTGCTCGCTGTCTTTGAAACAAAAGGAATTTATTCATCCTTGTGGAGGCTGATAAAATACAGGCACATCTAGGATGCTAGTCACAGATCCTGAATTTTTCTACTGAACTCATATAATTCTTGTTAGATAAGACTATCTGGGCAACATTGTTATCCATTCTAAGGAGCAGATTTGCAGCTACCCACTACATATTCCATACTCAAATATGACCGTTGTATCATGAAAATAATGTGCTGAATGCTGGGTCACTGCAGGGTGGGAGACGGTTGGAAGAAGGCAGAAGAATCATCCACCCTGCCCCTCTTGGTCATGGAGGGTGCTGATGGGATGGACACACATCGTCACTGTATTTTTTGTGCTTTTAAAAGTATGACTTGGCTAAAGACAAACAACTAAAATATACTATAATTTTTATAACCCATTCTGACATTCATATTTTCTTAACATTATCAGGAAGACTCAAAACATCAAAGTGATGTAGTCTCAAGATCTAGAGCTCTCAAACTCTGTGTCTTTTAAAACTGTCAGTAACGTATTTGATAATGTGACTTCATTCACAACTTATGACTTTTTGGAGGGAAAGATGTTTACTTGTTTTCTTTAAATATTTTCTTTTCTCTTTTTGGGGGAGAAAGGAAAATAAATTTTAAATACTTCACCATTTTAACCAATTTAAAAACCCATAAAGAAAAAATTTTTATAGTAAGCAATAATTACTTGAAATTTTCCTTAGATTCTTTCTTCTCTTCACAAAGATTCTTTTGACCACTTTTTAAAAATAAAATCAATTATTACTTATTGTTAATACTTAAAATACTTATTTTCTCAGTGTGTTCATATTATCTAAGTACTTTTAATATATACTATCTCTTTAATCTTAATAAAGTAGGTATCCCCAATTACTGATAAGAAAACTGAGGCTCAATACTATTAGGAGGCTTGCCCAGAATCATACATCCAGTTATTGGTATTTCTAGGTCTTGAACTTAGAGCTTCTAACTCCAAATTCTGGGCTCCTTTGATTAAATTATAAAGTTGTTCAATACAAATAATTCATGTTTAAATCATAAAATCAGTTGCTATCAAAGCATGATCAAAGAGCAACTCAGCCATAAAACCATGGAGTTCTATAGATCCATTCAGAACGGTATTATAGTTTAATATTATTGTCTATATTGGTAACATAGGATATAATTGTCCAAGCTTCCAACACATTACTATAATGTTTATCAGTCCATCGATGGTACGTTAAGAGCACACTATTGTTCAAACTTATTTTACAATTTTAAGTATATATACATACGTATTTTTATGTTTTTTAAAATATTTTTGAGAGAAAGTGATAAATGTAACTTACAAATTGACTTTTATTTGAAAAGCTCCCATCCTCTCTACATCACTCTGACAGTTCAAATACTGGGGTTTCCTGCACTCCAATACAGAAAAGCATATAATTCTCTGTGTGATGATCTTCCAGTTAGGAACACTACGTACTGTGCCCCCAGAAGACATTCCTCTGTTATAACATTGCTAGAAACCACTCATTGGAAATAGCAAATTGTACACTGATGATCCTTATTAAGACCAACTTGAAAATTCTTCTCTCCATAGCAGCACTTCACAGAGAGGAAGGAGGAAACTCTCTGCTTGCAAGTGAAGCTCAACTGAATGATAATGTGCTGTTAGATAATATGCCCTGCCAGACATTGGCCAAGTTAACTTTCTTTTCAGTTCAAAACAGCATCTTCTTTGAAGCTGTGCTGCTATCATTTGATATTAATTTTAATGTATATTTACTAATCTCCAAAATTCAGCTCATTCTCTGTTGGTTTTCTTTACCCTCAGGTACATTAAAATATTCCTAAATGCTGCCTCCTTGGAAGATTCCTGAAGTATTCTAAACCTTACCAGAAGCTATTGGTCAACGTTAAACAATACCAAGAATTCTAAAGTAATTCCACAGTAATGCCCATTGGGCTAGCCCAAAGTAAGAGATGCTACCAGCTGTGTTGCTGATGGATGAGAGCTGTTTCATGGTTTTATTCGAGTTCTGTTTCATGTTTTTATTCTTAAATGGTTTCCTTTGATATTTTAACACTTTTATGGTAATGTGTTTTATTTTGTTTTCTTTCTTCAACTTCCTTCTCCCTTCTTTCCCTCACCCCTCCCTCCTCTCTTCCTTCCTTACTGTCAGTCATCATGGTCAGCCTGTGTGCCTTCCATCAGGATTGCTGAAGAAGGAAGTACAGTAGGTTTGCCTGTTAGTCAGCTTCAGAACCTTAGTCAGCTCTCAGAGCACTGCTCAGCTGCCAGAGCATTGCTCAATCATCATCCTCTCATTTTGACACTAGGTGAGATTTAGTTCCCTGGCATTGGTAACCGCATAGCAGTGCCCACTGGAAAAGAGAAATCGAGTAAAAAGTACAAAGTGAACCTAGAAACAGGGACGTGACTCAAATTGTTTGCCCAAATTGAAGTTAAAAATGGTTACTGAGCCTCCTCACACATTTGGTTCCTCGATAATGTGACATGTCTTGTTTTCAGCAGAGAGAATTAATTATCCCCTCTTTGTTTCTTCTCCATTTTGACACCTGTCCTGCTCCTGCTTCAGAATGCCCAGACCTTCATTTCATTTCACTGTTGAAAACACTGAGGCACACAGAAGGGAATGAACTTGTTCATGCTACCAAATCAATAAAAAGGCCGCACTTCCAATTGCTGTCTAATATCATATTCTGAATTGGGATACATCTGGTAACGCAAAATGAGAACATCTATCTCCTGTACAGAGGGCATTTCAGTGCTCAAAGTGCTTTTGGACATCATATCTCATGCCAATATCCCCCTTCTTCAAGACTGCCAACATCTTTTAAGAGGGAGTTCAAATGTTCTGTGACCTCTCCAGCACACTAGAGAGTGAGGAAAAAATGCATATGCTCGCTGACGTTTCTAGAGCATTTTGAGCAGATTAGGGTATGTGGACTAGGAGCAGTGAAAAGAAGCTGAAGCAATTAAAAAGAAAAATATTATAAGGTCAGGAAATGTTGATTAGGGTGGAAAATGGATGTCCAAGAGGATGGAAGGAGAGGCATTGTGGAAGAATAATTGACAAGACAGGGAATGGAGTGGTTGTGCATGGAAGGGGTCAGGAGTAAAGGAAAAGAGATGAGAGTTGAAATATGAATGTCTAGGATCCTGTTATAAAGTGAAAATTTCTTCATTGACAAGAATGTCCCCTTTGTGTTGACTTCATCTCTACTGCAGCAAATGAATGGCTTTGCTTTCTTTCTCTTATTGAGTGTATTAATGGCAATTTGTTTTGGTTTCGGGGGCACTGGGAAAGGCGTTAAGTAAACTGCACTATTGATAATAAACCCCAGTGAGAATAATGTGAAGATACAGCTCTCCCAATTCTCCTTTGCTTTTTATTTTCTAAATAATATTTAGAGAAGTATACTGATCAGGCATTCCTCTAAATTTGTCATTAATAATCTGTCCAATGTCTTCACAAACGCTATCCCCCACCTAGAAGGACTAATAACATTCAACCTATGGTTGACGTGAGCACAGATTTTTCTAACCTGAAAAATTTCTCATTTCATTTGAATTCTCATAGGTTCCATTTCACATTTGAGCACTGCATGTTTTATGTTCCCCTTAGGCTACGATGTACATGATTATAATTATGAAACACTAGTATATGAAATATGGTGGTATTTCAAAATAAGAGATATTGAAATACTTCCATGTTAACAAGTAGGGACATAGACACCGCCTATCTGCAGTCTTCAGAAACAGATGAGGAGATAGGATTTTTGGCTTTTATTTATTAGTGATTTAAAGTTGCATTTTGAAGATTAGAGAAATTGCTAGTCTTCTCATGACTCAGTTACCCCTTAGGAAAGTTAAATCTAATTGCTGTGTGGATATTTAAGAACGTTTATCCATTGATAAATTGATATGCTATTAGGTGAAAAAATAGTGTAGGATTAAAATATAGTATCATGATCGCAGATTGGCTTTGTTAGTACTGATTTTTAATTTGACTTTGAGAGCTCCATTTCTGTGTTTCCTTCACACTCTTCGTAAGTACATTTACTATAAAATAGCTCATTAGAATTACCACATGTGGTCTTTGCAGAGATATTTTTAGCAAGGGTGTCTCAGTTCATTAACCCTTTGATTTTGATCACATCAGCAATGAGAGAGACTAGTTACCTAAATGTTAATGAATGCATACTCATGGAAAGAACCAGGGAATTGATACAATGGCACTTCGATATAAGAATTAGCTTTTAGTTTTCATACTGGATGCAAGATAAAATCATTTTTAATGATCACGGAAATGACAAAAAGTTTGGCCTTTCCATTTTTTTCACGTCAGGATGGGGAATCTTCTATTTAGAGGCTCTCAGGCATTTTTTCCTGACTGTAGTACTTAAGGGAATGTACTTGAAAGTCATGCAAACTCAGGTACAAATCCTAGTTCTGCTGTCTACTAACTTAGATATGCTATTAAAACTCTGTGGGCCTCAGTTTCCTCATCTATAATAAAGCGACATGATACCCCACATAGGTGTTGCCTGTATTAAATAATATAAGATGAGGTATATAGTTACAGGCACAAGGAATATTATTTCCTACTATCACTTACTTTGTAATCTTAAGTATCCTTCTACCTCTCTGTAGGAGAGCAGTGAATTGGGCTGAAAGGATGTGGGAAGGTGCCAGGGAAAGAACATCAGCCTGGGGTTGAAAGGTCTTATTCTCCAGCACCTTGAACAGTGTCACGCAACACTCACTAAATGTTTGGTGAATAAAAGAGTTGACAAACAAGCAAACAAACAAGTCTCATTCTCCTTACTCATGTAGCTTATTAGTAGTAATAATAGCTTCATTTATTGGTGTTTATTATAAGTGCTTACACTTTTAGTTATATTAATTCCTTCAAAACAATCCTGACAGCATTTTTATTCCCATTTTACAGGTGAGAAAACTGAGTCTTAAAGAGGAAAACTTTCCCTGGGTCACAGAGGTAGTAAGTAGCAGAGCTAATAATTATTCCATGTGTACTGGCTTCAGGGCATAAGCTCATAAACACTAGGCTACTCTGCATTTGCCTCATGATTAAATTGCTGCTTTAAAGTCAGCTGTTCTGGTCACATGACCCCCTTGGGATGCTCCCCTAATCCTCTGCAGGGAATCTGACCACTAGTGTAAGATACAGTTCTACAGCTGTTCCAATTAAATGTCACAAATGTCAGATCCTTCCACCCCAGCCCACAGATGAGAGCATTATGGAGATGTTTTTAAGGATAATCAAAAGATCTGTAATACTCAGACCTTTGTCTATTATCTAATTTTCCTCACCTCTTACAATTTCTATTGTAGCCAACAGAACACACTACCCTTTCTTAAAACCTTTCATGATTTATCTCAGATCTTCCAACCACAGGAATGCCTTACTTTTCTTCTAATAGGTGGCCAATCACAAACCCTGCTTTAGCCAAACCAAACATTAGATGATTGTTATTCTTGGAAAACAATGTTAAAGTCCAGAACTGTAATTGCCTGCCAGGTAACATGGCATAGTAAAAATAATATAATATTGTGCTTGCCCTGTTAAAAAATCGCTTATATTCTGGATCAGAATCCATCGGTCTTGGTGCTGGCAAAGAACATAGCAGCAGTAAAATGCTATTAGTACTAATTATTGTGAAATAGAGTCAGAAAGCTGATACCAACAGAACTTTTTTATTGGCTATTAATGATGTCATAATGAATATAAGCCTAATATTTTAAACACATGAAAGTGACGTTTCTTCTTTTTTTTGGCTTAAACATTTTCCATTCCATCTGAGCAGTACCTTCGCTATATTCATAGTTTTTCCCTGGTTTCACACCCTTCCCTAAAATCAAATTCACTGAGTGTTTTATCTTTAAAACTATAAAGCAAGAAGACACTCAATTCCTCATCTAGAATGGACTAATACAGCTCAAATTTGAGTCTTAATTTATGGATTGTCTTAATAAGAGAATATATTTGTGCGTGTTGCTTGATTTTTTTAATTAAATAATTTTCTAGTCAAAATAAAAATTTTAAGTCATTTCATAGTAACATAAAGTCATTTCAAACATAAATATAATGTAGACAAATAAGTTGTTCAAGTGTAAACAAAGAGAATTAATACATTCAAAACAGGAGCAGCACCATGATCTAATGTAAGAGTGTGGAAGCTAGAAGACTTGAGGCCAGGTAATGCCTCTAAGATGGAGTTTTCAGATAAAATCTAGGATGCCTAGTTAAATTTGAATTTCAGATGAACAAAAAATATTTTTAGTACAACTATGACCCAAATATTGCAGTGGACATACTTATCCTACAAAATTATTCATTGTTTATCTGGTATTGAGGTTTAACTGGGCGTCCTGTATTTTAATTTGTTAAATCTGGCAACCCTAATCTGAACTCTGGTATATTTTCACTTGTAAAATAAGATAATAATGCCTAGCAACCTCATCTGATTGTTAAGATACTCAAATGGGGTACAGTGATAGCGTATCACAAGCCTTTTTTCACTTAAACATATTCAGCTATATGCCTATCCTCTCATATCTCACAAAAAAGAAAGAGAAAGAGAATTAGACACAGAGAAAGAGAGACAAACAGAGGCAAAAGGCAGAGCGGGAGATATGAAATAGCTAGGTCCATCTATCTACCCAGCCCTCCAGTGCCTGAGCACACACCCGCGGGTGAGAGTGACATGGGAGGCTATTTCTGCTGAGGTCTCTATCTTCCTGTGGCTGTTTCTCATAATGTGAGCACTTGATGGTGCAAGAGTGTGATTCTAGTTGTTTAAAGATACTTATTTTTCATGCAACATGGTCCCTAAATGCAAGCCAATTCCTTCCTCTGGAGCTCAACCAAAGAAATGGCGACCTGTTCCAATGGCAGAGGAAAAAAAGTTATCTTTGGACTTATTGAGAAATGGTATGTTGATATCAAATGTGGCACTTCCTAAGATATTTTTAAGGGTAATTTAACTGTAGACAATCTTCATCTTACATATAGGTTTGAGAGCCAATCTCCGTGTAAGGTGAAATTCCACTGTAATTGATGTAAAAAGTGTTTTGTACACAATAAGGTAGTAAACTGATGTAAGCCCTCATTATTTTTATATTCTTCTTTTACTTCTTATTATTTTTATTATTTTTTGTCATCATCATTACACCAAGTAAAGTGATATTTAAGTTTTTGAGAGTTTGTCACAGAACTTTATATAAATGGGAGGCACTTTGAAAATACGAACAGATTCAAAGATAACTATGATTTGGCTACTTAGGACTAATGTCTTAGAAGAATAAAGGAGTAAGGTCATGTGGTATAGCATTTTAAGGGGAAAAAAATACCTTAGCAGCAATGAGATAACTATAAATACTAGGCATAATAACTGCACAATGATAACACTTTTTTATAATGAAATTTTGGAATATGAGGCTTTGTTGAAATGATTGGAGGAAAAGTAAATCTCAGAAAAAGAAATTTCCTGGAACTTCTGTCTCATGCATTGTAGAACAAGCTTTCATAGGATGTGGTAGGAGCCGAAGAGTTTCAGTCATTTAAAAATAGACTAAACACTTAAGAATATGCTAAGGAAATTACCCTATCCTAGCAGGAAGGCAGGTCGACATATCCAAATGACCTTGGTTTGCCTAATTGTTATAAGAGTTTTTACTACATATCTACTCATATATATCTACTAAATGATTCATTCTGGATAGAACAGAGCTGGGCAGGATGGTAAGCCCTGAAGGAAGCTTAGTTGTGATGACGATGATGATGTTACTTTCACAGCTTATTACAGTTATTTGGATATTATCGCTTATATTACCACAATCATTTGACTATAAGCTCCTTCATTGCAGGGACTGTTTATCTCTTTAGTCTCCCCTGCACCCAGTTGAGTGTTTTGATCCTCAATCCTGTGGGGTAGTATTATTTTTACCCCATTTTTAGAGCTGGGGAAACTGAGGCACTAAGAGGTTAAAGGACTCATCAAGGTCTTGTAGCTGAGATGTGATGTAGACAATCTAGTTCCAGATACTAGGTAGTCCACCCCTTATGCTCCATGCCTTTTCCATAGTCATATAAAGAATGTGTGGAGGGTCCTTGGACACGGGCGTATTAGTGCACACTAGGGAGGATTCAGTAAGACTTGCCAGGAAGAAGAGCTGAGACTGGGAATATGAGTCATAACGTAGAGTTAGAATTCCACCGTCAGGGTAAGAAGGTAATTCAAAGTAGAAGAAATACTGTAGGCAAAGAGGAATAGGCAGCTCGAGAAAGGCAAATGAGCTCACAGAGCTGTAAACTGTGAGAATGGCATGGTGCCAGGGAGGGGGTCAGGCATGATTTTCTGTGACTGTTTGACCATGAGTTTGGGGAGTGTGAAATACAAGGCTGAAGAGATAAGAGGATTCAGATGGTGAACATGGGAGGAAGGACCACAGGGATGGCGGAGAGGATGAAGAGGTCACAACAGGAACTGCAAAAGGGGAGGGTAGAGATTAAGGATCTAGAAGCACCCTTTTCTCTTCTACCAGCTTTTCAGTCTGGAACATATCAAGTTGAATTTGCTGAGAGCTCTTCTCGGGTGGATATATCTAGCAGGAAGTTGGAATGTGGGTCTGGAACCCAGAGAAATATTCATGATTGTAGAAGTCGACTTGTCAAGTCTCCCAAGAGCAGAAGTCTCAGCAGAACATAAAGTTGCCTCGGGAGAGACAGGATGTGAGGGAGAAGGAGAGCTGAGAGTAGGACTCAGGTTCAGGCCTGCACCTGAACTGTGGGCATAGAAAAGACAGAGAGAGAGCAGTCAGAAAAGTGGCAAGCTTCTAGAAAGTCCAAGAAAGTCATATCTATTTGCCATAGGTAAAAATGACTGGTGAAGAAATGATCATTTTGTTTTGTAAAATATCACAATGTTCCCTTCCCATTCTTCTACCTAAAGATATGAATACACACACACCACCTTTGCTAAAAACATTCTGTTCTACATTCTACTTAGGAAATAAATACTTCCAAGAACTGTACAGAAAGACTCTCAGGAGTGAAAAACCAAAAAGAATTTCAAGAGCCCATTTGGTCCATCTCCTTGCCAGTAGGGGCATTTCCGAAATCATCCAAAGAAGAAAATTGTCAATTCTATTTTTAAAATATCTCCACAGATGGTGATTCCATAAGCTTCCCTGCTAATTTGCTCCAGTGTTTAATAAGGCTGACACACAAAGTTCTTCTTTACATCTAGCTCAATGTTCTCTTGCTATAATGTAGCATCTATTTCCTCCTCAGAGGCGGAAATGTAAAACAATCTGTTAACCCGGAAGACCCGCAAGTCAAATGTTCTCAATTTTAATGGAAGGAAAGATGCATGTGATATTTTTTATCTCTCATCAGTAGCATGCAATTTTATCTCTCATCTCTTTCACCAATGAGAAAAGATGCTACCTACTCCTAAATCTACTACTAGTAGAAATTAGTTAGGTTAGTACTCAAACATCCTTTTGTTATGAATAGGAATAATATATGCATAAAAACTCTCTAGAATTGCTAAACTAAAGTTTTCCCTGAGAAAAAGGTCCCATCTGAGGATTTTAGTGAGTCTTTGAGGACCTCTGAATGCCTTCTATCTATGATGCATATGATAAAGTGCAAAATCCTCAAATGCTCATAGGTTATTTATAATATTATGAACATTATTTTTTAATTATTCTCCTTCCTAAATAATGTCATTGGACAAACTGCTTATTCTTTAAGCTGAAAATCCACGTAAGAGTGACTTTGAACTCTCTCTGATGACACCCTCAGGCAGTGAGGAATGAGATCTACTTAAATAGTAGAAAAAGAGAAACAAAACAAGAACTATATTTTTTAATTTTATTTTTTACATTGGTTTTGGGCCAACCATGTGGGCCCAATGCTGTGTAATAATTCACATTAATGATATATGCCTAAGAAAGGAAGAAACGTCCTCACTAAGGATGTAGATGGAATAAAGTTAAAAAGCAGGGTTTTAAAAGTCTGCTCTGTTCCTCCGATTGTTCCAATAAACAACCCCCAGCAACTTCCTGGGAGCTGCACTGTCCTGGGCCCCCAGGATCACAGGTGCCAAAGGAGAGGATAGCCACACCAAAGTTAGAAACACAGTGAATAATGAAGAGTGCCATGACCTTCTCTCATAGATGGAAACAAGCAAACAAATATGAGGAGACAAAACACTATCTCAAAGATATTTAGAGACCAACTCCCTATATTTTTTAAAAGAGGCGTGAAGAGCACTACTAGAATGACTATTGAGACATATTCTTGCTTCTTACAAAAATACAAAGAAATATCTGTCCTCTCAATTTCATGAAGGATGAAATGCTATGCTGTCTTTCACTCATAAGTCTAACCTCTAGGAAACGTGCTCTTGCATCAGTCTGGAGTTTTCTTCTCACTCTCAGTTTCCTTTTCACTCTCCTGACATTTTAGTTTTTTAAGACCCACCTCGAATGACGTCTACTCAGAGGAAGCCGTTCTTGACCTTCTTAACGGGGTACGATGCTCCTGTTCTCCAAACTCCAGTTATGCCCTATACTTAACCCATCCTGAGAGGAATCACACTGTACTTTAATTTAGCACAATTTAGATTTAATTTAGGTTTAATATAGTAAATCCTACTATATATTTCTCCCACCCCTTGTCCATCTCTCCTACCAATGTTAGGGTTGAGAGAGGACATTCATCTTATTCAGTCCAGTAGCTAGCACATTGTGTTGATAAAAGTATGTCAAATGTGTGAAAATCAAGTAAATGCATGTATGGCTGCCAATGTTTTTGTTGATGTCTTTCTTAGTCAGGCCTTCCTGACCTTTTAACTAGGTTAATGTTGTGGACTGAATTTTATCCCTTCCCCAAATCCGTATGTTGAAGCCCTAACTTCTAATACTTTAGAATATGACTGTATTTGGAGATAAGATCTTGAAAAAGGTGACTAAGTTACAGTGAGGCCTTTAGGGTGGGTCCTAATCCAATCTGACTGATATCCTTATAAGAAGAGATACCAGGGACAAGAATGCACTGAGGACAGCCATGTGAGGACACAGGGAGAAGGTGGCTATCTGCAAGTTAGGAGACTAGACACCCTGATCTTGGACTTCCAGCCTCCAGAAACTGTGAGAAAGTATATGTCTGTTGTTTAAGCCACCTAGCCTGTGGTATTTTGTTATGGCAACCCCAGGAAACTAACACAGTTAGTATTTTCTCTTGTACATTCCACAGTGTCCCACACGTCCATTTTTGTTTTGCTAATCATGTTTATAATAGCTTCATCAAAACTCTCTTCCCTACTTACGGTTCCATGAGGAAAACAGAAACTGTTTTAGGTCTTTCAAAGAGAAAGAGCGTAATATGAGAATTTGGTCACATGGATTACGAAAGAGCAGCAAAGTTAAACAGGAGACCGTGAAGCAACTCAGAACAAGTCACCACTAACACAAGGAATGGAGGGACAATAGGAGGAGGTGATAAGACCGCTGGCCAGAAGTAGAGAGAATCTGTCAGGACTTGGAACCATGGCCATTAGGAGTTGTATCCAGAGAAAAGGCAGCCATCTCCTGAGACAAAGAGAAAAAGGAAGAAGCAGGGCTGCAGACTTCCTCCTACCCTCCAAACTTTAGCCAGTTTCTGCTCCTGGAAGAACAGTCAAAAGCCTTTTGACAAGGGGACCTAGGAAATGCAATGTGCACGGACTATGCCCCTCACCTTCCCCCTCCAGAACAGCAGAGGAAGGGTGAGAAGTGGATGTGAGAGCAAAGAGTTAAATGATGGGCACAGTCCACTATAATGTAAGTAAAATGAGGGCTGGAAGTGTATCTGTGGTTCCTGTTTTATCCTCAGCCCAGCACCTGACAAACACACTACAATATATATTAGGCATTTAACAAAGAGTTGTTAAATCAATTTTAGATGGATGAACTTCCTATTTCTCATTTACCAAATTCTCCAGCATAACTAATATACAGCATATCTACAAAACCCACTAGAGGATAAGATTTAAGAGGCAGAGATTTCATTATCTATTTTGTTCACTGAGTTAGTGCTAGCACTTAGAGCATGCCTGACAAGTAGTAGGCACTTCATACATATTTGTTAGACCAATGAATAAAAGTTTTATATAGTGAAAAAGCCAACTCATCATGTTCTCGATTAGTGTGATGTGTCAGTTCATGGACCAGTGGCCTCTCAAGGTTGGAGGAATAAGTGGAATAGGCTGCCATCCAGACAGGTAAAAGCAACTTTAACCACACTGCCGTGATCTTAACAAACAGTGATAGCTGCCTGCAGCCTTAGGAAAGAAGCAATGGTGTAAAATCCAAAACCTCACAAAGCTTCTTAACAAATTTGCCTAAAGGATAGAATGCATGGGTATAGCTTCTAATATAAAAACCATATTTGAGGGGTGAGGTTCTAATTTGAAATATAAGGGTTTATCTTAATAGGTCAGAAACTTGTAGCAGTTATGAAGAATTATAAGGAATGCAGTTGAGATAGATGATTCTCCTGAAAAAATATACAACAACATGATATAAGGCATGTACTATATAAGTATAGTTGACCGATTCAGTCACATATCGCTTAACAGCAGGAATACTTTCTGAGAAGCTCATTGTTAGGCAATTTCGTTGTTGTGTAAACATCATAGCGTATACTTACACAAACCTAGATGGTATAGCCGACTACACACTTAGACTTTATGGTACTAATCTTATGGGACCACTGTCATATGTGCAGTCTGTTGTTGAGTGAAACATCATTATGCAGTGCATGACTGTATTTAAACCTAAAACAACATACATTAGAAGTTTTGCACCATTTTGAAAAACAAATCTTATTAAAGGGAAACCTAGAGAGAGATGTCAGAAGGAAGGCATAGGAGGTGAAAGGCTTAGAGACAAAAAGATTATTTAGCCACCTGAGAAGACTGAGAAGAAAAAGGGGGAAAGTGTCCCTCTGAAAAAATGTTACAAGTATGAGTATCCAATAAGAAGCAGGTGTAAATTCCTGCTATATCATTCATTAGCCACATGACCTCAGTTATATTCTTTGCACCTCAATTTTCTCAGCTGGAAAATAGGGAGAGTAACCTCATAGGGTGTTTATAGGATCGTATGAAAAGATCCCTATGAGAAGTCCAGGACCATATCTGCATGCAGGAAGCACTCGGGGAGGGGAGCAGTGTGTGCTATTAGTATCTTCAATAAAGCCTGCAGGAAGAGAAATAAATATCTCATGAAAGTGTTAGCTTGGGTGTCAGAATTCCTCAAGGCTGGGTTTGCAGAGAAGATTTAGTAAAGAACGAGTGAAATATCCTTGCAAGGTGGGGTCATTCCAGTGTATTCAGACTTGAAGACAAGCAAGTAGACTAATTTTCCCTATTTCCCCCCCAAATGACCTTTCAAGTTCTCCTTCAGCCTTCACTTCCATAAAATATATAATTGTCCTTTCTAGCAGTTCATGGAAAAGTGCTTTTCCCAACTCTTCTAGGCTGCCCTGGATGGAAAATGCCCTGGGTTCTCACAGACTTAACACCCACCCTTGTGAACATGAGCAAGATTATTCTCTCCGAGCAGCTCTTTTCACATGTGATAAGCTTGGCAAGTTGCCCTGGTAAGTGTCAAGCCCTGAATGTTTTTGTTTTTGCCCTGGTGGTCCTGAGGAGTTACTGGAATACTTCTGGGGATCTGTTTTGTATCAAACTGTTGGCCGATAGTGACATTGAGAAGAAGCAGGTAGAGACAGAGAGAGGGGCTCTGGACTGCATCGCATTTAATTCTGATAGCAGACTCCCTGTCTGCCCTGGCTGCCTCAAAGCTTCCTTCAGTCTTTATTTGGCCTCTTCACTTTGTACTTCTCAGTATTACAGGGCAAACTTTTGTGTGCGTGTTTTTCCCATTTTGCTCCCCGAAGAGGCTTCTCAAAACTCCTTATCTGCTGATGAATGAAAGGAATTTCTCCTGTGAGGGTGGGACCTGGTTGATGCATCTCTGGCTAGCACGGATGGGTCACTGAGTTAAGGGAGCACCAAAAGGTGAAGTACACTGAAAGTATCAGAAATGCTGTCGTGCCGCAAAGTGCCATCAGCAGGCATTTTCCTCCAAGTAAAGGGAGGGACAAGAAGAAGCGGTGAGGCTACTAGAAGCCATCTTGGGTTAATTGACTCTGCTGGAGAGAGATATGCACCCTACCGGTCAATGCTGCCTTTGGCATTTGCAGCACTTATTCCACAGTGATATTTGAAAACACGTGTTTAGGAGCTTGACTATATTTTAGAGCCAAATGAGAATCAGCTCTGTTTCTTCTTTATACAGGACTTTGTGATTATTTGAACTGAGATTCATTTTCTTAATTTCCTCCAAACTTCAACCATTTGAAAACTTTTCAAATTACAAAAAGCAAAAAAGATTAGACTGTTATATCCATTAGCATAAACATTCAATGATGCCCTGTTATATACCTCACACAAGAACCTGCAAGGAGTGATGACTCATTTAATATACAATGAATGATTTAATCAAGAAATCAATGAATGGATCTTCCTTCTTCTAGGAAGCTCTGCTGTATATGGCACCATTGTCTATACAAACCCTAAAAAGCAAACTGCAAAAGAAAGAAAAGAAGGAAGGAAGGAAAGAAAGAAAGAAAGAAGAAGTCCTTGTTTCATAATGAGAGATAGGGGTTGTAGAGGGGAGATGTGAAGACAGGTATGGGTGGCCATCTGGTGATTCTGCTAAGATGTTCCTTATGTCTGTTATACTTTCATGACTAATTTACTAAGCACCTGCAAGGTAAGGAGGGGCAAGAATATACCTTTCTAAATACCTCACAGTCTGGGTGAAAGCTGCTAGGAATATAGTATGCGGAGCATAGGGTTTAAAGTCAAGAGAGCTAGATTTAAATACCATCTTCATTTCTTGCTCTACGTGACCAGCTTCAATTCACTTAATCATTCTGAACCTCCATATCCTCATCTGCAAGATGGAACTAGGAATAACAGCAATCTTACTTGGGAATAGAGAGGCTAGATAATTTTTTTAACTTTAAAGTTCTTCAATTCAATAACCCGTTATCCAGAAGGATTTGTAGCACACATATTCTTGGTTCAAAAAAAGTTATTCACTTCTTTGAAAAATCAAAAAGCCTTCAATAAATCAAACTTCTGAAGGCTATAATCCTTTCCAATTTTCATTTCAGGAAATAGAATGTTCTTTTCAAGAATACTGCTTGTTCAGAAAGAGTTGCTCTTATAAAGCTGACCATATTTGGTCTCTTGATGTGCTGTCTACCAAACGGAATGGAAGAAATATAATTGTATTTCTTCTGTTACCTGAATGGCATGATAAACTGATCATATGATCAGGAATTTATTAAGCGGAGGCAGCCTAACAGGTATCTTAGCAAAAATAAAGTTCATCTATTTCTGCTCATTGCATTCAGAATTATGGTCTTTGAGGGGGTGACAAAAAGACTTAGGACTCTGGGCTCAAGCTCCCTTTTACACCCCCTACCTTTAAATTTGACTCTGCATCTACTGCCAGACCTTTGCCTGCCAATTGCTTTGTCTCCTTGACCCTATACTCACACAATGAGGAAACATCTTACTAAAGAAGAAAAGCATCTTTCTGATGACTAAGTTCTAAATTTTTTTTGCTTTTTTCTGTCAACTCCCTCCCTGAACCCCTGACGCTGGCCTAGTTCCTTTGATTATCATCTTCTGGGATGTCATAAAGACATTTCAACTCACATCTTTGGCTGTGACCATCTTATTTCAGTTCACCTTTTTTGCAGCTTCTTGTGCTTTTGTTGCTTTCTGTTCTCCCAACCAGATCTGCTTTGCCTTATGCTAAGACAAATACAACTGTGATATTAGATAACTAGCTGGTTCTTCTTTTTCGTGATCCAGTTTTACATTTAACATGCTGATCGCCAAAGTGCTCAAGACATTATATGTGGCAAAGATAGCCTATTCTATGGCAAATAAGCCATAATCAGTTGAGGTGTACCAAAGAAGAAAGATTTTCTCTGATTTATGGAGTCACATTATGTTTATGCTGAAACAGACCTTACAGATGCCTTCCAACCACCTCATTTTGCAGACAAGGAAACTGAACTCTAAAGAGAGGAAGAGTCTGGCAAGTTTGTAGATAAGAGTTACTTATGCCCTTTACGTGTAAATTTGGGACTTAAAACACTAATTTGAGATAAAACATATTCTTTTACAGGGAAAGCAACAGAGAAGAATGAGAAAATTTGGAATCCATATGGCTGAGATTGGGAAGGAAGTAGAAACTTTTTATGTTTGTGGTGGGGGTGGTGGGGAGCTTGGAGAGTAGAGGCAAGGAGTGTTGGAAAGGAAATTCACCAGAAGAGAGTTAAGAAGGTAAGATGAAAAGCTAAAGAGTTTAATAGACTAACCAGGGCAGGAACTGAAAGGACCAATTTTAGAAATTATGTTGGCTGAACATCTCGAAAAGCAAGTGATGAAAGGATATTTCTAGGGATAAGGAAAAGAAAGATCTAGAGAAAAGCTCAGAGTGTTAAGGATGGCTTAAAAGAACAATTTGGGTGAACTCTTGAAAGTGATTGCTCTTTCCTCAAGTGAATTAGAACTATCAGAGACACAACTTAAGTTGGTGCAGAAATAGTGTGGAATAGGTTGTAACTAAACTCCTCTAAACAAGGCAAAGCTAACTATGCATGATTTGCTGACCTGTGACAATGTAAAATCTGAACTTCCGCACTCCCAGGTTAAGGTAAGTCTTGCAGACTAAATGACTGGCTGAGCATGAGATTTTGATGACTACACTCTCGTGTATAGACTGTGTTTTTCACTGCTTTGAATTGTTGGAGTCAATGGTAGCATTTATTACTGTGAGTTAGTCAATAGCAAATTTGACAGCAATAAAGGACTGCTAATCATCTGAGTACTTACTGAAAGTGAAAACAATATCAATAATAGGTGGTATAAATCTACTTTCAAATAATACCAGAGGCTAGCAACTATAGCAACTTCAAGATCATGTTGGCAATGCTCATGCCTAGCCTGCTTCATAAAATGCGTGTGCTATGACAGAAATAATGTACAGAATCAGGTATGTTCCTTATTACCTGTGGGGTTCATAGATCTTATAAAACCTTCTCAAGAGTAAGGCATGTGAAGAAACATGTTTATTATCATGCAAATGGTCACTAACTATTTATGGAAACTCTGCATTTTATAGGGTACCATAGAGTATCCAAAAATAATTATGTAAAATTGAGTGAGTTTACAGTTTTGAGTGTGCTTTATAGATTTTAGTTATATGTACCAAATAGCAGCTTGCTTAGAGTGCAGAGCTTGCCTTCTACCCCAACACGACAACTCTGGGCACTTTCAGATAAAGCAGCACCACTATGTAGGTGAGACTGCTCAGTTAGTCCTCAGTCATCATTTATTAAAAAGACAAAACAAAACCCAGAAATAAAGAATCTAATAGGTAAGATCATATTACTAAAAATTACATAGGAAGCAATTTTTAGAGAGAAGAATTTCATCCATGATATGTTAAAATCTCTATACAACAAAGTCAGCCAAACAAGGAAAAAGATAGTCCAGAGATGTGAAGATGAATTATTCAGACTTACCAAGTGTCACTCAAGCTGTTCTGTTTGAAGATTCACTCATTAATTTATTCATTTAGTTAATCTTATTAAATATCTACAAGGTGTCTGACAGTACAAAATAGCAGAACAATGTGTTTAGCCTCAAGAAAGCTAAAAATCTGGCAGTGAAAACTCTCTTCACATAAATATCTATGGTGCACGACGTGCTGCTAATGAAGGCTATAATCAACTCAGAGAAGGAGGAATAAAGGTGAAAGCCATCTCATAAAGGAGGTGACATTTAACTGGGACTTAATAGAATGGTAGAATATTTGCAAGTCAACAGAGAAAGGACATTCCACACAGAAGCAGTAGCTTATACAAACTCATAGAGGTATAATAGTGTATTTTCAACTCACATATATGTGAAAACTTAGTATGATAGAGACATCGTTAAAAATTAGTGGGGATGGCTATTCAACAAATGCTGCTGAAAAATGAGATATCACTGTGGAAAAAAAATAAAATCAAACCCCCACCTCACACTCTACACAAAAAAGTAAATTCTTGATTAATAAAACACATGAAAAGTTTAGAAGAAAATATTTTAAAATGCATTTATAACCTTGAGATAGAGCAAATAAGAAACAAATGCACACACTATTGAAGAAAATGTAAAGCTTAGTATATTCAAATTTATACCAGTATTACACAAAAGAACTCTGTAAACAAGGTAAACAGATACTCCACAACATTGAGAGAGGGCTTTTGCAAAACATATAACAAAACCAATTATTATCCAAAATTTTTAAAGATGCTTACAAATGAGAAGGCTCCCCTCACATACACACACAATTCAATAGAAAAATAGGCAGAGGACAGAGATAGGTAATTCACAGAAAAGGGAAAAAATTGTCCTGTAAGCGTATGAAAGGTTGCCTAGCTTCCCTCATAATCTGGGAAAACCACAATTAGATATAATTTCAAAATTTGTTTGGCAAAATATAAACTGTTTGGTAACAGCAGGTGTGAACAAGAATGTAAAACAGTGAAACTCTTATATACTGTGATGGAATTCTAAATTGTTCGGAGAACAGTCTTGCATTATCTAGCAAATTTGAAGATCCATATCTCCTTCATTTCGTCAGCTTCACCCCTAAGTATATAATACAGTGAACTCTAGTAGATGCACCTAAGGAGATGTGTAAAGAAGGCAAATTGTAGCATTTTTCCTTAGAGGGAAAAGCTAAAACAAACAAAAAAAATGAAACCTAAATGTCCATTAACAACAGAAAGTATATGCCATTAAAAATGAATAAGCTAGACCCATGAGTATCAACGAATAAACCTTAAAAACTTAGTGACCAAAAATTAAGTTTCAGGTTGATGATATCATTCATGAAGTGTAGCAAAACAGTACCACTTTTTTAAGGATCAAAAATACAAAAAAACATGCATGGCTGAAAACAACAAATGCCAAATTCATGATCATGGTATCTCTGTGATGTTTTCTTTCTTCAAAAAAAAAAAATTTGAGGGGCTGGCCCCGTGGCCCAGTGGTTAAGTTCGCGCGCTCCGCTGCAGGCGGCCCAGTGTTTCGTTGGTTCGAATCCTGGGTGCGGACATGGCACTGCTCGTCAGACCACGCTGAGGCAGCGTCCCACATGCCACAACCAGAAGGACCCACAACGAAGAATAGACAACTATGTACTGGGGGGCTTTGGGGAGAAAAAGGAAAAAAATAAAAATCTTTAAAAAAACATAAAAAAAAAAAAATTTGAATCAAGGCAGGTACTTATCTTTGTTAGATGGTCCTCCATGATTTCTGTGTGTTCTGTATGCTGTATCATGTGGAATCGAGGTTCTTGATTACTCTTATGAAGCTTAGGAATCATCCAAATGGAAATTTTTTCAAAGACTATGCTATTAGTCAGTAAAGAACATAAAGGACTACACTAATCTTGGAGATAGTTTATTCTTCTAACAATGAGTATGCCCCTCTGTCCATTGGTATACTTCCTTATTTATTGCTCAAGTGCTCTAGAATCTTATTACTAAGCATGAGTCTGACACTTTCAGCAGTTAGGAATAGGTTAATGCTTGTTGTAATTTACGATCATGAAACTCAATAATCAACAGTTGCTTCACAGACTGGACAGTTTCCCAAGTTGAGCAAAGCATGCAATAAGGTAACCCAGAACCTCTTATTTGATTTCTTCAACAGTCCCTTCAGACATCTGAGCAAGGATCAGCACGGGCAGCTCATCTCTGCTCTACTTGGCATCAGCAGGAGCATTGCAAAGGCTGGGAGCTGGAATCTTCTGAAGGTGTAGGCGTACCCACTCACTCATTTTGTAGTGAATGATGCTGGCTGTTGGCTGAATCCTTAGCTTGAATTGTCAGTTGAAACACTTAACACATGGCCTGGGCTTCCTCACAGCATCATTGCTGTATTAGTTTTCTACCACTGCCTCAAAAAGTTACCACTAATTCAGTGGCTTAAAACAACACAAATATGTTGTCTTATAGTTCTGTAGGTCAAAAGTCCAATACGGGTCTCAGTGAACTAAAATCAAGGTGATACAGGGCTGCATTCCTTTCTGGAGGCTCTTGGGGAGAATCTGTTTCTTCTTTCCAGTTTGTAGAGACTGCCTACTGGCCTCCTTCCTCCGTTTTCAAAGCCAACAATATTATATCTCTCTGTGCCTTTCTTCCATAGCCACGTTTCCCTCTGACTGACTTGTTTCTGCCTCCCTCTATATGAGGTTTCTTCTGCAGTCACTTCTTCTGACTCTGAGCTTTCTGCCTCTCTATTCTACGTTTAAGGATCCTGTGATTACGTTGGGCACACCCAGATAATCCGACATAATCTTCTTCTCTGGAGGTCCTTAACTTAATCACATTTGCCAAGTCTCTTTTGTCATATAAGGTAACATATTTACAGGTTTCAGGGATTAGGACATGGAAATTTGGGGGGAGCCATTACTCTGCCTACCACAGTGGCTGACTTTCAAGGATGTGCATCCTGAGCAAGCCAGAAAGCTTCTGTAGTGCCTCTTATAACCTAGTCCCCAAAAGCATGCAGCGTTACTTCCCCTACATTGCTACTTGCCATGGCAGTCATAATGCCCACACAGCTTCAACAGGAGAGAAAATAGACCCCATTCCTTAATAAGGGAGTTCAAGGTTCTGGAAGAGGATGTTGGAACAGAAATATTGCTCTGACCATTTTTGTAAAATACAACCTTCCACAAATAGCATAATGGATCAAAACACCAGCTCTGGTGTCCAAATACCTATGGTAAAATCCTGGTTCTTCTACTTAGTAGCAATAGCAGTGTGTTCTTGAGAAAATCAGCCTTGCCAATGTCAAGCTTTTATCTGTAAAGAGAGGAAATAATTGTACAATCCTAAAGGATGGTTGTAGGGATTAAATGAGGGAACCTATGTAGTACACTTTGCATGGTGCCTGGCTCATAGTAGGACCTCAATGAATGTTGCTACCAATGAGCTGTGTGAATTTAGGCAAGTTACTCAATCACTCTGAAACTCAGTGTCTTCATATGTGAGACAGGGGTGAGAGTACTTATTTCATAGGATTGTAGTGAAGATTAGATGAGTTAAAGTATGGTTGACAGGTAGTAAGCATTCAAAAAATATTACACGTATATAATCATAATTATATACATTTAAACTTAGAATTATATGTATAATACTGTATATGTAATTATAATAATTAAATATGATGGACTATAACTAATCACATCCCCAAGAAAGCAATATCAGCAATAAAAAGAAAGAATACAAAAAAAAACAATTAAAACTATACAACCATATGTGTAGAGCTATGAAGAACCTCAAAATTTTTTAATTAGGTTTTTCAAATGTACTATAATGAAAATTTTCAAGCAAAGTACTATTGTGAATAAACAGTATAAATGTGTGCACTGATTCACCATAAATGATATTAGGGTCTGCTGGATGTGGATTGAACAGCAATACTGATAAAGAAATGGAGGCACAAAGAAAAGAGGAAAAGTGATCACTGGGAGGCTTTGCTGATCGTTAATCCAGTCCAGGCTGTGAAGGACTCAGAGAGCCATATCTGTCTAAGCTCACTGAACTCAGCCAAGACTGCTTGGAGCAATGCCTTAATTACATTCTGATCAGAATGGCACTGCCTAGAAACAGACTCCAAATTAAGTCATTTTCGCTCTTCAGCAAATTCTTCTGGTACTGCTATATATGTTGTGTATAAGCCCATGAAATAAAAGATATACTGTTTTTAGAATTCCTAAAATGCCTTGTCTTTCTTGTCTTAGTAAGGTAGAAAGTTCTTTTTCAACAATAACATTGTGTACGTTGGATAAGAGCCAGAGTTGGCAGAAGCACACAGCTCCTCCAAAACCCTCCAGAATCAGGACACTGTGATGTCACTGGCAAATCCACTTCCCATTAGGGTCAGCTTCATGGCTGTGTGACCAGTGTAGTCATACATGGCCCTGGGCTCAGAAGGACCTGAGTTTGGGGTTCCATGCTCTACAGTCACTTTCTTGGAATCATTAATAGCTTTATCTTTGAATTCGTGTTTTGTAAGTCAAGTATGATGGGAAAACAGCATGGGGGGTGGGGCTTGGAGCCTCAGCTAAAGTGTGGTGCGGCCTCCTGCCACATCACCACCTCCTTGGGATGGGTTCTTGGCAGCCTGGTCCCCATCCTTTGGCTCTTGAGCCCACCACACTTCCCCTTCCTGCCCTACTACCACAATCACCCTTAGGGATAGATAGGGTCAGGTAAGCAGGAGAAGGCTAACATTCTGCCATTGCCCCCATCCCTGGTGAGGGCCTGCGTATGGACATGAGAAGGTTTGGGGTTGAGTATGCCTGCATCCCACAGTATCTCAGGGCAGAGTGCTGGGGTGGCTGTCCTCACCGAGGGTTATCAGCACCACAGGGTGTTTACCAGGTGACTTGTTTGGGGGAGAGGAGGCTCTTAGCCAGTCCTGATCAAGCCACCTATCATGTCCCTCTGTGAGGATGGAATCCCTCAGGGTCACTCGTCCGTCATGGCTTAGGTGGCTGACATGGAAAAGGGAAATTGACAAGTGGATCTGATGATAGCTCAGACTGAGCCCTCAGCTGCCTGTGAAAGTCTGCACTGATCCTGTGAGTATTCACCCGCCTGAAGGAGTTTAACTTAACATTAAAAAGTTAATGAAAAACACCTTAAGAGGTCAAGAGCGAGACCTTGGAAGGAAGGAAAGTTATATATTTTAGTGCTTTTAGCAGCACATTTTTCTCAAATTTTAAACAAGGGGCACCAAACTTTCATTTTGCACTGCCCCCTGCAAATTATTTAGCCAGCCCCGCTGGATGATCCCAATAGATTGTTGAATTTTCTTCATTTCATTCAACTAGAAGCCGTGGTGGAGGTGGAAGAGAACGCAGCGCAGGGACTGGATCTCTCTGCCTAGAGCAGTCGCTTTCACTGGTCCGAATGGCAACAGTTCCTAATATAAATCAAACACGGCTTCAACACTGATCTCCGCCAGCCCTCTCACAATAGGCTTTTCAGTGCCTGCTGGCCAGCAGTCTTCAATCAAATTTCCATTCTGATTCATTTCTGTGGTTGGCTTTTGGCACTTTTTTAACTGAAAGCAGACGTGTTATTGGTTAAAACTGCATAAGGATTTTATGGATTTTTAAGAATTCTGCTTACTTTGACTATTTCTTTTTTCTTTTCTTTTTAATTGCTTTTGTTTATCTTGTTACAGCAGTAAGAATGATACAGCCCATCTCATATGTAGGTGAAGCAGTTAAATTTGAAGGACTCCAAAAAGTACCCCAGCATCTGCCACCAAGTATTCTACTGTTCCTCAATTAAGGGCTCGGTTCTTTGAATGAAAGAGTTGTCCCTTGTTAGCATGAAGAGCCTCCTTCCCTAGGCTTGAAAGGACAGAGTGCCACATGGGTTGACTTTCTACAGGATTTCATATCACAGCCTATGACCCAGCTAGCTAACAGTGTAAATTTTCCCAAAAGGAATTTCGTCCCAGGTATATTTCTCTTCTGCTTATTATTGGATTTCCACAAGTCAATAAATATTATGGGATATTCAACACCATTCCTTCCACTTGTATTTTAGGTTCCTAAAACATCTTAGCAAAGTTTATTTATTAAACTACATATATTCTTTTTCTTCTTAATTTCTTCACTGTATTAGCCACATGCCTCAGTGAAGCAGTTACAAAGGAGTCACACTCGAACTAAAAGTGCCAGTGACCTTTTTATTAAACCATGAATTTTATTTTCAATAACCAATGGGTGGTTGCAATGGAGATGTTAATAAGTCGCTGGAATAAGGGAAGGAGATAAAGCTAATGGGATTTGTTGTAGATTAAGCATGTGGAGTAAGAGAACAAGTAGACATAAGGAAGACTCACAGGTGCTGGACCTGAGCAGATGAGTTGATGATGGTGGCATTTACTCAGGTGAAGGACACTGGTCAAGGAACTGGCTTGGCGTAGGGGTAAATCAAGGCTTTTGTTCAGGACTTGATGATCTTGAGATGCCTATTAATATCTAAGTGGAGAAGTCAAGGATGCAGTTAGGTACAAAAGTCTGGATGAAAGTGGAAATCACAGTTGTATACATAAATGTAGTAGCTATTAGCCTACAGGTTTTATGCAAGGTCATGAGAGCTGATGAGGTCACCTGGGGCCAGATTGCTCCAGAAAAGAACAATGGATCTGGGTCTACACTCTGAGGCATCTCAACATCTCACAGAAGAGCGAGCAAAGGTGACTTCAAGAAGTTCTCAGAGAAGTTGGAGGAAAACAGGGAGAGCATAGGGCCCCCTAAGGCAATAGGAGAAGGTGTTTCAAAGAAGATATGGCCAACTGTGTCAAATCTGAAGAGGAGTCAAGAAAACAGAGGGAAAAAAGGGAACCATGGGATTAACTGATAGCAGTCAGTGCTGACCCTGACAAGAAAAATTTTGCTGAAGTGGTAGAAAAGAACTTAATTGGAAAGGTTGAGAAGAATATATAAACCATTTTCAAAAAGTTTTGCTGTGAAAGGAACAAAAACGTTGATGCTAACTGGAGTTAAATTTAAATTGCTTTAGTCCATTAGACATACTGCAAATAAAGGTAGCTATTTTGGACAGAATTGTGTTCCCTAAAAATTCATATGTTGAAGCCTTAGCCCCCAATGCGACTGTTTGGAGACAGGGCCATTAAGGAAATAATTAAGATTTAATAAGGTCATAAGGGTGAGGCCTAATCCTCTAGGACCGGTGTCCTTGTAAGAAGAGGGAGATGCATCAGAGCTTTTTCTCCCTCTGTGGGCACGCAAAGGAAAGGCCATGTAAGGACACAATGAGAAGGTGGCTTCGAGCCAGGAAGACAAGTCTCACCAGAAATCAACACTGGTGGCACCTTGGTCTTGGACCTTTAGCCTGCACAACTGTGAGAAAATAAATGTCTGTTGTTTATGCCAATCGGTCTGTGGTATCCTATTATGGCAACCCAAGCTAACTAATAGTAGCTTACACAGCATGCTTACAAAGTCTTGTTCAAAATTGAAGTATTTTTTAATGATTTCATATTGCCAAAATATTTCTCACTTTTCTATTGATCTTGATCTCAATTCAGGATTCTTTTTCATTTCCAATCAATTCACCCTCTATTTCAGCAAATATTCAGCCATTTGTTCAGGCCCAAAACTTCAGAGCCATCCTTGATTATTCTTTTTCACTTACATGCCACATCAAATCCATTAAAAAATTACATAGGCTCTGTCTTCAAAATGTAGCCCAAATCTAACCACTTCTCTTCTCCTTCACTTCTGCTTCTTTCGTTTTAGCTACCAACATGTGTCAGCTGCAAACCCCTCCTAATTAGTCTCCCATACTCCACTTAAGCACCTCTGCAGTCTGTTCTCCCATAGTAACCCAGGTATTCCATCTAAAATATGGCAAGAACCAAGTCTTGCCACACCCCTGCTCTCGACATTTAAAAGGTTTCCCTTCTCACGGAATGAAATCCAAAGTTCCTGCCATAGCCACGAGGCTACTTTTCCGTATCATATAACTATTTGTATGTAACAAACAACCTGAAAACTCAATGGCTTAAAACAACACTTTTTATCACTTATATGTCAATGACTTGGCTAAAAGTTGATTGATCCAGGCTGAACCCAACTGGGATTGTTTGGCTGGCTGTCTCTGCCTCTATAGGGATCAGAAGGCTCACCTGAGCCATTCTTATAGCAACAGCGGACATGCAAGAGGATGAGCAGAAAAAGGCAATCTCTTAAAACTTACACTCAGAATTGGCATACTGTCACTTCTACTTTGTTCTAAGCAAAGCAAGTCAAATGGCTAAATGCAAAGTCAAGCCTAGGGAAATGCACTACTCCCCTTTAGAGGGAGAAGCTACAATATCACATGGCAAAAGACGTGCATACGGGGAGAAATAAATGATTGTGCACAGTAATGCAGTCTGCCACATACTCCTGATCCAACTTCCTATATTTCTTCCTTTTGCTCACTTGACTTCATGGCTCACACTTGCCAATCAAGCTACCTTTTCAAGGAACACAGCCACACCCATTCATGTACTTATTATCTATGATTGCTTACATATCATAATGGCAGAGTTGAGTAGCTGTGTCAGAAACCATGCCAGAAAGCTTAAAATATTTACTCTCCGGCCCTTTCCAGAAAAAGTTTGCCAACTCCTGCTGTATTCCATTATCTTGCTTTATTTTTTTTCTTGATGATTATCACTTGATATTGTGTTGTATGTATTTGTTTATCTGTTTATGATTGAGCTCTTTCATTACAACATAAACTTCTCTAAGGAAAGATTTTGTTACATTTACTGCAGTATTGCTAGTCCTAGAAATGTGCCAGGTACTCAGAATGGTATTCTTACCTTAAGTCTTTGCATGAATGGCACTTCCCTGTGAGGCCAGGTTACTCCTAGGCCCTCCTTCCCCATGCTATGTATTTTCTTTATTTTATAGCATTTATTGCTTTCTTACATACTACCAGACTTTCTTAATAACTTAATCACTAACGTCCGATTCCTCTCATGAGAATGAAGATAACTTTTTAGGAAATGAATTAAAATTTTTTAATTTCAAAGAATAAAATAATTGACAAGAAGTAATATTATTTGGTGTTTGGGAGGATCCTTGAGAAAAATCTCTAAATGAGACTCAAGTCCTCCAGCACTCCTATGTAATAAAGTTTCTTCCTCATAGAACAGATGAGCCTAACAGCTTACGGACCCAGCGTCTATAAGTTGTTAGGACCTTTTCTGAAAGGCATACTCCCCATCCGCACCAAAGGAGAATGGAAAACAGCAGCAAATACCCTGCTTAAAACCCCTCTATTTAGATATCCTGCTTACTAGCTCTCTTCAATATGCAAATTTCAATAAAGGGGGGGGACTTTTTGTACTTCAAGTAAGGTAAAAGGAAATTCTAATTGAATTTTACCCAAAATTCATGTCTCCAGGGGAATAATACAAGAAGTGGGGAGGTCAGCATAATCCCCTGCCCTCTCTAGAATGTTAGATGGGTCATGAGAATAGCTTTTCTGTATCCTCTGTCGTCTCACTCCTCATTCTCAGAGTGAGCAAAGCCAAGTGTGGAGTTAGGACCATTCAGAAAATGAAGATCATTACCTTCAGGAAGCTGGAAGTAGTTCAGGAAATACCCAGATGTATCAGATAAGTTTGAGGTGAAGGGATGGTTCTTATTCACTTGCAGAGGCTGCAGGGGAGGCACTTCCAGGAGCAGCAGCAGATGTTTGGTGTATTGACTCACTGTTGGATTCTACCCATTTCCCAAAGGTGAGAGGAGAAGGATATAAAAAATTTCAGGTCATACAGTCTGTGGAATAAAGAGCTACTGAGTGGGGAATTTGTTGACAGCAGTTTTATCATTACATGCTCTAGCAGATGATGCCAATGTCCTGCCATATCCCCTTGCCCTCGAAGGTCGGAGGTGCAGCAACCTAACTTCCAACTGCCAGCACCTGATTATCTTTGCCATCGGGCTTTCTCCGCTACAGGAGCCTGCCTGGCCACCGGCATAGACCAGAAGTGCAGGGAAATGAACGATCCCTGGAGCCGCCCTTAACCAAGGAGTGGGTGATGAGTACCCCAGCTCCCTCACTCCTCAGTGGGTTAACGCTGGGATGTGTGCTTTACATGGCAAACTTTTCCCGATGAACTGGGGCAACAGTCACTTATAGTGGTGACTGGTTTGATAATGTGACATTTATTGGCTGTCTTCATTTCCCTGTCTTACTTCCCTCACAACTACCCACACTGGTGTTTTCTTTCACCTCTCAAATAAACTACTTGCTCTCAAGTTATTGTGTCCAGGTCTGCTTCTGGAGAAACCTAAGCTCAGAAACACGCCTCCCCAATTCATACTTGTCTTTCGTTCACTAGCCTAACTTAAATGTGTGTGATAATCTTATTTTTGTTTCAGATATGCAGAGAAACATGTTCACCTTGAAAAGCTATAGCCTGTCTTTCAGTAGACTGAAACTTTTGGGAACATTTAGAATTAACTTTTCTAAGTAACTTTTTTATGCTTGGTTACAAGGGGACATGTTATTGCAGACTGAAAGAATTAACAAAATGTACACAGGTATGTTAACATTTAGCTTTTTAATATAATAAAATATTTTGAGATCTAATAGTTCTTTTATAAATCCCAAACCTCTATTTTCCATATGAAAACTCCTTAGATGGTATAAGGCTTGGGAAGTGACTTACCTAAATCTCATTGCTAATTGGCTTCACAGCTGAAGCCACTAATTAAATTCAGGTGTTACTTAAAAATTAATATTTTTTAATGCCTAGTCAAGCACTCAATATTCACCCTGTCCTCTAGGCTTTCTGAATTGTACCTGATTCAACTATTTTGTAAAGTGTGTATTTCTGGATGGTTTGGGGAGGGAACTCTGTCTTGATTTCTTTGGGTGATTCTCCTTCTTACCAATAGGAAGGTGCTAGCTCCTTAACATAGAACAGCCTTCTTTTTGTGATTTCTATGTTTACCCAGGAATACCGAGGCTTGTTCCTTTCAGGGAAGAGGAGATGTCCTTACCTTCTCTCTCTGTCAATTTCTGCAGCCCCCAGCTGTGGAAACAGCCATTCTCATATTGTAGCAGAACTAATATCTGCCTCCTGGGACTCGTAAGAGACTCCTCTTGCCACCATAGACAAGTACATATGGTGGTGTGCTTGCATATTTTTGCTCTATCATTGTATCAGAACCAGTTTTTGCACCTCTCTAGAGACACTCAAGCCCACCTGTCCCATGGGCCTTGGACCTGTGGCAGCTCTCACTCATAAATGTGAGTGTGCCCTTTGCTACAACCACAAAGCCCATGCAGCTGCTGCTTTGGCCTCATCTTGTAGCACCCCAGGTTGCCTCAGCCTCCTGCAGGGGCCAAGGGTTGGACTTCATTCAGCAAGGCTCCATCACCATCACGTCTGCCTCATCAGGAGCCTCAGAAACTCTTGTACCAGAGGCTGACCTAGCCTAGCTCATGGAGGTTCTGGCTGCCCAGAGGGCTGGTTAACACAATCCAGAAATATCACTATCATGGGTTTTAAATTAAAATATTTTTTGGTTGACAGTGCTTTGAATAAGACGTATAGCATAAGAATTTTGCCCATTCTAAAAGTTGGGCATCAAAATAGAGAAAACTTAATGACTTTCCTGGAATTACCTATTGTACCATTAGTAGACTTGAAAAACACAAAAGCTAGCTTCTTGATTTCATCTTACCTTGACTTTTTTATTGTCTGGTCCCTTTTTCTTTGCTTTTCCCCCAAGTTTATTTGTAGGGAGATGTATAATGGTTAATTTCTTCCTAAAGAATAATTCATCTAGGGAAGTAGATGCTGCATACATCTGTGAGGCTCTTAAGTGTCTCATGCATTATGTGGCCCAAATGGCTACATTAGAAAAAAAAAATCCCAATTAGTGAAATTTAAATATGGAATTTCCTTGAATTGCAATTCTCCTTTCATATGTTACAGTGTCCTGATCAATGGCACCAAAAAGCAAGAGGTTTCTCTTATTGCTATATATATTTATTTCCCTCCAAATATCAATGCCACATCAACTGTTAATCTGAAAAACCTCATTTAATATCAGCTTGCTCACAGTTATGAAAATTCAGGTAATGTATTCCTGTTACTAATTGTATTTGAGAAAGTGTTATTAATTTCATATATCAAGTTCGTAGTGGCCATCTGTTCCCTCCGAACTGCTGCGTCTCTCTCCATCTGCCCTGTTTTTCTTCTGCTAATCGGGTGGCAAGGGCTCAGATGATCGGGAAGTTTCTCTCTGACTTTTGATTTGTCACTCATCATCAAGCCAGCTGTGCATTTGAAACAGACTCCTCTGACGGGTGGTGGTGAATTTAAATCTGTCTGGTATTCTTTTTTTTTTTTTTAATAAAACTTTTTTGTCAAAAAATGTTTAAAGGAAGCCAGATTGTATTTTCTACACTGTAAAATGTGCTTTGCTGCCACTAATTTGGCTGCATCTGCACTCTCATGAATATAGATGAAGGTACATGGCCAGGATATTATTAGGGACTGCAGCAAGCAGGGAAGAATTTTAAATGCTGCAAGATACCATAGTTTAGATTTCTGAAAACATTAGGACAAATGAACGAGAAACTGCTGACATTTGCTAGCTTTAAGTTCAAGATGAGTTTTTAAATCTTAACCACAAGATTCTTCTTCGAATATTTTTGCTTGTATGTGGTTGGGTGAGGGAAAGAGGTTATGAGAAAGATTCTAGGAGAATATTTTATTAAATCAAAAATGTTTCCATATCAAATTTCTTCACCTTTTCCACAGCAAATCAAGGACTAGAGTCAGTGGCAAGTGACTCGTTTGAGTTACTATCTCATAATTGAGCAAGCCAGGCAGGACGTTAGCTAACATCGTGACTTTCAAGTAACTTCGACACCTTGTGGGATAAGCTTACAGACAGGAGACTTGAAGATAAACCTAGGATACCAATTATTTATTGTTTGTGATTATTGATTGTATATTTTAGTGCTAATAACAGGTTATGCATAATAAATGTTTACGAAAATGTCATCCATCTCTTCTGATAAGAATTTTCCCCAAAGTCAAATAGACAATAGCAGCACTCAGATGTTAATGATGATTAAAGTTTTATTTTGCCTTCAAAATGATTCAATATAACTTGATATGAGAAAGTATCCAACAAACATGTATAGGAGCAGAGAGGGAATCAAAATAATGGACAGCATCTGTCCTCAAGAAACTCACAGTCTACTAACTACAATGGTTACGGTAGTCTATTACATCTCCAGTTGTAGTTATTAATATATAGTGAAGCAACAACTGCCGGATAAAAACACGTACAAATCTTTATAAGAACAAATATTTTGAATTGTGTTAGCTCTAAAACAAAGCAAAAATTTCTAATATCTATTATGTGTCTAATCAGTTAATATTTTTACAGTAAAAAGTGAAACTTTCCAGGAGTTTTTTGCCCTTTATAATCAAAGCACTTCAGCATCAAAAAGTACTGTCACTTTTGCTTTATTTAAAAGTGTAAAAAGAACCTGTTCAAAATGAAATGGTAAAGTTGCAAAAAAACCTGGAAATTTAGACTCAAAGTGCAAAGAGTCTATGCCATTAATACCTGTTGTGGGTTGAATTCTGTCCCCTAAAAAGATACACTGAAGTCTTAATCCCCAAACCTGTGAATGTCATCTTCGGCAGAAACGTGGTCTTTGCAGATGTAGTTAGGTTCAAATGAGGTCACACTGTATTACAGTGGGCCTTAACCCAACATAACTGGTGTCCTTTTAAGAAGAGAAGAGACACACAGAGTGAACACTATGTGACAATAGAGGCAGAGATTGGATGATGTATCTATAAGCCAAGAACATCCAGGATTGCCAGAAACCACAGAAGCTGGGACGAGGCAGAAAAGAATTCTTCCCTAGAGCCATGCA
This sequence comes from Equus caballus, assembly GCF_041296265.1. Taxonomy (NCBI): domain Eukaryota; kingdom Metazoa; phylum Chordata; class Mammalia; order Perissodactyla; family Equidae; genus Equus; species Equus caballus. The sequence goes on along the minus strand of NC_091692.1, from coordinate 52,790,189 downwards.
GACTTCCAACCTCCAAAACTGTGAGTGAATAAATTTCTGTTGTAAGCCACAAAGTTTGTAGTGATTTGTTATTGCAGCCTGAGGAAATTAATACAGTATCATAATGCAATTTAAGAAATAAAAACAAAAGTTTGACCAATTTCTTTTTTTTCAATTTCCAAAATTTATGTTTAATTTTAACTTAGGAAGTCAAAATTCCTCGTGTTTCTTGGCATCATGGAGAAGAGCACCCACTGACACTTTAAAGTTTTTGAAACCATTTTCTCTCTTAAAAATGATGTTGTTATAAAGATAAAATAATTGTATTAACTGTCAAGCTACCACAGTTAGTGACATGAGAAAAATGACAGAAGAAATACCAGATGTAAATTATTTCAAGGAGCAATGAGAAACTAATGTTTCACCTTATCATAACTTCCTTAACCATCTTTTGTCGGGAAAATCATTTTCCCTTTTTTTTTCCTCAGAGATTTTACTACAGACGCTACTGCCAAACCAGAATCTAGTTTCAATTCCATTTTTTTAATCGTTTTTTGATATCCTTTATTAAAAACCTCTTTGCATCTCTGCTTCTCTACTAAAAAAAATCTGAGATACCAATAGATACCTCCTAAAGAGAATTTTGAGGGCTTCCAGACCTGTCCAGATGTTTAAGATTAAAAATTAAAATTTAACCTAAGCATCCTCCTTGTCTCTTATTGATGCCTGTTCCTCACATCTTTTGCTTTAGGCCCACCAAAAACGTCCCCAGAGAGCCTGTGACAGCCCCGTCCCTTCACTGTTGTCTAGGCGTAGATGTTTGCCAGCTCATTCAGGTCAGTTTTTGATTGAGATTAGTCCTCAGTAGTTCTAAAACTGTCCTTTGAACTGTCTTAAACGTTGTCCTTTCTGTATAAACTTGCTACTCAAAATGTTGTCCTGGGACCAGCAGCATCAGCATCACCTGGAAGCTTTTAGAAACGCAGACTCTTAAGCCCCTGAATCAGAAACAGCATTTCTAATAGGCTCTCCATGTGATTCTAATGCACATTAAAGTTTGAGAAGCAGTGCTACACAACAGATTATTATTTTTCTCTATAAATGTCAGATGCTGTGCCTTACAGTACAGGACATACTTGTTCCTAGTTTGATAACAGTATCCTTCTCCCTTATTTATGTGTATCAAAATCCTTTAACATTTATGGAATTTGTGTATGAACAAAAATGGTAGAGAAAGACCCCAGAGCATAGGTATGTGCCACCATATTATTATTGGTGCTTCTCTAATGTACTGTGTTCACTGATACCGAGAACTTGGAATTTCCTTAAGGATATTAATAGAATTTACATTAACAACACGGAAGGGAAGACCAGGCCCGTCTAAGCGATAGTGCTGTTTCCTTTCCCTAGGTAGATAATGAAGTAGATTCACGTTTCCCAAGACACAGGACTGCCTGATATTTTGCTGTGTTACACGATGTGCTTCAGCATGACTAATGCATCCCAGCTGGTCTCAACAGCAGGAAAATGTGTCGTGGGGGGTTGGGAGGTGGCGGTGACATGGTTAGGAAGTTACACATGCGCAGGCAGAAGAGGATTTGTTGTGTCTATGATGAAAGGCAGGGGTGGGGTAGGAAGAGAGAATGAATGAAAAGGGGGAAAATGAGGAAATCCCAGGAGTTCTGGAGACCTGAAATTTTTCAAGCTGTCACTTACCTTTGCAAACTTGTGGTTGGTGACTGGGTTTACAGGCTGTAGATCTGTAAACAGCACATGTACAAACCATTAGCTATTGTTTTGAAAATGACAGTATGGCCAATAATTTCAATTTCAGTGTTTAAGTGTAAACCAGATGACGCTATGTTTTATTTAAAACTGGACATGTATCATGGAGGGTGGAAACTTGTACCTCTTAAAAACAATTTTATATTATGTAGTGTGCCATATGTTGCCTGCTTTCAGGTTTTTAAAGTGATTGCCTACTGCCTAAAGGTAGCTTGTCTCAAGGTTACAATCCGCATCTTGCTTGAGGGCAGAAATGAACCCATTAATTTAACAGCACACTAATGGGATTGGTATAAAGGAGTTAATTCTATTCAATATTCCTTAAGAATTGATCGAATGACAGTTTAGTAAGAAAGAACCGGGTAGAGAATTAATGTGAAAGGAATAGGCCATACAAGAGATTTGGCCAAAGGATTTTTAAGTTGTCTCCCCACCACTAAAAAAAAACCCAAACTTGATAGCTAGGTCAAGTCATTTCTAACTTAAAATTCTTTTTAAAATCTTGAATTACAAACTAAATCTTTCTTATTTTACAACTTTGGATAGAAACCAGTTTCTTGCTCTCTATTTATTCTCAACAAAGACAAGAATGCATACTAACATTTGCTCCAAGATATCCTGGGTGTGTATTCAAGAAAGTTGCTGGATGCGTATTCTAGCTGAATATTTACTTTGGTAAAGTTTAGACTGGTCATTTAACAAAAGATCTTTGCTATCTCAGACTGCTTTTAAATATACTTACCTGGCATTCAGCTAACAGGAGTGGCACCCAGCTAAATGCTATTCCATGGTGTGGTCCTTGACCCTTTGGGAATGTGATGCTTAGTTCTGTGTCCTGAAGATCTGGGCAGTAGAGAGAGGTACCAATGGATGAAGCCTGCCTCATGATTTGATACAGGTCATACAAATTTCTGTTTTCACTTAGAGGAATGTTTCTCTAATTTTCAAGACTCCAAGGCCTACACTCTAGATAATTGTTTATCCTGCGCTGACTTCCCAAGCATTTTGCTCCTGAGATTCCAGTTCTGTCTCCCTCAGAGGCGGCAAACGTTAGCTCCTTCACAAAAGTTCCACCGCACTAAGTACTCATCCAAAACACTATTACCACTTAATTCACCTCATGTTAGTATCCATGTTAAACCAATATCTTGCTTTTTAAAAAATTGGCAGTTTATAACAGGATCACTTATCAGGTAATAACTATCTAGGTTTATTTTAAAAGCCCTTTCTTATTAGTTTAAGAAATAAAACCAAGCAATGACAGAAGATTAGGCTTCCCCCAGGTGGGGTTCAGACAGTTTCTTCTCTGTGTTTGCCTCTCCTCTTTTGTAAAATGTGACCAGCAGCCTGTATTAGGAGGCCTGTGGGGGAAGAGATTAAGTTCTTCTCAGCTGGCCATCCGAGGGTGTGGCTCTTTAACATTTTGGCTAGCAGATGGTGATAAACCAACAGGTGCACCCAGATCACTGCACCAAGCTTTTTACATCTGCTGGGTGCACAAACAGTGTGCTCACGGTAACCTCCCCCACGCCAGCTGGGGCTCTGGCTGCTACCAAGCATGGCCCCGACAGGGTGCGGAGAAATCGAAGTCTGCGATCTTCAACTATTAACCTACTGATATGGTGTGCGTTAGAGGAGAATGCTTTGATCTGAATGGTATGCAGTGAAAAGAAAAACAGAGAATGGACCCTGAGGTGAAGTGAGGAAGTGGCAGGCAATTTTGCTAACAAAAATCTTCTTTTCAGGATTTGAGAGCTTCCCTCACATCAGGACCAGAGATTTCACTTTTAGCAAGGACATTGGCCTGCATTTACTGCCACTCTGGAAAATTGTCATTGGATGGACTAAAACTTACTGAATGGAAACAGCACAGAGAATCATTCAGAAATTCCCTTTGCAAAAACAACTAACATGTTGTGCACTTGCTGTGTGCAGTGCTCTGCATGCATTGTCTCATGCATTTTCATGATAAGTCTACAGGGCGGGCACTGCTTCTATTCTCATCTTACAGCGGAGAAACCAAGGCACAGAGAGGCTAAGTGATTTACAATTGGAAAAGAGTGCTTATTGACTCAACAATATTAAACACATGTTTATTGAAAGTCTACTGTGTGCCAGGTACAGGCCTATGAACCAACTTTCCAAACCAAGTTGGCCTGACCCCAAGGCTCCTGCATTGAACAGCTATGTGGAACAGTCAAGAATTGACTTGCTTTAGAGCTCTATCTACTTGAAGGTGTAAGGAAGGAAAACGTACTTGGGGTCAGCATAAGTCGCAACTTTGTTTATTAAGTCCATCTTGAAAACGTTCATTTTTTGTTTTGTTTTGTATTTGTCTGATTATCTTTATGTCACATAAAAGAAAGCCGTCTCCTCATGCTATTTTCCCAATCCTAATCATTAACCTTATTTAAAGCCTAGGATTTTGAAACTTAAAATCCTCCCTCCTATATTTTTATTTTTCCAGACGAGGAAAATTACTCCCAAAACTATCTCTTGGGGCCATGCAGTTCTTTAATTCCAGACAGAGACTAGAACTCCAATTTCTTGATTTCCTACCTTGAATTCAAAACTATTTTTTTCACACTGGCTTTTCTCATTTCCATGTGTTTCATGCTCATCTTTCTAAAGGACTTGGGGAAATAGTTCTAACAGGCTGGCTGCCACCTCCAGCCTCAGCTTCAGTGTCCAATCGTACACCTGCTGAGTGGGGAGGAAACACAGGAGGGCCACATCTAATCACCCTGTCTTTCACCTCTCATTATGTAACAAAACACAAAAAGCAGATGGTTTCTTTTAAAATTCAGGAAGAAGAGCAAACTGAGGAAAGCTATGTTTCAAGCGTGGCTTCACAAGGCATTCCCAGCACTACTTTGAACAGATGATGTGGCCTGGCAAGGTTAGAGAAGGAAAATGTTATCCCATATCTTTATCTCAATAGATTCACACGAAGAATACTCTACCCTAGTGATTCATTGCTTTCTACCAATCTGCAATTTATTATTTTCCTCTTGATAGGGGATGTCTCCTAGGGATTTTTTGTTGTTATTTTTGTTATTTGTTTATTTGTACTACCTACATGTTGAGCACTGTGTTGTGTCTTATATGTACCTTTATCATTTCATCTTCCCACAAAACACTATGATGTAGTGGTATTGGCCCATTTTACAGATGAGGAAATTGAGGCTTTGTATGCTTGAGTAACTTGTACAAGAGCTCACAGCTGACAATTATATATAGCTACGTTTTTTGTTTATTGACTAACACTCCCACTGGACTACAAATTGTGTAAGAACAGAGATTGTATCTGTTGAGATGCCTATATTCACCCCAGGGTAAATACTTGTTCAACAATTGAATGAACGATTGAATAAATACTTGTTCAACAACTGAATGAAAGAATAACTGGATGGATGAAGTTGGCGAACAGGAGTTCAAACCTATACCTATCTGAATCCAGAGTCTGATGTTTTTACCATTGTGTACATGACCCCACATTGCTCAGTCTGGCTATGTTCTGCTCACTCATTAGGTACTATTATGGACTGAATTGTGTCTCCCCAAAATTCACATGTTGAATCTCTAACCCCCATTTTGACTATATTGGATAGTGTCTTTAAGGATGTAGTTAAGATTAAATGAGATCATAAGGGTGGGGCCCTAAACCAACAGCACTGTTTTCCTTATAAAAAAAGGGAAAGACACCAGAGAAGAGGCCATGTGAGGACACAGCAAGAAGGCAGTCATCTACAAGCCAGGAAGAGAGACCCCACCAGAAACCAACCCTGACAGCACCTTGATTTTGCACTTCTAGCCTCCAGAACTGTGAGATAATAAATTTCTGCTCTTTAACTTACTCAGTCTAGTAATTTTTTATAGCAGCCTGAGCAGATTAATAGGCTACCATGACTTTTATCGGCTTTTAGTCGTTCTTTCTCTTACTCCCCCTTTAGCCAAGGGATCATTTATTGGATATCTTCTAGTCGTTTCTGTGTTTTGGTCTTATTTTTCTATATTCATTCTTTTTTCTTATAATTTTCAGCAAAGAGATGCAATGTTAGTAACTTTTTTCTGCCTATGTGATCATTCTTTTCCTTAGAAGGAATGAAATATTATGACAACTTAAAGCCTTCTTGCAAAATATAAAGGATATGAGTTCCCTGTACTCAGAATTAACTTTCTGCATTGTGAGCTTTCCCAGTTCCAGAGTAGCTTTCCCCCACCCACTTCTCCCATCAGGTGTGCATTGCAGGGATGCTTTCTTATGGCCATGTAGAGCAGCACCAATTAAGAAGGAGGAGAAGGGAGTTGAGACCCAAAGATTAGACCAAACGCTTAGGACAACACTATGGATTGGAAATTCTGTTTCATCTTTCAAGTCTGACTTCGAGTCATCAAGTGTCCAAAGTCGACAGCAATTTAAGTCACAATTTGCTTTATAGTTTGGAATCAGGAAGACCCTAACCAGTAGGAAATCCAACATATTTTATTATAATAAAATAATTCTAGCCATAGCAGGAAGAACACTGAGAACCACGATATACTCCTGCCTTGATCATAATTTGCTAGGAATTGGGAATGGTCTGAGTTAGTGAGCTGGGATGTTGGCAGTGATGCTCTGAGGACATGGGGAGCAGGAAGCCAGGAAAAGCTGAGGCAGGAGATATCAGAGGCCTGTAGCAGCAGTGGCCACAGCCCCTCCATAGTCATGCCCTGGAGCAAACAACTTCCGAGATGCTGAATAGTAGCTTGAGGTTAGGGCCCTTGTGTATTATGGTCCCTACTTATTCCCATAGGTCTGTCACAGTTCTTGGTACAAAATGGAGGCTCAATATATGTGTTAAATGAACAAATGAGTGATACAATGCAGCAAAAAATGTACATCTTTCAACTTCACACATTTAATTCCCATAGAGCTTTTTTTTTTTTTTGAGGAAGATTAGCCCTGAGCTAACATCTGCCACCAATCTTCCTCTTTTTCCTGAGGAAGACTGGCCCTGAGCTAACATCCATGCCCATCTTCCTCTAGTTTATTTGTGGGACGCCTACCACAGCATGGCTTGTCAACCAGTGCTGTGTCCACATTGGGGATCCAAACCAGGGAACCCTGGTCCGGGGAACCCTAGTCTGCCGAACCCGAATGTGCACACTTAACCGCTGCGCCACCGGGCTGGCCCCTCCCTTAGGGCTTTTAACAGTGGCTCTAGTGGCAAGTTGATTAAAGTTTATAGCAGTCAATATCTGCTGTTCAGGAATCACCAGAAGTATTCAAGAAACCAATACTAGTAAAAATCATGCGTCTTTTCAATAAGAAAATATTTCCTGAATAAAATCTGGTTGACTTTTTTTGCTGCTTTCATTTGAAAGGAGTTGGAGATAATCATTTAAATAATTTATAAAATAATTTTTGATAGAGGCTAAGAAAGAAAAACTAGTTTGAACCACACACGTTGAATTTCTTTGATTATTCCTTTATCATATTCCAAACATTAGTAAACACACTTGTGATTTCAATTTCCCTTCCTGTGAATAAACATGCACAGTGCTGAAATTGACTAGTCCCATCAGAGACTACATGGGTATTTATCCACCTATTTCTGGCCTCCTGGGAAATTACATGTGTAAGATAGGCACACACCCATCCCACAGATCCTCACCCAGCCTCAGAGCTCCAAGTTATGTGGGCTGAGTTGGTGCTTGCTCATTGACTGCTAACCTTACAGCCTGGTAGGTTTTTCAAGTGAGGTGGAATGGAAAATTTAGTTACTCTTTTTTTTTTTTTTTTTGCTTTTTGGTGAGAAATATTGGCTGTGAGCTAACATCTGTTGCCAATCTTCCTCCAAAGCCCTAGTATATAGTTATACATCCTAGTTGCAGGTCATTCTAGTTTTTCTATGTGGGATGCTGCCACAGCATGGCTTGATGAGTGGCATGTAGACCTGTGCCCAGGACCCGATCTGGCAAACCCTGGGCCACTGAAGCAGAGGAAATGAACTTAACCACTTGGCGACAGGCTCGGCCCCTGAAAACTCAGGTACTTTTGATGCAAACTAAATAGTTATCTATCAAACTGAGTCCCTCTCTGCTCTCTGGGCATATTTAAAATTAGGAAGAGCACAGCAGCCACTTGTCTTATTGAATGCAGTAACTTGCCTTGGGCCCCACAGAGCAGCCAGGCACAATGCCAGATCTGGTGGTGACGGCGGTTCCAGGCGTCGACTCAGGGAGCCTCATTTTGAGTGTTAGATGGATCTTTGAGCAGTGCACGTCTGCATAAACTGCAAAAAAGATCCCCACAACAGTATTAACCCCACAGCTAAGATTAGCTGAGAATGTTTTTCGATCTTCACAGTCATAATCTGCTCCTCAAGTGAAAACTGAGCACCAAATGCCAGGACATTGTGAGAACAGGTGTATCAACCTCCACCTGGGACTTGCAGAGGGGAAGTAATGAGCTAAGAATGGCCAAATCAGAAGTTCCTAGGTAAGCAAGCTCTTAAACAAGTGTGCCTGGACTGATGGAGCTTGAAAATGCCCTCTTTGGCATGCTGCCTGCAGTGCAGCTTCACATAAAGGAGCACTTCATAAAGTACATTTCATGGAACACAGTCCCGCAGGTGCTCTGTGCAAAGTCACATACCTTATTCCACTCAAGCACGAGTATGTGACAAAGACTCAGACACATCCTGCGATAAAACACTGTTGAGTACATCGCTCTAATGTATTTGATCTTAAAACTATTTTTATGCAATTACCTTTTAACATCTTTCAAAATAGTTTTCAGTTACATACACTTTGGAAAAGACTGATCTAAAAGGCAATTAAAATACAGCTAGTATCTTACAGAAACTAAAATCCAGCATTTCTGAGACTTCAAAAGTTATATTTAAACAGATGATCTTGCCTCCTCTAGAGCAGCAGAATTTGGTATTCTCCTTTCCCATTCCACTATCCTTCAAATCAGAGTCATTTCTTTTATTGATATTAGCTTGGATCAAATACATACATAAAGCAATTGAGGTTCTCACCTATTTCACTAAGAGACTAAGAGACCAATGCAGTAAAAATACTTTTGTGGAAGCACTTGAATTTCTAGTCCCTAACCTTAAGAGATTCACCCAGCGAAATGCAGTAGTCTACTTGTATAAGAACCCAGAATGGGGCATTAAAGATTCTTCCTGCCTTGAGAAAATAGAACTCAACCCAAATTCTTATTAGGACTGCTGGAACCCACTGGAGCTTGACAAGCTACCGAGGAGAATGTGCCAACCTAGGCAGGAGATCTTCTCTACCAAGGTCCCTTTGATTGCTATTCTGCAAGCCAGGTATTTGGCTTCATGTAGTCCACCTGCAAGGCCAGCTTCACAGGTGTGCCACCTGACCAGTCCCACAGGGCCTCACACTTAGAAGGACTCTGGGCTTAGTTTAATGCCCTGCTATTGAAAGTCTTTATGATTTTTCAACAGGAGTCTTACATTTTCATTTTGTGGAGAGCTTTGCAAGTTATACAGCTGGTCCTGCCCACCTGGGGAAGGTAAGTCTGTCTTCTGGTACTATTCTTCAGAAGGGTTACTCACTTGGCCTGCCTCTGGCATATTAACTGCAGTTGTCACTTCCATTGATCAGCTTAGATACCTTTCTGTAGTAAAATCTGAAGTGACATGAAGATCTCCTCATGTAGTAGTGGAAACACAGAATTTGGAGTCAGAGAAAAGTAGTTTCAAACCATAGCACACACATTTACTGGTCTTGGGACCTGAGCACTGTTACCTTGCTGCTTTGAGCTTCAGCTTTGCGGCCAATGTGGGCAGCTGTGCAGCTCCCACCTTGCACATGAGCTTGTAGACACAGTCGAGGGACAAAGTAGAGCCGAACCAAGCCCCTTGCTGCTCTTGCTAAGCCATCTATCTTGGCACACACATTTGTAATTTGCACAAAGGTGCTGCATAGACTAATGATGGCCCTGCCTAGCTTTCTCCTTTTTGAAAATGAGATTTTATAAAGATTGAGGTAACACATGAAGTATCTGGTATAGAAGTCACTCCATACTGTTAAATACCTTTCCTAAAAATAAGTATTTGCACTCGTAACTTTGAAAAGACAACCAAAATGTGTTAACTGATACTTAAACTCATGCTACTAATATTAATTAACTAGTTAAGCATAGATGTGTCTGTTTATACCTATTTACTCATGAACAACACACTCATGTATTAATAATGTAGCTGAAGTGCTTTCTGGTACTAAATTGCAATTTCTCTTGACCAACAAACTTGTGAAATACCCATGGTCATTATCTTTTGTATTGTTCTTGTTCTGCACTCAAGGCTCCTCTATACTTCTCACTGGGACTAGCGTGCATCAGAAGTTATTTCTTTTGTAGCGTTTCTATGATTATGATTTCACAGAATACTCAATTCTCTTATCTGTATGCATCTAAAGTCCAGGTTTTAAGTGGTTTTTATCCAATGTGGTGTTTTGGTCAAAGCATGAACTCCTAAGAAGCAGGCAGTTCTGGGTTTGAATTTCAGCTTTTTTTAGTTTCCTGTGGCTGCTGTATTAAATTGCCACAAACCAAATGGCTTAAAACAGAAACCTATTCTCTTACAGTTCTGGAGGCCACAAGTCCAAAATCAAGGTGCTAGCAGGATTAGCTCCTTCCGGAGACTTGGAGGGATAATTGATTCCGTGACCCTCTCCTAGACTCTAGTGGCTGCCAGTAGTCCTTGGCATTCTTTGGCATGTAGATGCATCAGTCTAATTTCTGCCTCTATCTTCACATCACCTTCTCCTCTGTGTCTGTGTCTCAGACATTCCTCTGTCTTTCTCTTATAAGGACACCTGTAATTGGATTTAGGAATCCTAAATCCAGGATGATCTCATCTTCAGATGTTGAACTTAGTTATATCCACGAAGACCCTTTTGCCAAATAAGGTCATGTTCCCAGATTCTAGCAGTTAGGACCTGGACATATCTTTGTGGGACCGCCATTCAACCCACTACTATCCATGAGGCCTTGCATAGTCACCTAACGTTGGTCAATTTCAGTCTTCATCATCTGTAGAGTGGAGATTAAAATGCCTGTTATAGAACTGTTATGAGGATCAGAGCATCTTGCATAAATTGCACAATGCCCAGCAGGTAACAGATCAAAATGAATGTTAGCTACTATTATTATTATGTAGAGTTTTTGCTCTTTTGTTCTCTTAGTTTCTACTGCACAAATTTATACTTATATTAATGCAACAAATAAGTGTGAGTTTCTTCTGATCTGTGTTCTACACTGTTGGCAGCTTCAGATGCCTGCCAATATCTAAGAATGTGTTAGCATTCCCAGGTGAAGGGGGCAGAATTTTATAGATCACTTTGACTCCAGGTAGGAAAAGAAAGATTTTTTTAGCTACTTCAAAGTGTGTATCCTTAAGACCATGAAAATCACTATCTGTGGTCATTTCCCCTGTGCAACTTTAACATGCCTCTCCCAACCGGCCTCACTACAGTGCACTGGAGCCTGGGAGTGAACTATTAAGGAGCCATTTAACAACATGCAGCAAGCATTTATTCAACAACCCTTTATGTGCCTGTTTGGTGAAAGAAGAGACTGTAAAAAGCAAGGGCTTTTGGAGAGGAAGAAAGCAATTATAGTAAGTCTATGAGTTTTGAATTCTTATTTATAGCATGTAAGAGAAAACTCAATTCCTACCACCTTAAACAATAAAGGATGTTTATTGCCTAATGTAAATGGAAGGTATGGAAGTGGGGTGAACCTCAGCATTGAATGATTCAGCAACTCAAAAATATCATAAAGGATCTGAGTTTTTTCATTTTATCTTCTCTGTCTTCCATGGTGTTAGCATCTTGCACAGGTGGCCTTGCTCTCTTGATGACAGGAAAGCGACTAAAGCAGTCTAGGCTTTAAAGCTACAATTTACATCATCATAACGGAGTGGGAGAATATGAGGGTAAGATCCTAGTTGCTCTCTAAAATGGGTGGGAAACCTCACAAAATCTCTATTTGTGTCTAATTCACTAATTTGATTTCATGCCGATCCCTGAACCAGCCTCATTAGACCATTTCCACACTCAGTGTGACTTGGGCCTGAGTTCCTTAGACTATTCCACCTCTGGAGCTGATGGTGTGAGTCAGCACTGTTGAATATTTATTCGATATTTTTGTTTCTGAAGTTAAAATCAACCTAGTGGTATATTAGTCTCCAGTAATGTTCAGCAACTCTGTCAGGTACTTGGATTTAACCAGGGATGGAATTTGGCCTGATGCAAAAGGGCAGGGGGAGAGTCAAGGGAGTTAGTAGTGCTTGCAGGGAGATGAGTATAAAGATGGACCGTGGACTTTTAGCTGAGTAAAGAGGAAAGTGGTAGTAGACAGACTGAGGACAGTGATGAGATAGTAGTTTTATGAATTAGAAGTCTCAGTGAGGCCAAAGAAATGTTCAAGAGTGAGTGGACTTGAAGGTGGAGTTCAAAGAGTAGAATGCGTGCCAGCTGAGATTTCAGTGTTGGTGTGGCTATTCATGATGACCAGGTCCAGTAGCCATGGTGGGGTGCAGGAAAAGATCACTGGATCTGAGCAGGTCATGCAGTGAGTGGCCCAGATGCTGGCTGATGAGCTCCATATGGCTCTCAGTACTGCCAAGCAGTGAGGTGGCAAGCTGGTAAATGGGCACTCTACCTTGAAGCACCAGAAGTTGAGATGTTCTCCTCTCTTCCCTAGTTCCCAATGTTGAAGTATGCAGGAGCAGAAAACCTTGAGATTTCAATTTATGTCCACTTCCTCAGGGATGTGGCCAGAAAGAACTGGTGGCTTTGCCCACGTCTACCCCAAGTATGTTCATTCAGAACGTAGCAAAATTTAAGTGGTTAGTCCATGATGTTTTAAAAGACCCAGAGTGTAACCTTTTTCTTTCCTGGATGCTGATGGTTGATGGATGACTGATTAGAGAGTTAAAAATAAAGAGATGATATGATTGACAACACATAAATACCAGGGATTGTTGGAAGTGCTGAAATCTCCTTTATGTATTTTGGATATTTTATTTCTGGTGGAGAAAGGAGTCGGGGAGGGAGAAGAGTCAGGCCGTGCTGAGGCGGCGTCCCACACGCCACAACTAGAAGGACCCACAACTGAAATACACAGCTATAGTCTGGGGGGCTTTGGGGAGAAAAGGAAAAATAAAATCTTAAAAAAACAAAGATTTTCGTTATTTATTGTCTTGACTTACGTAGGCAGAAATCCTAAGGGGAGGGAGGGAGACAGAGAGGGAGGGAGATGCTCAAAGAAAATGAAGACAACATTTCCGTCCGGATTTGTGCTTTTCTGAGTGCCGACTCATTTTGATAGATTATTAGAAAACTCATATTTGCTCATAAATGTGAAAAAATAGCAAATGTAAGATTTGCAAATTTATTCCTAAATGTAGTTAAATTCATAAATATTTAGACATTTTCTGTAAAGCTTCTAATTTATAACCTTTACATGAATCTATAATTTCGCATAAAAGCTTCTAAATGCAGTAGTAGTGTCACAAACATCTATAAATATTCACATCTCATTTACAAATGTTCTACAAACCATGAGATGGAGAAATTGTGAATCCAAACCATTTTTCAGGTGGATTTCTGCCTACATAAGTCAAGACAGGACAATAAACAATGAAAATCTTTTTTTTTTTAAGACTTTATTTTTCCTTTTTCTCCCCAAAGCCCTCCAGTACATAGTTGTGTATTTTCAGTTGTGGGTCCTTCTAGTTGTGGCATGTGGGATGCCACCTCAGCATGGCCTGACGAGTGGTGCCATGTCTGCACCCAGGATCCGAACCAGCGAAACCCTGGGCCACTGAAGTGGAGCATGTGAACTCAACCACTTGGCCATGGGGCCAGCCCCAACAATAAAAATCTTTAAGAGATAATTTTGAGAACATGATTTTAGTCTATTGCTTGTACAATCTAAAAATTCTTCAATAGGGATCATTATAAAAAGTTACAGATGAACCAAGAATAGATAAACAGATTCAAATATAAAAATTGAAAATCAAGATTTGAGAAAAATTGGAATAAGATTTCTAAAGATACCAGGTAGAATAGTGAGTCCATGAATGAAACTTTCTGAGGCTCAGTTTTTTCATCTGTAAATTCCTTCTTTTTTTAAAATTTATTATTAATTAATTAATTGTTTTTGAGGAAGATTAGCCCTGAGCTAACATCTGCCACCAATCCTCCTCTTTTTGCTGAGGAAGATTGGCCCTAAGCTAACATCTGTGCCCATCTTTCTCTACTTTATATGTGGGACGCCTGCCACAGCATGGCTTGATAAGCTGTGTGTAGGTCCGCGCTCAGGATCTGAACTGGCGTACCTCCGGCCACTGAAGCATAGCCCACAAACTTAACCGCTACACCACAAGGCTGGCCCAAATAATACATTCTTTATAAAGTTGTGTTTCTTTTTTGGTCAGGACAATGTGAGTAACAGACACGCAACTCAAAAGTGCTTAAGAAGACAGAAACAAAAATTCACTGGCTGACAGCCCAGAAAACTTCAAGCCTCTCTAGATGCAGAGGCTGAAACTGGGACTTACCCTTTTCCCTCTTTCTCTTTCTTACTTTCTCACACACACACACACACATGCACACACATGCATGAATGCTCTCACTTTGATCTCCTTCTCACCTTCGTACTTTCTCTCTTAACCTCTCAACTCTGATTTTCCAGGCTCATATCACCGCTACACATAGTGACCCCAATAGAGAGTTTCTCTTTTCCAATTATTCCACCAAAGGTCCTCTGAAAAATTATCATGAGATTGACTTGAAACATTTGCTTGTCCCTGAACCTGTCACCATGCCCAGAAGAATGGAATATCATCTAGCTGTGTCTGAGTCCCATTCTCACGGATGAAGCCACGGGTATTTGGGGTCATGTAAATAGAGAAAGGAAAGCATTGGGTCTGGTATGGGTGCTGTCATCAGAAGAAGAGGGAGATGGATGCTGAACAGCAAAAGCCAGAGATACTGCTTGTATGTGGTCCATGGATAAAATGAAGCAATGTATGAAAGACCTTAGCATAGTGTTTGGCATACAATAAGCCCTCAGTTATTTCCACCATTAGCCACTACTTAATGTTGTTACTGCAATTTCCACTGTAGGGAAAAGATGAAAAGGATTAAAGTAGGAAACAGAGAAGTCTAGAACAGATATTCCTGCTCAAAACTGTGTCCAAAGAGTCTCAGAAAACCAGATTTTCCCTTTAGTTTTGCTAATAGCACCCACCCTGGTCACACACAGCCTGTTCTATCAGTACAAATCCATGCGGAATCTACCGTGTGCCCGGTGCCAGGAAGTCAAGGAGAAATCCTTACTGGTATGATGGAAATTATCAATATACAACCATGGAGCAAAGTCTTGGTGTCTGATAGTTTGTCTTTGCCCATTATAAATCCCCCTTTACGGACCCACGTTCCATATTTCTCAGGTTTGGTGATGCTGTCACTGCTATGTGGCAGAAAATTTTGATGCTTGATGAGGTTAACTGCAGAACATTAAGGAAATATTCCTATACCTTCTTCAAAATGTGTTCAGCTGGATGCTAGATCATTCTGCCTGACTCTTTTGGCCTCATTTGCATTTCCTTTGATGCTCTTTAATAATATGCACCTTATATTTATTTATTGGATAAATTAGCACCATAATTGCTTCTGCTTATTTTTAATGTATTTTTTTCAAACTTCAAGGAAGTTCTTCTACAACTATACTCCAGGATTTGGTAAAGAATTTCCATTTTATCATCTTTTAAATATTTCTGCTTTGCATTTAGCTTTCCGCACTGAAAGTCTATAATCTTTTGAGTCTGTTTCCTTAAGAAAGCCTCTAGCCCTTGAATCACTTTAGTTGTCCTTCTCTGAATTGTCTCTGCTGCTGGTCCATTTTTAGTAAGGTGTGGGGAGCAGACTACATGCACGTACATGTATTGCTGTTATTACTGGAATTATTTGCCCAAAGTCAAGCCATAGATTTACCTGTTCACTCCCAAACTAAAATAATCTTCAATATCCTAAATTCAACTGCTATTTCTAATCTATCTTCTTGCTTTCTCTTTTTGAATAGAAATTTATTGCTTTCTTAGTGTTTCCACTATTTCTTCAGAAAATAAGATTATGAGGGCCAGCCCAGAAGCACAGCAGGTAAGTTTGCACATTCCTCTTCAGCGGCCTGGGCTTCACTGGTTCAGATCCTGGGTGTGGACCTACACACCGCTTGTCAAGCCATGCTGTGGCAGGCATCCCACATATAAAGTAGAAGAAGATGGGCACGATGTTAGCTCAGGGCCAGTCTTCCTCAGCAAAAAGAGGAGGACTGGCAGCAGATGTTAGCTCAGGGCTAATCATCCTCAAAAAAAAAAAGGAAAAAAAGAAAAGAAGGTTATGGTTGGTGCCTACCATACAGGCTTATATAGAGAAAATTCTGCAAAGCACGTAGAAAATATTGATTGGTTTCCTGGCACGTGGAAAACCCTCAATAAACATTCACTAACATTGTAGTTTTGATCATTACTATCACAATAACTCAGCTGAAGTTTGAGAATCCCCTTAAGGAATTGGTGTCTGACTTGGACACTGGCCCTCTGCTTGAGTGTCTCTCTTAGATTATAGCCTTAGAAATTGAATGATTTCAATGCATGAAGCATCTGCATACAAAAGTAATAAGGAGTGTTTTGAAGACATTAATTTGGTTGAAAATGTAACACATAATAAAAATAAGGACTTGTACTTATTATCAATCTTAAAAGAGTATGTAATTCAAAGAACAGAAATATGGAAGCAACTAGTTGAAGGTCAGTCAAGAAGTTGGCATAGACTACCAAATATGGGTCCTGCCTTCAGGTTTTTAGTTTCTTCCATAATACAAAAATTGTCCTTCAGTCATGGTGTAGTCTTTCTTGGAATCCTTATTTCAATTCTGTAACATTTATATTCCAGGAGTAACAGCAAATCTGCTGATTACTGATGAAAGCAGAAAAAAACCCCACAACATTTGCAATTACAGTCAAAATTAAAGTTATTTTCTAATCTCTTCTTTTTGAAGGAATGAGAAAATTTAAATATGGTCAACATGGCATGTTTTGAGTGTCAAACTTACTGAATTTTTCTTGCCAATTGAATAATAATCTTCTGAAAAAAACAGTGAGATTCTACAGAATTTTTATCATTTGACCTGACTAACATAAGTTGAAAAACTCTTCTTGTGTAAGTACCGTTGCCTAATGCTGTATGCTGAGCTATTAAGATATATTTAGTAATTCCATTAGAATTAGAATTAGAGCAGGGCAGAGCATATGGAAAAAAGTTGGTGAAAAACTGATTAAACATTTATATCAAGTACATTTTGATTTAACTCACATAAATAATTCATTTTTATGTTTTCTTTCTTTCAAAATAAACCTTTTTGACACCTGCTGTGCTAAAAATAATGCTAGCATGACTGTAATAAAGAAAGTCTTAAAGCTGACAGCAATGACATCATCTAGTACCCACGCAGATACTAAATTGTTAGCACATAAGTATAGTAAATTAAGACTTGGCATTATTTATTATTTATTTATTGCCTCAAAAATATACCACGCTTATTGGCAGGTCAAGCACCTGGCTGAATTTGAATATACCATTTGTCTCAAGAAAAGCTAAAAATTGAAAGGCTCACAAGGACACACAAGACGTAAAGATGCTGAATCCCTTTCTTTCTCTTGAGGATGAGAACTGAGCTGAGAGATAAAAGTGAATGAGCTAAAACAAACCCCCTGAAAGATGTTAGAGTCTCTTTACAATGGGAAAGGAGAGATACAGGCAAGGAGATGATAGTTAGCGACTACATATGGTCCAGCATCATTCTAGAACAGTAATTCCTGAAGTAGGAGACAAATACCCTGGAAACACAAGATATGTTTTTGGGCAGTCCACAGGCATAGACCTGGGTATTTCTGAGTAAGTCTAGGAGAAAGTCTCAAGTTAGAGCTACTCTGCCCCTAACATTCCAATAACACTATCCAATCTCCCTTTTTTACAGAGAGACAAGGCCTAATGTCCAGAGCCTTTCTAGGCGGTGGTGTAATGGATAATATTACCTAATTGAAATTTGGCAACATTCTTTTGTTCTAATTTTACCTACATGTGGTAAATGATGTGTTTTCCATGAACAGCAGGATATAAAAAATCCTTTAAAAACACTTGGCCAAAACATGAATCTATTTAATGAAAATTGCTATGTAAATAAGAGTGGACCACAGAGGCAGTCCAGAGAGGAAATATTATAGAAAGGCAGAATTATAACACTTGCCAACTAGCCCCCAACAGCTGGCTGATACTGGCAGGTCTAGCAAAGGGAAAGCTTTAGGGTCAGTGGGAAGGGGCGCTCCTGTGTTTTTGTCTCATTGTGGATGATGACTTTAAGACAATGGCAATGGACAGCCTGCCAGATTCTCCTTCAACCAATCCTTCCCACACATACCACAAAGGCATAACTGATTGTAGAGTTGCTTATTGATGAGAACCCATTAACTAAAACTTATTTATTCAGGGGGAAAACACACAAAATCGCCACCATTGACATTGGGAAAGAACACCTCCCATTTGGCACTTGCAAACTTAGATAACATCTGCTTAACCAAATATGTGTATGAGCTAATTTTGCTGTGAAAGATTCACTTAGAAGGTTATTTTCCTTCAAAATCTACTCTTTCAAAATTTCAAAAATAAAGTTCTGCATAATCATTATCATGTCTATTAGAACATGGTATCTGCATGCACTTCTCTGGACCACATTAACTCACCTGAAAAGGAGAATGCCCAGGATTAGGGCCACAGAATCACCACACATCTTCTCCTCTCTGCTCCTGGAAGAGCACTTAGCAGGAATGTGCATCGGGAAAGTGTGGGAATATCACAATTTAAGCAGCTCTGGACTTTGAAAATAAAAATATTAGGTTACATTTATTGTTTAAAACAACTTTATTCCTTGATTACAAAGTTAATGCACTTTTATTTTTAAAACTTGCTAACTATAAAAGAAACAAATGAACTATAATCCCATTATTCACAGAGAAGCACTGTTAATATTTTGTTATGTATTTTAAGATGGGGTTGCCTTCTCATCTTCCCTGTAGGACTTTATAACAGTCTGCTTTTAGAAAGAAAAATCTCACATCACTGAGTGCTCTTCCTCAGCAGCAGTTTGTGAACTGGGAACTGTGTTACGCAGGGTGGTAGAGGACGTTGAGCTGTCCGGGCCATTTTACTCAAGGAAGTTTAACCTCCGTATTCTTTCCATATTAGGATTGCACAGAAGATTTCATTTCAGTTTAAAAAATGAGAAAACATTTTTCTCAATCACGGTTTTCATGGCTTCATAATTTCCATAATTGAACCTATTCTCTATTTTTTAAAGTGTTTGTTCCTAATATTTTACTATCGTAGATAAAAACTTTGATAAACATCTCATCTATAAATATTTAGAGATATAAATACTACATTGAAATGAAATTTCTTGGTTAAAGAGTATGAATATATTAAGGTTAGTTTCCTTAGAAATGAAATATCAATTTTCTTTCCTACCAGCGGTACATGAGTGTATGT
Source organism: Equus caballus (assembly GCF_041296265.1). Lineage (NCBI taxonomy): Eukaryota > Metazoa > Chordata > Mammalia > Perissodactyla > Equidae > Equus > Equus caballus. The sequence goes on along the minus strand of NC_091692.1, from coordinate 52,770,785 downwards.
TTACTACAACTTCATTGAGTATTATTTCCCTGTGAAATTTTTCAGTTACATTTTAAATAAGAAATGCTTTATTTGTCTAAAATATTCATATAGGAATAGGAAAATTCAGCAAATAACTTTATAGGAGCTTAATATTATTCATTAATTAACGCTCATGCTTAAATGGGAACTGGAGAGCAAAATTACAATGATGTAGAAGTCATGCTTCCCTAATTATTATTACTATTCCATTATGTATGGTTGTTTATAGTGCCTTCTTATTCTAGAATATAAAGTACAAGTTCAGGTTGACATTCCATTCTCTGATATTAAATGTAAAAAAACAGGTAATCTGCCTCAGCTGTCTGCAAGTTAGTGGATTACACGCTGTCTACAGATCTCTACTGAAGCTAATGAGTGTTTATATAATGGAATCATTCTGTCTTCATTAGTGGCTGGAATTAATCACACTTTCCACAAATAATACTTCCTTAGTACTTGCATCTCCACTATAATATTGATGTCATTCTGCTTTGCAATATAGCTCCTTGTGTACATACTTTATCTCTTCTTCTAAACTCCATCTAATTTATCTGTGAACCTCATAGCGGTTAGCATAAAACTTGATTTATGTTTTAATACTCATTTATTTATTCAATAAATATTTACTGAGCACCTACTACATAGCAGAATTATGATAGTCTCATTATAGTCACAGCAACAAGTAAGAGGAATGCAATTCCTGCCGTTGTGGGCTTTCAGTATGGTAGAATAAGCAAATATTAATTACCTATATAAATATTTATAGAATTCCAGTTGACTTAAGTGCCATAAAGTTACTGGGTACAAAGAGAACTTAGAAGAGGGCAGGCACGGTAGTGGCAGCTGTGATTGTGGTCGTGGGGAGCCAGAGAGAGGGAAGAACCGGTCTGGAGGCTGTTGTTGAATTAAAAATGTAGTGATATTGAAACAAGAAAAGTAATCAGTTGTGCTACCATGTCTCTAATATGAGCAGTCACATAAATATTTGCATTGAAACAGAACTATCGGTGAGATAGAGTTACCGGATTTGCTTTTCATTAACAGCATTTAATTAGTATATAGATTTTAATTGTAAAGTATTTGTTATGTATCAAGTACTTTGGCATGCATACATGCACACACAAATTAGTTACTCTTCAAAGCCCTACTCAACTGGGAGGGTGGCTCTATTTGTACAGGAATGAGGAACTCATCCTCAGAAGTTTGCTCTAGATTCAGAGGTCTCACCAGATTCTAATCTGCATTCTCCTGATGAGGGAATGAGAATAATGGTTGATCAAATGGCGCATTTTGTTGCTTCTTCAATACCATTCTCAAGTAGATCAAAATCTTTGAGTGGGAAGGGGACTGGAAGCTGTGGACCATCCCCAGTCTTCTTCTTGGGTTTCATTATTAATCCTTGGTAGTTTCTGACTGAAACAGAACTCTATACTGTTCTAGAATGGACTGGTGTCTCCCGAGCTCTTTCCCACTCAGTAGATGCGATGACCACCATGGACTAGAAAGCAACAGAAAATTCATCTTCACAAATTTCATCATACTGTTCTAGTTCCAAACAACTTCTCCCTTAATGCTTTAATAGTGCCTTGTGAACATCTCAGCATCATCCTGTGATATGTGCTCTGTCTAGATATAAATCTTGTCTTGAATTTAACTGAGGGAAGGAAAGGGTGATGATTTGAGTTGGCATCATAACTCAATTTCAATTTGATGACCTTTCTTCATATTTTTCTGTGTTATACTCTTAGGCTATCACTAGGTGTTTTTTCCTTCACAAAGTAAAACAAGTTTTTATTAAAATTATATACAGAATATACCTTTGCCCTGAGTCCTTATGTGTGTTTATTTTATTGCACGATCTGTTTTCTTAGTGAAACACAAGGGGGGAAACTGCTAAATTTGGATATTAGCTTTTATGAGGTGACTGTGAATAGAGAATCAGGAGAGAGAAAATTTGGCAGACTTCTTAGTATAGAGACTAAAGCTGCTGTTCAGCTCTACAAAGAGAGCCTTGGTAGTAGTTAATTTCATCTTGAGCAATATATTGGTCACTGGCTGAACAATCTTATTTTTCCTTCATCACAAATGCATGTAAAACAGTTGCAAAAACATCAATGCATCATTGCATATTTTGCAGAGGAAAACTCTTTCAGGTTATTTTATATCATCACCACGGATAAATATTTGATGCTAGCAGGTAGCAGACATTTATAGGTTAATCTTTACTCTCTGTCTAGGAATTTTATGCATACTGATGTATCATATCAAATTAAAGAATTAGTTCCCCAAAGCTCAACTCTTTAGGGGAGATGGTTCATTTCAAGCTTTTCTTTTTTAGCATGTATTGTAAATCAATTAAAATTAGTTTCAACTATTAGTAACAGAAAAATTCAAGATATCAGTGTTTTAAATAGTATTAACGTTTGTTTTTCTGTTTCAGTGACTTTAAATTACAATTCTATAATATTAAAAGTACTTTCATATTTATTTTTTTCCTTGATTCCTGTAACAATTCTGAACTGTGGCAAAGTAGATGTTAAAAAGTGCATAAGAAATGATGAAATCCAGCCATTTGTGACAACATGGATGGACCTTGAGGGTATTATGCTGAGTGAAATAAGTCAGAGGGAGAAAGTCAAATACCATATGATCTCACTCATAAGTAGAAGATAAAAGCAATGACAAACACATAGCATTGGAAATTGTATTGGTGGTTACCATGGGCGGGGGGGAGGGCAAAAATGGTGATAAGGCTCACTTGTGACGGGATGGACTATAATCAGGTTTTGGGTGGTGAACATGCTGTAATCTACACAGAATTCGAAATGTATTATGATGTACATCCAAAAGCTATATAATGTTGTAATCCAATGTTACTGCAATTAAGAAAACAAAAAATAAATGAAAAAAATAAATGGAAAAAAAAAGAAAGTGAATAAGCTGAAGCTCAGAGAAGTTCAGTACTGTTTCCAACGTAGAAAATTTCACCAGCTCAAAAGAAGAATCTGGACTTAAATGAAGGCATTAGGAGAATGGAGTCCTTCTGCCTGCTGCCCTATTGGATCATTAGAAGACAATATCTGAGCCATCAACATGTAGATCTTGCAAGACCTGGATAAGGCCCACACAGACGGGGAAGTGGAATGAATATGAGTTCATTATCCCTCAAAGTTGTCAATAAAGATATTTTCAGTGAGTATTTGACAAAACCTTATACTGCCATTCTCGGCCAACAGTGGTTTCAAAAGAAGCTTTGCCCACTGGAGGTTATTGATGCTCATATTGACACATATGAAAGAGCTTATAAACTGCACTGAGTTCCTTACTGTTAGGCTGATCTCCAGAGGTGGTGAAGTAGAAAGAGGAGAAAGAGCATGCACATTGAACCTAAACAGAATTAAATCCGGACCATGACTTTACCACTTCCTTGCTGTGTGACCTTGGACACGTTACTTATCTCCCTGGCCTTTGGCTCACTGGGTTATTATGCTCATCTGATGAGATAATGTCCGTGAAGTCACCTAGCATACTACTTGGCAGTATGAAGGCACTCTCTGAAAGGTAACTATTATTATCCAAAGGAGGCTAAGGAAAAGTCTAACCATTGCATCTCTTTTGCTGAACTCAAGTCTAGAAACAGACAGAGAGAGGTCAAAGAAGTTAAGAGGTTCCAGATGTGGGCAAAGCCACAGGATAGCAGAAGATTGTCTGACAGCCTGGATGCCAGAAGGAAAGTGGGAACAAGAAAAAGAAAAACTACCACCTTCCCACCCTGCTGCTACTTGGTCTTTTTTTTTTTTCTTAATAAACACTAATTAACCCTGTGCCCTGTGAGGCAGACTTGCCTAGAGCACCATGTTCTTAAGAACTGTAGCATCTCCTGTAATTGACTTGATTATCCTCATTGTCTGGGACATTAGTAAAGATTTCTTTCACCAGCGTCTTAGGACCACAGAGAAAAACTTTCATAGGTGTACCTATATCTGACCCCATGAAATTGAGGGTTTAGTCCAAGTGCAGCAGAGAACCGATACCATCCTTCTGGCACACAAAGTTACTTAAATAATTAAAAGAGGAACCAAGTCAAAATTATTCATTAATAATTATTAAAGTAAGTAAAATTTTTGAACAGACACATAAAGCAAGTATAACTTGCAACTAGAATCACTTTCCTAGTAAAATCCAAGTATATAATGTTTTTATAACATTAAGTTATTAAAAAACAAACAAGCAAAAGCTATTAATTAAAACATCATAAGCTTGGGTACATTCATATGTGTAAGATGTGTTTGATCATGTATGCATACAGCAGCGTCCACGTGTTCAAAACCTGCAGATTATTGTAAAGTCTTTTTCTCCTTCTGTGGTCAAAGCAACTGTAAAGGATCTTTTCAAACTCAAACTTTGCTGTATTAAAAATTGACTGTTACTGTCAAATTCCTTCTGTCAAGCACCTGCTGTCTCTAGAGTCTTCCTGTATATGACTACTTTATGAGGTTCTCTGCTTATTTTCGCATGCTTATGCACCTTGGGTAGATTACGGACTCTTTGAAGGCAGGAACCCGGTAGTCCATCATTTGATTCTTCTTATTGCCTGGTTTGGGGGAAGGCACACAGGTTGTTGTTAAGCCTTCTGAATTTTTATTAGCTCCAGTCATCCTTGACACACACCTCTCCACCTACATGGTCCTTCTCCTGGGTCTCTCTGCCTAGTATATGTCTTCTGCTCACACTCTCTCCATAATTTTGACTCCTCTTCCATTTCTATTGTCCATCTGTACTTGAAGGCCCAATTCTAGTATCCACTCCTTCATCACTTGTGGCTGGATGATTTTGTCCACTGGATCATTCCCTTTCCTGGATTCTGATCGTGCTGCCCAGCATAGCATTCAATTATCCCCAGTTGCTTCATGGTTTCTGGCTTTATCTTTACAACTAAGCACCTTAAGGAGAAAGGTTTCTGTCTGAAATTCCTTTCATTGATCCACACCAGAAAATATATTTCTTTTGTTATCCCCAGTTGTCTAACAAGTACATGATAAAAACGTAGTAGATACTCAGTAAGTAGAAGTTGTTTGTTCAGACCAGCTACAATGTCCAACATGGGTCTAATCTCTAGCAGAAGCCTTTTCTTGGACTTTACTAGGAAAGTGATTCTAGTTTTAAGTTGCACTTGCTTTATGTATCTGTTCAAAAATTTTACTGTGAGTTTCTTGTTAAAATAGAACAGGCATATTTTTGGCCATTAAAGGTAAGGGGGGGAGTGTGTGATAAATATCATGTTACTGTTGTTATTGTTGTTATTGTTATTGCACATGTATGTTTTCTGTCCCAGGGTTTAACACTCCCCCTCTGATCTATCCACTGCCCATCTCTGCAGCCACTTCTCTCACCATTTTGGCCCTTGCTCACTGTTTTCCAGATATTCTGCTTTCTTTGAATTCCTATACTTTCCATGGCCTCTCTGACTTTTAGGTCTTTTTGTGCAAGCTGTCGAACCTATAAGAACTATCTCCCAACTTCTGCTCTCCCTCATCTCTGTTCTCCTATCTAGCTCTGACTGACCTTTCAGGATTCAGCTCTAATGTTACTTTTTCTGGAATGTCCTTCCTGATGCCACAGGCTACGGAGATATAAACTCCCAAAAGATACCATACTTTTTAAGTGGTAAGATGTCTCCCTTTGTCAATGCCTGGATCCTAAGTTTGAGGAATTAAGGTCTACATCTGTTTTGTGAACCATTACTATCCTCAGTGCCCACTCTTGCACTAGATACAGATGAGGTGCTTGTGGTCTATTAGTGAATAAATGAATTGCCACAGGGGATCTGCATGAGGGCCTATAAGGCTCCACTTCGCCCAGCTAACCGAAATAGTGGGTTCTTGTTTGTTTATTCCCTGGTTCACCTATGTGGTTCAGTTTACTTACTTTTATTTCATTTTTGTAAAGTTTTGGAGTATATAAGATTAGATTTATACAATTAGATTTAAGTATATAAAATTAGACTAATTAATTTTATAATTAATTAGATTAACCGTAATCCTTATGTCATTCCGAATTGCTTAATTGAAGAACTTCTAGCAATCTTGTTTCTGGAATAACATAGTTCTTGTAGGATAGTAAGTTCTCTCTGAACATTTTCCAAGTGTGTACCCATTTAAATATTTACTTGGAAGTGTCTTTTGTTTTTAAGAAACTTATTTGGAAATTCTGAGTGCAAATTATGGCTATGTTATCCATTTGGACAAAAGCAAACTGGTTGCCAGGTTACTATTTTAAACGGGCTCATAAAATACAGCTTGGTAATATCACTTTAATCCAGTGTTTACTGTACCTGGCAACTGTCTTGTCTTACGCTTCAAAAGTATTTAGATAAGATGTGGTTTCTAAAGACCAAGAGACCACCAGCACTTGATAAATAGGATTAGAGGCAAGACTAAGATATTTTGCTACTCATTACATGCATTTAAGTATATGAGAGTTAAATTTGTCAAACTGGATGAAGTTTCTTTTATGTCGATGAGTGTTTTTCTTGCCTGGAATATTTTATTTATCAGAATCATATAGGGGCTACTTAACACTTTAGGAAATGCTCTCATATTTGGTTCCACTTCTTATAACTTTCAGAAAACAGGACCAGAACCATGGTGAGAAAATCAGCGCAGCACACGGCTTGCTGTGCAGGTGGGCCGACAGCCGTGCAGCGCTCCTGCAGCTGTGTCTCGCTGGCAGGCGTCTAGAACTCCTCAGCTGTGTTCACAACCAAAAATAGACACTGTTCCCTTCACTTCCTTCCCTGACTCACCTCAAATATATGAGACTTTCCACTTACAAAAAAGCACAGCTTTCCTTATGTTTATGCTCACAAAATCACCTGATAATATTAGAATGCGAAGGGTTAAATGCAGACAGTGTGATTTCTTCTCCACTGGACCCAACAAACATGGCCAATGTGCCTATTCTGTGCTACATTCTTTTAGTCTTTTTAGTATCTTCTGAGTCTTCTTTAAATAAATAACCGCCTTTCCTGAGTCCTTTTAAAAAGAGTTGAAGAGAGTGTCTGTATACAAGAGTTCTTGTAAATAGTTTTTTGAGGTAAAGAAGAACAATCCCCTTTTTTTGCCTAAGCCAAGTCTGCCTAGGTAGTCACCATTGCTTGCCTTTTCATTCTGGGCACATGGCTAGGCAACATGTCACAGCCAAGAAGTCACAATGTTCACAGACAGTTTTGTGGAGTTGGGACAAAAACTGGACTAGAGGAGCTGCTGGCGGTTCTGGTAAAACACCGATACTTCGCATTAAAATCACAAAGATCTCTAGGAGGAAGGATTCTAGAAGTAAGGGTGAACCAGAAGTAAACATCTCAAAGAGAATAAAGTCCAGATTAAAATTATCTAAATCCTTGAAAATAGATTAAGATGCACCTTGATTGCTAGTATGTATAAACTACTTGTGAAAAGTCATTATAAATCTTCCCTAGGGAAGGGTGACATTGGTATAGGACTAATCTTCTCTCCAAAATTTTTTATATACAATATTCAGCAAGCAATCAAAACTAATCAGGCAGCAGAAGAGACAAGAAAACATAAGGGAGAAAACAGACTATAGAAGCTAACATTTTAAACTACAGATAAAGACTTTAGAATAGTTATGTTTAATATATTTTAGGAAATAAATATTATTGAGAAGTTAACCAGAAATCTGGAAACTATTTTTTAAAAAATATACAAATAAAGAACTCAATAGGAGTAACAGCATATTAGACACTACTGAAGAATCAATAAGCAAGATCAAAAGAAATTATCCAAAGTGAATAATGGAGAGTAAAAAGAATCTAAAATTAAAAAGAGAGAATAAGAAACACAGAGGATAGTGTGAGAAGGTGTGATGGATAAGGAATGAGTTCTAGAAGAAAAGATGAGAGAAACTGGGGCATCAGTGACCAGTGATAAGATGATAATAGCTGAGGATTTTCCCACACTGAAGAAAACATCAAGCTACATATTCAAGAATCATTATGAACTCCAAGAAGGATTTTTAAAAAATCACATCTAGATGCGTCATAGCAAAACTGCTAAAATCCGACAGGAAAAGAAAAAAAGAACATATGAAAAACAGAAAAGAGAAAACATAAAAATAAGGAATAATTAGATTGACAACTGTCTTATGAAAAGAAACAATAGAAACTGGGTGAAAATACAGTAACATCTTTAAAGAAAAGAAAGCAAATATCTGCCAACCTAGCATTATATACCCTCTGAAAATATCCTTGAAGAACAAAGGTAAAACAAAGACTTTAAATTTTTTAAAAATTGCAAAAATTCATCCCTAGCAGACCTGAGCTAAAATACTAAAGGACGTTTTTCAGGCAGAGAGCAAACAATCCCAGATGGAAAGTTATAGATTCAGGAAGAACTAAACAACAAAAGCACCACCCACAATAACATAAAGTCAATATGTGGGCAAATCTCAATTGATCCTAACTTTAATAAACAGTATTAATAATGTCTTGCACAGTATAAAATATTCAGAGAATTTAGATACACAAAAACAGAGATCAACGGTGTTCAAGTGTTCTAAGGTCCTCACATTGCCAGAGGTAAAATTAGTAATTTATACAACAATGAGGATAAATCTAGTGTGCACATGGTAATCTCTAGAATAAATGGGAAAAGAATAGGAAAAGCTAATAGAGGTAAATACTTCATATAAGTTGAATCATGCACTATTTGTCTTTCTGTGACTGGCTTATTTTACTTAGCTTAATGTCCTCAAGTTTCATCTATGTTGTTGCATATTGCCAAATTTCCTTCCTTTTTAAGGCTGAATAGTGTTTCGTTATGTGTATGTGTATTTCTGTATTCTTCATCTGTTCATCTGTTGGTGGACATGGGTTGTTTCCATATCTTGGCTATTGTCAATAATGCTGCAATGAACATGGGAGTGCAGATATCTCTTCAAAACAGTGATTTCATCTCCTTTGGATACATACTTAGAAGTGAGAATGCTGGATTACAAGATGGTTCTATTTTTAATTTTTGAAGGAACTTCCATACTGTTTTACAAAGCGCCTACACAATTTGCATTCCCACTATCTAGAATGGTCAAATTCATAGAATCAAAGAGTGGAGTGGTGGTTGCCAGAACCTGAGAGGAGAGGGAAATGGAGAGTTACTAATTAAAGGGCACAAAGTTTCAATTAAAAGAGATGAATACACTCTAGAGATCTGATGTATGACATTTTAGTTATAGCCAACAGTAATGTACTGTACACTTAAAAATTTGTTAAGAGGGTAGATCTCATGTTAAGTGTTCTTAGCATAATAAAATAAAATAAGCTAATGGAGGTAGAAATGGAATAACTTTTAAATATAGTAAATAATTCAAAAAAAAAGCAGGGGAGGAAAGAAAAGTTACATAGAGTAGGCAGTACAAATAAAAAGCAAACAGATCAATTTAAACCAAAATATATTAGTAATTACCTTAAGGTAAAGATAAACAATTTTGAACAAGAGAGCCTAGCTAGTTAAATATGACTAGAAAATAAATAGCACAAGGTTTGGAAAGAAGAAATAAAGCTATTATCAGTAGATGATGTAATAACATATATGTCAAATATCCAAAGATTCTACAGATAAATTATGGAAATAATAGATGTTTAGCAAGACTACTGAATACAAGAACAATTTTAAAATTAATTTGTGTTTTGGGTTTTTTTGGATGTCACTTTCCAAATAGAAAGACTCTGGCTTCTACCTCGGAAACTCTGTCTTTGGCACTCGGTCTCCGGCTCTCTCTTGCTTTCTCGTTGGTCGCCCCCTTCTAGGGGGATCAGAAGCCATGTTCTGAGGCCGTCCTGTGGACAGGCTTATGTAGCAAAGGCCTGCCACCGTGAGTCAGCTTGGAAGTGGAGTTGTATTTTTATATGTTAACAAAAGTCATTTGGAATACACAATTTCAGAAAAATAAACTACTTAAAATACCATCAAAAAAAGCCATTAGTGAGGGGCCGGCCCGGTGGCGCAGTGATTAAGTTAGCACGTTCTGCTTCGGTGGCCGGGGGTTTGCCGATTTGGATCCCTGGTGTGGACATGGCACCACTTGGCAAGCCATGCTATGGCAGGCGTCCCACATGTAAAGTGGAGGAAGATGGGCATGGATGTTAGCTCAGGGCCAGTTTTCCTCAGCAAAAACAAAAAAAACCCAAAAAAACAGGAGGATTGGCAGCAGATATTAGCTCAGGGTTAATCCTCCTCCAAAAAAAAAAGTCATTAGTGAGCCAGCCCTGATGGCCTAGTGGTTAAAGTTTGCCATGTTCTGCTTCGGCAGCCCTGGTTGAGTTCCCAGGTACGGAACCACACCACTTGTATGTTAGTAGCCATGCTCTGGTGGCAGCTCACGTAGAAGAACCAGAAGAAATTACAACTATACACAAGTATGTACTGGGGCTTTGGAGGGGAAAAAGAATGAAAAACAAAGGAGGAGGAATGGCAAGAGACGTTATCTTAGGGCTAATATTCCCCTGCAAAAAAAAAAAAGAAAAGAATTATTTTAAAAAAGCCGGTAGCTATAAATAAATCTAAGATTTGCAAAACCCAATCTCAAAGCACCCCAAGCATTTATAAACAGTAGAATTGAAATTCATGTATGCATATATATACACACACATCTATATATTCATAAACATATATTTGTATACAGTGGAATTCTTTTTTTTTTTTTTTTTGAGGAAGATTAGCCCTGAGCTAACTACTGCCAATCTTCCTCTTTTTGCTGAGGAAGACTGGTCCTGAGCTAACATCCATGCCCATCTTCCTCTATTTTATGTGCGAGACACCTAACACAGCATGGCTTTTGCCAAGCAGTGCTGTGTCTGCACCTGGGATCCTAACCAGTGAACCCTGGGCCACTGAGAAGTGGAACGTGCAAAGTTAACTGCTACACCACCTGGCCGGCCCCTACAGTGGAATTCTATACAGCGGTGAAAAGGAATGAATCACAACCACACATAATAAAACGGATTAATCTTACAAATATAACATTAAAAGAAGCAAGACTCGAAAATACCTAATCAAAGATTCCATTTATATAAATTCTATAAACAGGCAATACTAAGCTGTAATGTTAGAACTCAGGAGAGTAGTTACCTTTGGGCTATTGGATAGCACTTGGAAAGGTGCATAAGGGGACTTCTAGGATGCTGGCAAAGTTCTATTTCTTGATTTGATTTAAATTGCCTGGTCGGGAGATAGGCAGCTCTGATGCTTGGATCCGTGGTGGCTGGCATGGTCTTTGTGGGGCAGAATACAGGGACGAATGGTGCGGGCCTAGCATCTGTCAGGGCTGGCTGCTGCTGGGGTGGGCAGGGAGTCTGCACTCACAGGAGCCTCCTGACAATGGTGTGGGCCTGGGGCTGGGGTTGATGATGAAGTTGGGCACTCACTTCATTTTCCTTTTCACACGGGGAGGGTGTCTTTCTCCATGCTGGGCTACCAGGGCTTGGAATAGAGGTGATGGAAAAAGTGTGAAACTGTCTTTCTTACCCTCTTTGATGCATCTTTTCTTCTTTCTGTGCTCCACTCATGTGCTGTGATCCCTCATCTGGAATGCTTAGCTCCCGTGAAGGTATTTTTGTGTGCAGATAGTTGTTCAAATTGATGTTTCTGGGAGAAGATGAGCAGTAGAAATTCTTATACTGCATCTTGCTGATGTCACTCCCATAACTTGCTACATTTATCTTCTATGATGAAAGTGATTTGATTCGCTATCGATTTTTGACTAAAAGTTCTAGAAACTTAAGCCTGTAAACATGGAGTGTTAAAATAATTTATTAGCATCTTTGCAAATAAATTACACAACTAATTATACTAGAAAACAAAATATATTAAAATAATTAAAAATCTTATTTCCCCAAGGGGCAACATTATGATCAGCTATTACCCTATAAATTTAGTCAGTCAGTCAATCTTCAGGTAGGCAGGCAATTTTTAATTTATTCATTCAACATGAAGCATTTAGCAAATGTTGTTCTCTCTTAGAAGCTGTGCCTTGAGCACAAAGATAAATAAAATATAGTCCATGACTGAGCAACTCACATTCAATGTAAGAAAAATAGTCAAGAAATTCATTCTCATCTACTCGAAATTTATTGAGCACTACTAGGTGATGAGTAGTCAAAGATGAATGGTCTTCATGGCCTCAGCTTTTGAAGAGCACATCATCTAGAGAGCAAGATAAATTCCAATAGTATGTTCTAAGTCTTAGGATCAAAAACAAAGGAGGAAACAGCAGACTCCTCATGGGCAAAGCAGTGGTCAAGAGGAGATGAGAGTTGAGCTGTGTCCTGAAGGATGAGTAGAAATAACATCATGGACAAAGACAAAGGTGTACACCAGCAGGTTTGGAGAACTGGAAATAGTTCTCAGAGACTAAAACCTAAGTGGATGGAGACAGGGGGATAAGAGGCTGAAAAGTAAAGTAAAACGGGGGCCAGAGAGCAGATGACCTTTTACCATCATGCTAAATAAATTGGACTTTCTCTTTTTGACAATGCATGCTCCTTAGCTGGTTTTAAGCAGAGTGCTGACATGTTCACTTTGCATTTTAGAAATGTAACTCTAATAGCAGCGTGGAGGATATCCATAAAAACTCTAGGAAAGCCTAGAGACCATGAACATGACAGAAAGGATGGTGGTGTATGTAGAAGATGTAGAGCTAAAGATATTGCCAGCTACTTGGATGTGGTGAGGAAAGGGCTGGATTTTTCCTGGTGCCGCTCCAGCTGCGAGATATGCAAGAGGATGGGGGAAGATCTTGAGTTCACTTTCCATTTGTTGAGTTTAAAGTGCCGAAGGAATAAACAGAGGATGACTTTGAAGGCAACAATCACATTTCAATCTCTATAGAACTTTGATATAAATTCGTAACCCTTTTTTCTATCTGAGAAATGACATTAAGAATGTCTTCAGAGTGTTAAACTAAATGTATTTATGTTGATGATTGCGCTTTTCTAGTGGAAGCCCGATAAACCCTTTAGAGCAGGAATAAATTCTGTGGCCCCTTTGGATATGTACCATTAGTTCTCTATAAATAGCTCTATGAATATCAAAGCTCCTATCCCCTCACCGTGAGTCATAAATTTTCTCCTCCTCTAAACATCCCACTCTTAACAGTGACCACAAAACAATTCTCCAAAAAAAGATTTTAGATTGTATCTGTAAATGAAATAAAGCCTGTAATTTTGAAATTTCAAAGAGTGGAGGGAGTAGAATTTATCTCTTGCATTGGCTTTCTCTTTCTCCCTGCATAAAATTGTTCCCAAAAAACAGAGCCTTATTTTAAATTTTGCATCTGTGACCTTATTTTCCAAAACAAATATTCTCATTATCCTGGTTATCTCTTATTTCTTTCTTGAATAGTCACTCAACTTATCCTCCTGTGTAGACGTTATCTCCTTGATTACATCATAAACTCAGTGAGGGCATGTGTTGAGTGACTGGATCTTCTGAGGCCCTCAGCACAGTGCCGTGCACATAGCCTGTGCTCAGAAATATTTGCTGGTTATTTGATGTGTTATTTTAGCTAATCAAATGATGTCATTAACTATTTTTAATGAGTTGAAGTTTAAACTTAAGCTGCAAGTCTTAGATTTGATGAATAAGACTTGATGATGTCTGTATTTTTGAAATGTTGCTAACTTTCTTGGAAAATACTTATAATACCCCTCACAAAATTAACTTTCCTAATTCTTTGTTGATGTATTCTCTGACTTATAAAAGGAAAATAAATTTGACTCATAAAAGGAGGAGAGGGTAACTCATGTTTTGATACTGATTTTTTTTCCCTGCTATTGAACCTGATGATTTGTCAAAGAACAAAATTCACAAATCTCACAGTAACCTCACTCACATCCCGTTATCCAACCACTTGTCACAGTGATCTGGTGGACAGCTAGAACATTAACAAAGGCCATAAGACCTTTGCAATGAATTGGAAACCGACAAGTCTGAGTGAACCTTGGGACGGATATGCTCCTGCATCTTGTTATTGTCAAGGGACGTTTCACAATCTCTTTTTAGTTACAAATTATAATTGAAGCGTGTCACCAAATTAAGGATGGACAAAAGTAGTTTTTTGGAATCAACCAGGTCTCTTCCCTGAATATTAAGGTCTCTAGTGAAACCTACTGCAGATCCTGTATGCATGAAAACTTGCTTCTATAGGGGAAACCTGATTTTCTTCTTCAAAATCCCTTTGAAGAAGACCAGTGGAGCATGAAGAGACTACAGCACCAAACAATGACGGAGCCTTACCTTGAGGCATTTATGGGCCTGGGATGTGTCTGTCCACTGGGACATGAAGCTCAGGGTGGTAAAACTGATAGGATTTTAAGGTAGCTCTCTAGGCAAAATAACAAAAAAGCAACATTGACTTCATTCAAACTGGATATTAAAATAGAACCATTTCTCATCCAGAGAGCTCCCTCAACAGTAACTGAAATATGGGTTAATGCAGAAATTGATACAAATTACCAAGCCTCGGAAGTTTGTCTGTCTTCATGTAGATGAATGGCTTGATTCTCTCATTGTATGTTAGTTATAGTAAGATTTGAAGTCCTAGAATAGTCAGGGACAGTTAATTCAAATGTTTCATGCTGTATTTACTCTCCTTTTAAAGGATTTTTTAAAGTACTAGTCATCCATTAAATCCATAAAGGTGATGTGTCAATTGGTCCAATTCTTTGGTTGCTGTTAAGTGTTTACAGAATAAACCACAATATATCAAACATAGCATAGACAAAGGTCACTCTAAGCTTACAAGCTAAATTAGCTTAAGCATTACTCATAAATTACACAGATCCTAAACAAGCATATATTGATCAAATTGTAAAGTTAGTTTGTGGACAGTAAACTTGATTCAATATTGTAGGGGGAAACAGTTGCTAAAAAGAAATTTGTGGGAAGTGAGAGTCTTCATTTGACTCAGCTGTTCTGAGAAGATTTCACAGGTAAAGTGTGGCTTAATGAAATCTTAAATGTTGGATGTCAAAGAACTTTGCAGACAGAAGGTAAATCAGCCCAGCAAGGAAAATAAAAATCCAAAACAAATGCTCTCAAACCTAAATCTGAAGCATCAATTAAAATAGAAAATAATTTAAAAATTGGTCAAGATTGGCAGTTATCTGGTAACTTTGATCAGTATTAACTATGTGAACAAACCTGGAGTTGAGCCAAGGCAACATTTTTTCCTCTTTTGATCACTTACATGCTGTGTAATTGAATTAAGCATACACTTGCACTCATATTTCTGTGGGTGTGGCCATCAGTTCAACCAAGTCACAACCTCCAAACCTCACACAAGCAATGTGACACCCAAGTCTTTTTGTTCTGAGGACCTGGAAGCAAGCTTGTAAAGTTTGGTTGTCCAGAGAAATAGAAGGCTATGCATGGGCTGATTCTTTACTCTAGGACGTGGAACTTTCTACAAATCTCAGACTCAACGATTCTATTACTGCTTCCTGTCACTCATCGGTATATAACATTTCTTTTCTGAAGCAGAAAAAAATAGCAAAATTATTACTTTTGGCTCAGAAGAAGCTGCTGGTTTTACTGTTTAAAAAGCTTATTTTAGAAATACTGTGCAGTCACTACATTTACATTGGTTTATGTTATAGACAAGATCCTGTTCCTGTAGCCTTTGACTATTTATAAAACCCTTTTAGGTTTATTATCTCATTATACCCTCATATTTACCCTTTGAGGTAACTCTTACTATCTGTATCTAGCAAACGGAGGAAATAAATTTCAGGAGATTGACTTGCCCAACCTCATAAATTCATACACAGGCAGAACTTAAGTCTTAGCATCCTGACTCCTAGCTTCTAAAACAAAGTTGTATTAGAATATTCACTAGAATCCAGAGAATAATCATGCTGTGGAATACTTCTGAAACTTCAGAGATCGGTTCATAAAATACTAAACAGCAATCTTAAGAATAGGCTTAAACCTTTTGCAAGACATTTGGCCCTGTCTAAAACGTCCCTAAGACATTTGATCCGTAAGACATTTGGTCCCACAGACATTTGGTCCATGCCAAAACATCTTTGACATTTGGTCATGTCCCAAATGTCCATGAGTATATTTGGTCCATGTCAAATGCTTTTTGATAGGACCCAATATCAAGGACCTTTTAGCATGGTCCCAGTGTCTCTAGGGACGTTTTGAACAGGGCCAAATGTCTGCTAATTGGCTTAAACAGTGATGGTTTGAATGGACTTTTTAATGAATGGAATTTGTCATGGGATTCAGGAAGATTCTGTTCCCTTTTTGCATTAATTTAGTTCTCTTCTCTCATCAACCCGGGTGTTGAAGACGAAGTGGATGGAGTAGCCAGAGCACTGCAGGGACAACTATAGCCTGGCCTTCATCTTTGGGAAAGCACTGAACCCAGAATTTTCCTCAGTGGAGAAGGTAGAAACATAAAAGAAATGTAACCTACGGGGAAAAAAATCGAACTTTTCCATTATAATCACAGTAGTTTACCAGGATGAAAGCCAGAGTGAGCCAGATTCATCTTTATTCCAAAAGGCCATGGCCATGGCTGAACTGGTAATGCAAACCCTCTCAGGTTAGCACCATTTGACTGAAATCCAGGTTTTTGTGCTATAAATGATAAAGTACTGTTACTATGGAGAATTGGGGATGAGGGAAAGGGAGCAAAAGGAGTTTACGCAGATTTACTCCTGGATTTCCTAAATTCTGTCTCAAAAATAATCATTTAAGCTGTTCCACACAAAGAATTTGTAAACGAAGACATTTGCAATATATTTGCTTTTTAAATGGGAGAGTTAAGAGGGAAAAAGACACACATTAAACGTCAAGCAGTGAATAGCGGCTTTACAGCTCTGCTTTACTTTTACCAAAAAGAAGCCTCACACAAAGGAGGATGGACCAAGGATTTGCTAATTTAATCCAACTTCAGATTTCTGTGTATGCCACAGAAGATACAGTCAATCCTCATTATTTGCAGATTCCATATTTGCAAATATTCCTACTTGTTAAAATTTATTTGCAACCCCGAAATCAATACTGATGGTGCTTTTGAGGTCATTCACAGACACGTGCAGAGTACTGAAAAGTTTGAGTTGACCATTGTGCACATTTGCAGCTGAGGTGAAATAAGACAACATTCTCCCATCTTGTTTCAGCTCTCATACTGTATACGTGTCCTTTTCACCATCTGTTGAGTACCACATTTTCACATTTCTGTGGGTTTTGTAGGTGATTTTGCTGTTTAAAATGGCCCCCAAGCATAGTGCTGAAGTGCTGTCTATTGTTCCTAAGCCCAAGGAGGCAGTGATGTGCCTTATGAGGAAGGTATGTGTCTTAGATAAGCTCTGTTCAGACATAGGTTAATGAGTCAACAACATGTATTCAGTGAAGTGTCTTTAAAAAGAAACATACAGAAAACAAAGTTATATATTAATCAGTTGATGAATTTGTTGTGACCAGAGGCACACAAGAATCTCACCCCATATTTCCCCCAGCAGCAACTGTTCAGTATTTGCTAATTCAGTGTTTGCAGTGACTTTATGGAACACATAACTGCAGCAAATAAAGAGCTTCAACTACAGCTTTTAGTTCTGGTATCCATAGTTATCAATATATGAAAAGTAAAAAATATATATATATTACTGCTTAGAACTGCAGAAATTATAGCTACAAACCCAAAATTTTGAATGTAGTTGCAGTTTTCAAACAAAGTATGTTTTAAATGTACGTAATCTTGGGAGATACATGCATACAGGTTTTCAAGTATATTTTGTTCTTTTTAGTAGATATACAAAAGTTTGAAAAGTAATTCAAGTGAATAAAACATTTCACGGTGTTGTAAAAGTAATATTATCAAATAAAATAAGGCTTCTATAACCATGTCCAAGCTATGTCTTTAAAAGGAATCCATATTAGAATAGAGCGTTATTGAAATATAAATGTTACATCAGTATTTTTAATGTACATTAGCTTTTTATTGCTGAACAATAGTAATACTTTGTATTTGTAGAGTTTGCTATGGTTTAAACCCTGTTCATAAGCATTACGTCACTTTGATCTTCAGGAAGGTGGACAGATGTTCAGATATCACCACCACAATTTAGCTAATGGAAACCATGAACTTATAGTGCTTAAGTGACTTCCCATAGTAACAAGTTATTTGCGCGTCATTGTTAGGATTAAAATTCAGAAGACTTCAGATAATGTCCTACATTTTGCCCTCTGTAGCCATGCCGAGGCTCATTTTTAGCCTTGAGAAATTTTTACCACATTTGTCTTCAATAAATCCAAATCCAAAGATCATTTGAAAATGTTCTAAATGGATGGTTTGTTAAATATTCTCCATTTTTAATTCCATGTCCCTATATTTGAAACACTTTTTTTTTAAATAATATGTTTCATTTTACATTTTTTTCTGACTTAGGAATTCATTATGCCACATCTTATGGTATAAGAAGTATTTACTGTGGTATAAGTTGAATTGTAACCTTCATCTTATGACTTTATGCTAAAATTTCTTTCCTTAGCTATGTAGTAAATCTTGGATTGGATATTTAAGTTTGAGAAGCATCTAAGTTTGTTTTATATCTCACACCAAAGAACACTCAGTTTTATGCTGAACAGAAAAGAAACTTCAAAATAAGACAAATGTGGCTACCATAAGAAATGATCTTTCTGAAAACTTACTAACTTGTCACCTTTGAACTAATAAAACTTTTGTAGCTGTTGTTTGTTTGGTAGCCATAATGTTGAAAAAATTGAGGGAAAAGCAGTTCTTTTCGCAGGGAGTGGGAAGTGGCCCATATTTACTTGCACTTGGCAGATTATTTTATTTTAAATGAACTCAGCAGTCTGTGTGGGGGCAGATGTTCATGACAACAAAAGGAGGACAAGTTAGACTTAGTTAAAAAGGGAGCATACGGGAATAAATACAGCACATGATTATTAGCCTACAGAAGTGCCATAAGAAATAAAAACTTGACATGAATGGAAAGCCAGGGTGATGATGTATATCTGGGAAGGAAGATCAAGTGGCAAGATTTGTCAGGTAAAAAAAACTGTCAAAATTTCAAATCTCATGAAATACTTTTTAAGATTCTATTCTCATCCATGATCTCCACCCCACCCAACATAAAAGAAAGCTTTAGACTGTGTGGATTCAAAGATCAGTGTTCAGACTTAAGGATTTTAAGACTTCTCAACAGGTTGACTAGATCAGAGAGTCACTGGGAGGGCTAAGACATTAATGTTTATTCCCATTAACGTTTCCATGGGACAACACAAATTTAGCACAATGGGTAAACCTTGTTTTTGCTACACTCATGTTGACATACCAGTTATAGAAGCTTCTCTCAGAAGGTTGAAGAGGTAGAGGGATTTATAACTTGCTGTGAGTTTGCTGGGACACGAAAGAACTTTGCTTCAAGAGTATTTTAAATGGTATGGTCAGGGCTGGAGACAGTCCTGCTCAAAAAATCAGCATGGTGCAAAAGGGTAACCAAATGAAGTGTGCAATTAGGATCCTTTCAGACATACTCTGCAATATTGCTGTGCTGGAATAACCATTGTGTTGTAATTACTGCTTATTTGTTTGCTGTTGTTTTGAGCCTTTTAATCCCTTGCAATATCCTGCCAAAAAATTAGAGCGTTAAAATTGTGACAAATTCACTGAAGATTATAAACAACTTAAATTAGGTCTACATGATGCCGACATTGTCGAGGAACATTCAGTCAATTGAACCAAAGAAAGAACATCAACGAAAGAAATGACTGTCTCTAGTCTTTGAAAGAAAAATAGAAGTGAAACATTTTCAATAATGTAACAATTTAATTTTTCCGAATTAAGATGAAACAAGCTCTATTGGTGAGGCAGGTAAGAATTTGCTCTGAACACTCCCTTGACAATTAGAGATCAGCCTCCTGATGCCTCCTCTGTGAATGTATATTAACGTTGTGCATTAAAAATAGTATGAGGCTCATGTGAGAAACATAGCTGTTTTCCCCCTCCAGGACACTAGAAGATATTCTTCATTTTAAAAGTATGTAGCTTTACCCAGTAGACAAATTCCTGAAGAGTCATTTGGAAAAAAGTTTTTGTTAATAAAGGCATTTTTGTAAGCGTTAAAAAGACTGTGGTAAATGTAAAACTACAGTAAATTCTAATTGCCTTTTTAATAGAGCTGCATTTTCAGATACTACATTTATGTAAAGCAGAGTGGGCCTCTATGCAGAACTCTTAGTGAAAGACTTAATCCTGTTTTCTCAAGTGCCTAATTTATCACAGAGTTACCTTAGGCACCGGGAGCATCTGGCTCAACATGTACATGTTTTTCAAGTACAAATTAAGGACTGAGAATGAGGCCAGGAGCTCACTGTTGTGTGCAGCAATAGGATGGACTCACCAAAAAGAAGAGGTATAAAGATTGCTTTAGATTTTAATAAGGATGAAGCTCCACATATTATTAACGATTCTTCCTTCCGTGTCTTGAAAACCCTCAGTCATTACACTAGATCCCTGCTTAATATTCTGCATGTGTGAACCAAATCAGGTTGAGATTGTACTAAGCAAGTAGGGCATTAAAAATGACTCTTCTTTTATTGTTAAGATGTTTTTAAAGAAAGCCTGCTTTATGTGACTTATCCTGCAATTTGTGCCAAGGTATGTATCTGCATACTCATTTATTTCCATCCCATATGATCCTAGATGGAAGACTAAACAGTCTTTTTGCATACTATTACCTAATCATATTGATTGTCCATCTTTACTTCTCTTCATTTATTTTTTTGAGGAAGATTAGCCCTGATCTAATATCCACCACAATCCTCCTCTTTTTGCTGAGGAAGACGGGCCCTAGCTAACATCCGTGCCCATCTTCCTCTGCTT
This sequence comes from Equus caballus, assembly GCF_041296265.1. Lineage (NCBI taxonomy): Eukaryota > Metazoa > Chordata > Mammalia > Perissodactyla > Equidae > Equus > Equus caballus. The sequence continues at coordinate 52,749,830 of NC_091692.1, read as the reverse complement.
TACATGTGGGATGCCTGCCACGGCATGGCTTGATAAGTGATGTGTAGGTCTATGCCTGGATCCAAACCAGCCAACTTAGGCCGCCAAAGCAGAGCACGTGAACTTAACTGCAATGCCACCAGGCTGGCCCCTATTTCTCTTTATTTTTTAAAAATCAAACTTAACTATGGTCAACTGGGGGGAAAAGACTGAACGAATCTTTTGTAATCACTTTATTTCTTCATGAATTCTCAAAAGTAGCCAAAATAAGTTAAAGAGTATTGCAGAGGGGGGGAAAGTGTAGTAGTACATTGGAAAATTTGGTGAAAGGAAAAACAATGACAGTGCTTATAGGATGAAGTTTTTCTGATGTCACATTATCTTTATGGATGACGCATGTTTCCTAAATCTTATAATCAGAAAAAAAGTCATTCAATGGGCTGAAAGACTGTCTGCTCTAAGCCGAGTTTACAGGCACACGCTCAGTTACCTTGGGAGTATAAGGAGGTGCCTGAGCATCAATGACTGGATGCAGAATGTATTAAAGTGCATACAACTTGGATGGAAGGTTTCACATGGGGAATTGCAATGCCATGACCAGGTATTAGCTAACGCGAAATAAGAGCCAGATCTCTGTTGAACAGCGTCTACATCCACCCTGACACAAACAGAATCTCACTTTGGGAAATGAAACTCTTCTATCTCATTAAACTCATTTGCTTTTGTTCTAAAGTCATAATATAAGGAGCTCATAGAGATATCCAAGACAGACTATTTTTCAGGGGACAGAAAGACAGGGAAGACAACCCTTCCTCTTCCTCTGTGTTATGAAGGCATCCAGCCTCCAAGGTGACCACTTTGACCCTTCTCTTAAGTGCTAATTTTTTTAAAAAGCCCTTAAAAATGCCAACATGCAAATTGTACATAAAATATTTAAAACATGAGTCCTCACTTTGAAAAGTTGAATTAAAGAATTCATCAATCAAAACCTTGAAGTTCTGAAAACCTCTAATTCACTCCTGTAACTTAGTGGGAGAAAAGTAGCCTACTGCTGGATAGCTCCACAGAAATGTAATTAACCTTTGCTTTTGTCAGAACAGGTGGGACAATTGGTAGAGTAAGATGATAAATAAGATACACACGTACACGCGCACGAACACACACACACATATACACACATGCACACGCACATTCTGGTCATAGTCTTACTCTTCCTCCCTGAGTTGTTGTGAGGATCAAAATTTGAAAGTGCCTGTGAATGTAAGCTACTCTATAAAGACAAGTTGTTTCAATAGTTGTTTTTAGATGGATAGATGATAGATAGATAGATAGATAGATAGATAGATGATAGAAAGAGGCAGACAGACATCAAAATGTCAACATAATATCATATAATTATTTCTGTTACAGAAATTCAGGTATTTTCTCCCTTACTGAATTTTCTAATGATTTTTTTCAACTAACGTGTATTATTATGAAATGAAATACCAATCTTCCATTATTATATCAGTAGGTACCCATAGCTGATCCATACATATCATGGCAATGGTGGCAAATATTCAAACATAAAAATTACAGCATATGGTCTGACAAGTTAAAATACTTTCCTGGGAACAATGAGTCAGAATATTTGGAACTGAGACTGCCTGTAACATAGATTTGATTCGGTTCAAGAAAGCAGAGAAAGAAATCCTCTTCTTGTAAGATTGAAGAGAGTAGATTAAAACAGCACGCTATTAGCTCTTCCCTACCACCCAGCTCCAGTCTCCTGATTCAGGACAGAGTTAACCTGTTTCCCTCACTATTACTTGCTAAACCTCCAATTCTTTCTCTCTTTTGCTTAATGAACTCGGAGTTCTTTATATCTGTTTCTAGCGTGTGTTAAGGCTTGACAAGAGCTTAGGAGGTGGGCAAAGGCATTTCGTATCACATGGACCCTCTGATACTATACAGAGAAGAAAGATTTACTCTTGCAATTTTTAAAAATTATTGCTCCTTTAATTAATTTTACTTTCACAGGTGAAAAAGGATGTATCATTTCTGGGAAAAGAAAAGAGCCCAATTAAAGGTGGAATATGTCATTACACTGAGAAGAAATGAATATGCCTTCCTTAACATAAAGAACTCATATATTCCTGTGGCTCTGATTTATTCCTAGGTTTCTTGTTTCACTTATTAACGAATTTTCTAAGCCACTAGTGTTTGTGTATGTGTGTGTGTGCATGCATGTGTCCCAGAATAGATATATAAAAGATTTAATATTCTTTTTTTAATACAAATGTAGTTTATGTTTCAATATAAAAACTAATTTGACTAAGCAGACAGGATTTATGCATTATCTAAATTTGTTTTCTTTATTAGGAATAACTAAATTCAGATTGGAGTTGTAACATGTTCCTCTTTCTTTGAATACACCCTTTCTCCAAATGATTATGTGCTTATTAAAAATATATATGTATCGGGGTAGATGGAAACATTTTAATAAATCACAGCATCAAAAGCTCCCTTTGAAAAAATACCCAGATTAAACCCAAGAAATGTTCTTTGAGGAATCTGTTTGTATTAAAAAAGATGACAAAAATAACTATATATATACATGCATGTACATATATGAACATATATAAAAAGACTATAAAAAAGATTGTACGTATATCTGTATGAATATCATAAGGGCTAGTTTTGTGTGTGTGTGTGTGTGTGTGTGTGTGTGTATAACTGTATGATAAATTACTGATTGGAAAGACCCTAGAATCATTCTCATTTCTGTCCTATCCCACATCCACTTTTGTTCTCTAATTTTTTGCTTTGAGAACAGGTATTTAATGGGAGACCTCATTGTTTCTGCCCCGTGCTGTTAAAACTTTTGTCTTTTCATTTTTGATCAGTCCCTGCACATTGACTGTTAGGCTCAAAGTATGCTACAACTGTTGTTCTCAAAGCAGTGAGCAAATATGCGATTGTGCACACTAGCCTTCATGGTTCCCTTCTCCCTCCAAAAAGTAAATCTTTAATTTTATTGTTCTTTATAACTGCTCAAACAAAAATGGTCAGAGTACCGCGAGTGGTGGGTTTGGCTAGCAAGACAGTTTCATGCAGTAATGAGATGTCCCCCCTGTAGGAGGGCTATGAGCTGCTAATTAGCATCTATGACCTAATATTCTCTAGCAACCAAGAGTAATAGCTGTAATTTTCAGTTTTATGCAGAGTACAAGTCTCCAATATCACCAGCACTTCTGTTTCATTTGTAATTAACTGCAAGCAATTATTACAGCTAAGAAAGTATATCCTAATGCTCCTAGGTAATAAAATAAAAAGAAATTATGTTTGTAAAACTTATATATGTGTCATGCTCACTGACTGGAGTTCCTTGAAAGCCCTGAGGTTATGTACCTATCTATTAAATTTTTCTTTTTGTCTACACTGGCATCACTCTTAATTTCAATTTGTAACTTTTAGCTCTCTACTTAATTCTTTATTCTTTGCTTAAAAATAAATATTTATTAGATTTGGTTTGAGTTCACTGATAAAAGGAAACATTTAATAAGCAGGGGGAGCTGTTGTGATATTAGCTAACAATGTGTTTCAAGAGACTAGCAATGTATTTTTCTTAGGTGGGGATATGCTATGCACAGGAGGAATGATTCATGAGGTAGAGATAAAGGAGCTTTGAGGTTTTTTTCATGAAAGTTCTATTTCTGTGAATGTCAATAGAATTATTCTATGAAATTTAAAAGTAATATTTAAGATGATTTCTTACTTTTAAAAAAGGAGTAAAACCTTGTTTCTCTAGAGCTATGAAGGACTGCAATTTTCTGTATGTGATTTTTTTCCCAAATAACTTACCCCTTAACGCACCAAAACTTAAATATTTCTGATGTGCATTTTCTGAAAAAAGAAATTAATCTCATGCTTTGCTTTGCCTCATTTCCTAAGGGCCCACCTGAAGTTTGGAGGACCCCCGCCTGTGAAACAACAGTGTTAGCTTAGGCAGGCCCAGTGAGGGTCTCTGGCTCCACTTGCCACATCAAGAACCACTCAGCCCATCTGCCTTCTACACTGTACCGGGCTTCCACCCTAGATTCCACTTAAAGAACATACTTTGTGGCTCAACTTTAGCCTTAAAAAATTTCTTACCTTAGAAAACAGAATATACATGTAACAATGGTTTCTGATTAAGCAGGGTCATCATCATGCACATCAATTAGTGTACTATGCAGAAGTATGATAGTACAATTAACGTTTGGAGAGCTGCACTTTTTCCTAACACTGAATGGCTTCAGATGTCTGTGCTTTGCTGGTTAGCATTTCTTGTTTCCTCTTTTACTGACAACTGCAACTTAAGCTTACTGTCATGGCTTTCAGCTATCCTACCTCTGAGTCTCATCTGTTATAAAGCCAGGGATGAAGTGAAGGTGGCCAAGGGGAACATATGACAAAGTTTAGCAAATCCTAATGTGATGATGTGAAAGCACATTGTGAAACTGTCAAATACTCTAAACCCACAAGGCATTGCTAGTACAGAGAACTAGGTAGGGAATGTAGTAATACAGATTTAACTTCAAACCAGAGAACTTATTCAAGATTTAGTAGTAGTGATGATGAGGATGATAATGATAATAGTGATAAAAATTTGTTTACCACTCACTCTGTGCCAGACACTGTGCTCACCAATTTTATACAGCATTTAATTTAATGACATCTATAATGCTAATGGTTAGGTATTATTATTAATATTCTCAATATTATTATTATTTTATGTTAGAAAATTCAGACTTTGTTTACATAACCTTAAAAAGAACACATAGATCTTAGAGAAAGGAGTTTCTGATTACACTCATGCCTGTTTGATTTCAAAACTCGTGAGTACAACTACCAAGTTTTTCTGCCTCCCAAGTACAGTGAAGTATAACAAAATGAAGCATTATCCACAGTCATCAAGTCCAACTTTCTTATTTTATAGTTGAAGACGCTGAAGATCATCGTGTTGAAAACATGTCACTTCCTTGCACCAATCTCCTGCTCTCAGGGTAAGGATCTTTTTCTTAATTGCCTCGGATATAAAGGCTTTACTCTGTCTCCACATCTCCTGCCATCAGTCTTCCCCTCCCACCTCATTACTTGAAACTGCTCTTTCAGAGACCAGTGGAATCCTGCCCATTGCCAAGTGGAATAAACTCCTCTCAGTTCTTTGCCTGAGTATGTGGGGTAGTTCACATTGTTGACCATCCTCTTTTTTTTGTACCTCTCGCTCTTCTTACTTTTTGACCCTAGTTTATGCTGTCTCACCTGCTTCTCTGTATCAGCTATGTTTTACCGCATGACAAGCTCCCCCAAAAGTTAGTAGCTTAAAACAGCAACTGTTTATTTAGTTCACAGTTCTGCAAGGAGGTGATTTGGGCAGTGTTTAGCTCAGCAGTTCTTCCAGTCTCAGCTGGCCTTCCTTATGCATCTGTGGTTAGCTTCCAGCTTGGTTGGAGGATGGTTGGTCTAGAATGGCTTAAACTGGAATGGTCTGTCTCTGCTCCAGAAGGTGTCTCATCCTCCAACAGGTCAGCCTGGGCTTGTACACTTGGCAGCTGCTCAAAGTTCTAAGAGAGGACATAAGATCATGCAAGGCCTCTTGGTGGCGAACCATCACTTTTGCTGCATTTTGCTGGCAAAAGCATGTCAGAGTCTATCAAGATTCAAATACAGGGAAATAGACTCCCCCTCTTGATGGGAGAAGCTTCAAAGTCACACTGCATGGGACATAACTATCAGAAGGAGTGAAGGGAGAATTGCGGACATTTTCTACAATATACAACAAGTTCTCTCGCAAGTTCCACTTCTCTTATTTGCCCTTTAAATATCAGTTCAACTCTCATGTTTACTCTTGGCCTCTTTCCTTCTTTTTTCCTTTCTTTCTTTCAACCATCACATCTATTCCCATGGCTGAAGCCATGGCTTTTTCCCAAACCTCTATATTCATGGATTATTTCCAAACCTTTGTATTCAACTCTTACTTTGTTCATTAGCTCCCTACTGGAATTCTCAACTACTTACTGGAAATTTACCTGGTTTCCCACAAAATGCAACAAGTTAAAAACTATATTCTCCCATAAACCTGTTCCTTTTTAAAAATGTACTGTCTGTCATTTGTATTATTTCTCATCTAGCCTCCTAGTATAGAGAGCTAAGAATTGTTTTTGATGCTTCTCTCTCCTGCAAGCTCCACGTTCAATCAGTCTGTGAATTGTGGTCATTCAACCTAACTGTTGCTCAGGCTGCTCTTTGTTTCTTCTTCTTTTTTTTTTTTTTTAAGGAATCCTTTATTACCAGGACTCTTTTTCTTCTTCTTCCTCCTCCTCTTCTTCTTCTTCTTCTCCTTTTTCTTATTCTTCTTCTCCTTCTTCTTCTCTTTCTCCTCCTCCTCCTCCTCCTCCTTCTTCTTCTCCCCAAAGCCCCCCAGTACACAGTTGTATATTCTAGTTGTGAGCACCTCTGGCTGTGCTATGCGGGATGCCGCCTCAGCATGGCCTGATGAGCAGTGCCATGTCTGCACCCAGGACCTGAACCAGTGAAACCCTGGGCCACTGAAGTGGAGCACACAAACTTAACCACTTGGCCCCAGGGCTGGACCCTGTTTATTCTTAATAATACCCCGAATAGATACATTGTTGCTTACTAGATTATTTATAAATTTTTTAATTGTCCTTTACTCCTTTACATATAAAATCTAATATATCCTCTCCACTGCTATCAGAATACTATTTCTAAAACACATATCTATTCATACAAATTTCTACGTAAAAATCCTTTTACAGCTTCTCATCATCTGGAACAAAAGGAAAGTCTACTGACTCTTCTTCTTGGAGATTTGGAGCGTCCTTGGAGTCTGCAACGTCAAGAATCGTAATTATTTTATATCCCATTGTTATATTCTCAGTGTCTAGCACCCTGCCTGACTCCTAATTTTTGCTCAGTAAATATTTGTTGAATAGACAAATAATTGAGTGATGGATAGACCCATTAGGCAGAGTAACAGCAGTCAGACAGCTCCTGTGGGTTGTATTAGAAAGGGTAAAGATGCTTGGAGAGCAATAGGCCTGGGTTTGAATCTAGCTCTGCCATCTCCTAGCAGTGGCCTTGGACAATTTATTTAATCCTTTTGGGCCTAGGTTTCTTTGTCCCTAAAATGGGGATAATTATAGTTAACCTAAAGAGTTGCTGTATGATTAGAGAATACATATGTGAAACTCATATGTAAAACTCCTTTTAATACATGGGCATATTAATATTATCTCCATCATCATCATCAGTCCAGGCAAGGGAATCATCAGTTTCAGGTGTGACAAGGACCCAACTATGCAGTCTGAGATTTAAACTTGGGTGACACTCAAGGGGAAAGATGCCAGCCAAGTTCTAAAAAACAAACAAGCAAAACAAAACAAAACAAATTTAGGACTCAGAACAGAGAAGCCCAGCAGGAACTCAGACACAGGGAAAGAAAAATTGGAACTAGCTTAGAAGATAAAGCTATAGTGGAAGAAGTCTAGACATTACTATAGGAAGCTTGGGTAGAATATGAGCGGACAGGGCTGCTTGGGATTGAGGTGACAAGTTCTTCACCCAGTGTTCTTATCTATCCCCAGTCTGGACAGGAATGTATCTATGGAAGTATCAGAAAGACATGGTTCTATCTGAAAAGAAAGAGGTTTTGGAGGCAGAGGGCACAGCTGTTCCTTCTATCTGTAGGGTCTTTAATGAGTTGTCACTATGTATGTTTAAGAGATCATAAGATCCATACTGTCTGCAAGTACACAAAAGAATTTAGCCACCACATAGGACATATTTTAATTTTGATTTCTTTTTCTCAAAGTTTTCCTTCATTTTCATATTTTAAAGTGTTTTATTTCCTCCTTTTTCAGTCACTAATAGTGATGTCATTCTCCTTACATATAGGCACAAAACTGTGCTTTCTATTGTTTTTCCTTTCTGCCTATCTTTATACCAAATTATATGACCATTTTCAAGAAATACAGAATAATGACATCTCAAATAACCTAAATAATTAATGTATTTTAGATAATGTATGACAAATAATATCACCCATGATATTAAGACTTGCCTTATACTTTTATGTACACTTGTTCCTAGTTACAACCTTTAGAATAGGCAAAGCAGACATTTCATTGGTGGGATTGATTTGATTATATAATCTTTACTTGTTCATTCATCTTTTCAATCACTTTAAATGTCTCCCACATCTGAGTGGCAGTTTGGTTTCATCTTGCTGTCTTAATTTTGATTGATTGATAATGACTGCCTAGAGCAAAGTGTTCAGGGGAATTGGAAGGCATTGTCCAGTCACAGGAGCAAAGAGTGTCATGATTGATTAGCAATGTCTGCTATGTGTAAGTGAAGGGGGAAGGGCAGAACTATTGCAGTGCATCTGACAAACGTAGACTACATAATAATATAGTCATCTTTTTTCACTACTTATATCAGTGGTTTTCAAATTACTTGTAGCCTTATTGGTTTTCTCATATGAATCAGAGAACATAGAAAATGAATTGAGAGACTACTTTTTCAGTTCCCTCAAGAATGGTATGTAATTGGTACTACATTAGATGCATAGGAGAAAAGTTAGTTCTACAGGTACAATGGATAACTTAGGTCTTTAGGGCTTAATTATCCCCCAGTTGAGAAAGACTGAGGTGATCCAATAAGTACCTCAAAGGCTGCCATCAGTGTAAGGAGGGACAAAGAGGGCAAGATTTGAATTTTTCCATTTGTATGTCAACCAAATTAGCCTCACTTTTACAAGGATATGTATGTTTGTGTGCGTGTGCATGTGCATGCACATGCATATATTGTATATATACACACAACACATATAAAATTCAGAATTGATTTGAAGAAAGCATTCTACAGTTTTAAAAAAATTTTAATCCCCTTCACCTATTTCAGTGAAGGGGATTAAGAGGTATAAACTTCCAGTTATAAAATTTAAGTCATGCGGATGTAATGTACAGCATAGAGAATATAGCAAATAATATTGTAATAACTTTGTATGGTAACAGATAGTAACTAGACTTATTGTGGTGATCATTTTGTAATGTATATAAATACCTAATGACTATGACGCACACCTGAAACTAGTAGGATATTGTATGTCAATTATACTTCAATAAAAAGATAAATAAAATTAAAAAGTTTTAAAACAACTGATTTAGATTTTTTTGCCTGACTTTTCAAGTTCATTCTCTTCTTTTTCATGTATATAAATTTCTCTTTATTACCTGAGATAGATTCAAATGTTTCTGTACATTTTGCTGTTAATTTCTCTTCATCATGAGAATACAAAAATTACTTCTAACTGTCTAAGAAAATAATGTGGAAGTTAGAAAAAATATCATCAACTTGAGATAAATAAAAACTAGATTGCGTAGTCAGTGGGACAATCAGGCCCATTATATCATGATTAACAGAATTCCTGAATTACAGGATTGGATGTAAATTTCCATTTTCACCTTAGCACTTGGATCCTGAAACAGCTGCCCCTTTAATCATTTACAAATTTCTTCAAATAGTGTTTCCTTTTCCCATGTTGTGTGATAGCTAGTGCGATTAATATAATTTCAGCAAATCTATAATAATCTGTCTGTAGATTTTGTGAATTGTGTCTAGCAGTGCCTTTAGATAGATTAAAGCTATTTAAAGCAGGTTTTGCTTTTTGGCATAGATCTTTTCAATGCCTCATAAATAATTAACCACAAAAAAAACCTACATCAACGCAGCCCTTGGATCGTAATTTGAGACCTAGAAGATAAATGAATGCAAAGGTCACATTCTCCAAGAAATACTCATTTTCTTACATGGCTTATCTTACACAATTTATTTCCTCTATATTTAGAAGCCCAATTAGCAGCCCAATATCATATGTGCAGTGTGGAAAAAATCCTGTTATTATGAGCACCCTGCATCACATTCATTTATTCAGCAATTATTTACTAGGCACCTACTCATGCTTGGCACTGGACAAGGAGGATGTAAGAGTGTGTGAGATGGACATGGTCATAGGGACCTTACAGCCCAGTGAAAGAGGCAAATTATTGAAAATAAATTCGAAGTTGTCATCAGACACTGATCTATGCTATGAAAGACATAAACAGTGGGCTGAGCTACAGAAGAATGAGGCAGGCTGCTTTGGGTGTGGTGAAGAAGTGTTCTTTGAGGAAGTGACAGTTATATTGGGCCTCCTATCTCAGTATGTGTGAGGCACTCGAGGAAGACCTGTGAGTCTGAGCTCTGTATGGGGAAAGGTGGAGAATAGGATTATTCTGCAGAAGTGTGCTGACACCTGATGATAGAGCCAGGGGAAGTCATTGGTGGGGGTAACTGAAATGAACTGATTTTCAGTTTTAAAAGATGACTGTAGCATGAGGACACTGGGTGATGAAGAGTAGAAAAAGGAGGATGTTCTAAATGGCAATTGCAATAATTCTGGCCAGCGATGACTGAAACCTAGGCAGAGTGGGCATAGGATGGATGGCTGTGATGTCTATTCGAAAGCCAGGATTAGTAGGACTTCCTGATGGATTAAGTAGGGTAAAGTGGAGGACATGGTGAGGGAGAAGACTAATTCTCAGGTTTCTGGCTTGAGAGAGTGAGTGGATAATGATGCTGTTTACTAAGATAGAAAAATTGGACAAAAGGGCACTTATTGGGACAATTGAGAGTTCTATTTGGATGAGTTAAGCTTGAGATACCTGTGAGACATCTACCTGGAGATATGGAGGAGTCTCCATAGTGGACGCAGAATCTAACCCAAAGAACACCAATTTTTAGAGATCTGTTTGAAGGCAGCACTTGCAAAAGAAATAAGGAGTAAGGAACTAGTGACTTAGAAAACATACCAGGATGTGTGTTATCATGGAATGCAAGCAAAGAGAGTGATTGAAAATTAGAGGGAAGTTCAGCCACAGAGAATGGTGCTAAAGCAGATGGAGCTGGTGACAACAGAGTGCTCACTGGATCTGGCAGCATGGGAGTTGTTTACGATATTGAAAAGGACAGTGTCAGCGGAGTAGTATTGTGTGATAGAAATGACTGACTAGGATGGATCCTGATGGAGGATCAATGGTCCAAGATAATATGGATAATAGCAGCATGGGAAAATTATTTGAGAAGGTGGGCCTGGGACAGGATCAAAAGATGTGTTGAGGATTTGGCCTATGATACAAAGGTAGGAGAGTTCCCCTCCCCCTACTGCGATTCTCTTTTCTCAATAAAGCAAGACATTTCAGCTGAGAAGAGAGAATAATACTGGTATTTGTGATGAGAATGGAGGGTTTCTTTGATAAGCTATATTTTCATTTGGATACCCACAGGGGCAGGACAACTTGTTTGAGAAAGCCATCCATGCCGACTTGCACTGTCAGAGACCCAAAAGGTGACATGGCAGAGAAGAAGTTATGCTAAGTCTCATTCTTTCGATTCACTGAAAGGCAGTATTTTACATTTTAAAATCTAAATTACAGAGATTCCAAAAATAGCCCGATTAATGTATCTCTAAAGTGAAAGATTTCTTACTTTCAAATATCAGATTTAGAAACTGGAGTCTAGAAAGGATTTGTTTCTTGATTGGGCTATAAAGAAAGAGCTAGTCACATTGATTTAAACATTGAGTATTATTTGGCTTAAGTTCAACTCCTAAGCCCTCTGGAAAAGTTACACAGGTCTTTCCAGAAGGAAATAGGCTATTTTGAAAGAACTGAGATTCCGCTATAATGGTTGAAAGTGATCTCAAACATTTCAAAGCAAATTAATTTTTATACTGGCTCTAGGCTTTAAGGGAAACAAGGGCTGAGGGAAAAGGAGAATGGAGGGGAAGAAAATTACTGTTTCCTTGCTAGAAAGAGATTATTATTAGACCATTGTGAGGTTTTACACACTCTTGGGGCAGAGCTCCAACTCCTGCCTACACGAACGTGTGAGGAGCTGACAATCTTTCTATCTTATAACTTAAACCAATCTATGTGGAGCAGAAAGATACATGGAGCCCAAACAGTAATTTCTTTTCTGTTCAGTCAGAGAGCCCCAGCACACAGAGGGAGAAACTGTGTGCCATCCCCTGATGCAGAATTAGAGTTGAGCACAAGTACAGCTGAGGAAGAGATAAGACTCTCAGGCATTGTGACACTGGGTTCTTGGGTGGAGGGCACTGCAGGGACAGAGGCCTGGAGGCCAGAGGTCAGGCCACATCAGGAAAGGAAGGTGCTGGCTTTGGGCTGGGGAGAGGGATGAGAAGGCAGCTCCCAGGCACAGACACACAATGAGGATGTGAGCAAAACCTGTGTAAATCCATGGCATCTGCCGTTCTGGTGGCTGCAAACTCACTCCTGGCTTGGGTGTGTGGGCGTGTCCAGGGGGGAGGTCCTCACTTCCTCCTGGGTGCTCTAGGCAGATTCCCAGTGTGCAACTCGGAAAACAAGGTTAGATCATTCAATAATAAATCATTTAAATTTGGTACAGAAGTGCCACATTGTACCTTTTCTTTGAAATCTAATATTATATAAATATGTAAAATAGTGTTATGAGTGATTGTCAACCTGGTTCATTTAAATAATGATTTTACATTTTTACAGAAAATCCATTATGCTAAAAAACACAAGCAGGTAAACTATTTGCTCTGTTCTTTTTGTACCCTATGAGAAATTTAGCTATTTATACCATGACACAAACATTTTTCAACACTATGTACCATCTTTCTGTTATCAGCTACTGATAAAAGAGAATTAGTAAATGGAACAAAATATCCTTATAAGCCTAAAAGATGTGATGCTTTTAATATTGAGCTTTCTGAAGAAGTTTCCATTTGGACCCAGAATGTAGTAGGTATATATTTGGATTTAAACTCTGGCTCCTGTTGTCTATTGCTATAAGGTTTTCAAATTCCTGTGAGTAAAATTTTAAGACAGCAGTAAAAGCAGGTTTTTCCAATTTTTTCTGCATCAAGCTCCATGCCTAAACAAACTTCTAAAACATAATTGCAATAACTGAAAAATTAGCATCTACATACAGGATCAGACACTACTATCAATGAATATGAACAACACTTAAAATATTCTAAATGTATGCCTGGCATGCCACTCCATGACTAAAACCACTAACACAGTTTTTCAAAGTCCTTAATCCAATGGCTTCATATAATTTATACATATAACTTGAAATAAAACAAAAAGACAGACTTCTAATTCAATTTCCCATTTTGTAATATCTAATATGCACAAAGCTTCAAAATTAGGAAGCCCCTGCCTACAAGGAGACAACAATTTTCTGATATGCAATAGCAGTGTCTTTCTTCTGCTAAGATTTTAAGGACCAAGGACAGTTACAACACAGCTATCTGGATCCAGATTACAAAGAAACTTTGTAGTTTTTGGTAAAATATGTGAATCATTATTGCCCAGTGACAATGGCAGAAATGGAATTGAAGAGTAGTAGCCATTTCTTGGAGAGAATAATTTCACATTTACTATATTATGTAGAAAACAAAACCAAAACCTAAAATGAAATCTTTTAAATTTTTTTCAGAATTGCTCCTATGATTTAGGAGAGAATTAGAACATGATGCTATATATACTGTATTCAGCCCCTCAGTACACTGGGGAAATGAAGTGGCATGAGGAAGAAAATCACAAAGAATTGGAAACTGAAGCACTTATTCCTTTTTAAAAGCTGGAGATTGTGGCTTACCTTAGGAGGGCATTGAACCTGGGTCTGTTTCTGGGCATGCACCAGTAACATGGGGGAGACAGGGGAGCTGGGCCCAATCGCGGGAGGAAAGTAGATTGTAGCCCCAAAGGTACATACTACAGCAATGCTCAGGGTCAGAGGAGGTGTGTTTTTGGTATGAGGGGGCAGGGATGCAAATTGAGTTGTTCTCTGTGAATTTTATCTCGCTAGGAGCTAAGGAATATCAGAATTGAGAATATATCCCTGGAAAATTACTGTCAGGCTGCCTATGAGTGTGCTAGATCTCAGCCGGGCTACCAGACTACCAGGCTACCTTGGTTTTGGAGACCCAGGGGTGGGGATGAGGGTGACAACACAAAAGATCTGGCCAGAGGGAGGACACACAGGCAAACTGGCCTCCTCATTGAAGGAGAAAGGTAGGATTAAATCCCCATTCTAACTAATCTATGTGAGCTTCAGTTTACTTGTTCTATACAATGAGGATAATGTTGTCTAACTTATTGACTGTTATGAGGTTAGAGAGTGTATATAAAGTCCTTTGTGTACAGTAGATGTTCAGTCAACAATTGCTGTTAGTGTTGGATAAAGTGTCCTCTGATGGTGTTTAAAGAGTTTAGAAAGTGGCTACCTCCACGAGCCTCAGTTTCCTAAAATAGAGCTGTTGAAGATGCACTCTGAGACACAAACTAGAGAGGAGTCTCATTGAATGTAGGAAGAGAAGCATAATTTGCAGATGACTGGGCTCTCACTGCAGGAACGGATAGATGGAAGACTAAAACTTCTATTCCTTTTGGGAAACAGTAACTCTCCATCAATATGCTAGATTTGACTAATCATGGTCATAACCTTAGAGTCGAAATGAAGTGAATACTCTGGGAACTTAAACAAGTTTTAGCATAGCCACATTAAGCAATCTGTAAGTAAACCTAATTTTCTCAATCAAGTGAATCTCACAAGGTCTAATAGCCCCATTTGCAAAAACTGATATTGTTGATTCACGTGAATGTGAAAATAACGGCTTAAATCCAAGAACCCAGAGACAGTTATTATTTCTCTAAAATTAAAGTGATAATCAAGGATCTTTTCAAAATGTGCCTTGGCCTTCTTAGTCAATTAATTGTAGAATAAAAAACATAGCAGTTAAATTTGAAATTTGATCCTTGCTAAGTTGTTTGCATATGTGGTGGCATGCCTTTGTACACAGGTATTCTTCTATGTGCAAATAAGATGAAATACCAAGTCTTATGTCTTTTGTCATCCTGCTTATTTTGAGTTTTTGAGTTTATTAGAAGAGTGAATGCAGGAAGGAAGGCCCGCTATACAGGATTTTACTGGTAATATATATGAAGTGAGTATTTAAAGTTAGTAGAAGTTATTCTTTGCTATAGAAAATAAACGTATCAAAGAATATAATTCCTAGATATTGAAAAACCTGGCCATATTTGAGGTTTAAAAAATGATTAACTACTAGTTTTTAAATGTTTTGGCTTTTGGAAAGTTGCCAAATAGTTTTTGCCAAACACATTTTTCTGTCATTTCACAACCCATGTGTGTGTTTTAATGAATGTATAATCCGTATGTTCTGATTCACTTAAACTTAACTTGAAAAAATCTGTTTTAAGAATAATATGATTTCCAAGAAGGCTTTAGAGCTGTCCTAAGAAGCCACATCTTTAATTTTGAAAGAAGTGATAGTTGATGATGAATAAACAGAACTGATCTATAAATTTGAAATACAAATCTAAATCTGACATCCACATTTTAAATGGTTTGTAACAGCTTTACTAACTCATGCTTAGTGAAATAAATAAGAAGATTCCATTCTGAGTTGTCATTATTCTGCGTAAACTGGAAGGTAATGAGAAACATGGCCCATCTTTCCACTTCTATTAAGTGTACCAAGAAGATAGACAGCAATGGGGAAAAAGACAGAAAGAAAATTCAAACTTATGCTTCTTTTACATGGCCTACTCAATCTCTAAGGTACTTCCCACAGTAATGTACAACAAACATTTTAAAAACAAAAGAATGAAAACAAGGTGTGGGGGAGGCAAGGAATGTTAATCCAAAAGCAATGCGACCCAAGGGAAAGAATAAGACCCCAAATGGAATCAGAAATGATTCTGGGCCCCACAAGGAACGGGAGCTGAACCTGAGATGGAGAATGATGACCTAAGATGGTCTTAGTTTGGGAGCAGTCCTTAGATCACAAGTGAAGAAAACACAAATTCTCTCTAGATTAAAGCATTCCCTAGTTAGGCTTTCAGAATTTTTAGAGAGTAAGTTGTGTGGTATAAGATTCAATGTACTTAGAAGATAAAACAAATCTAAAATGATATGCAATATGCGTTTGCAACTAAAAAAACTAAAAAATAAAAATGACATAAGAAAGCAAGCTACCACTAGTGGAAGTCAACAGAAACAGTACATAGCCCATTAGATTCCCAAGCACTTCAAATATTGGAAATACCAGATATAGAATAACTATGTATAGAGTTTAAAGAAATAAAAATATAATTTAAAAATAAGCAATTGACAGATATTCTCAAAAATAGCTTAGCTTATTTGAAAAAGAATCAAATAGAACTTTTAGAAATGAATAAAACCAATGAAATAAAAGAAAAGCACAATGGATGTATAAAATTGTCAAATATAGTTAAGAAAGATATTAATAGAATGTTGCAGACATGGAAGGAAATGGAAAGGAGAGGAGATGGAAAAAATGAAAGAATTTAAAGAACACAAATAATGGAAAGAGAAACCAACAGTTTGTGTCAAAATGAGAAACAGTTTTTAAAATGGAGAAGCAATAGTCAAAGAGATAATAGTGATAATTTTCTAGAACAATAGGCGACATGAGCAAAACCAAAATGTACCACAAGCAGGATAAATAAAAAATTCACTCATATTGTAGTGAAACTTCAGAAGACCAAACACAAAGGGAAGATCGTTAAAGCATCCGAAAAGAAATTACTTATAAGGGAAACACAGATAGGCAACTTCTCAAAAGCAACAATGAGAGGCCAAGAAATGGAATGATATTTTAGGGTATAGAGAGAATATAATTGTCAATTGAGAATGTCGGACCTAGCATAATTATTTTTTAACGATGAGAGCAAATAAAAACAATTTCAGGAAATGAAAAAAAACCGAGTTTACTCTCAGAAGAACATTACTAAAGAAACTTCTGTAAGATATATTTCACAGAAAAGGAAAATAAGAAGACTTCAAAAGTAGATTTAAGAAGCAAGAAGTAGAGGTGATCAAATAAATTAGAAAATGCAATCTAAACATAGTCTGTCTAAATAATAATCTAAACATACAGTCTGTATAAAAATTAAGATAAAAACTAAGAATTAAAGTACTTGAACATCATAGCCTCTTTATTCAATATTCTCTTAGGGTTCTGTAGTGGATTGAACTGTCTCCCCAAAAGAAATGTCCAAGTCCTAACCCCTTGAATGTGATCTTATTTGGAAATAGGATCTCTGTAGATGCAAAGGATCGGAAGATGAGAACATCCTGGATTTAAGACGGGCCCTACATCCAATTACTGGTGTCCTTGTAAGAGAAAGGAGAGAGAGAGCAGAGACCATGAACACAGAGGGGAAGGTCATGTGAGACAGAAGCAGAGACTGGAGTTATACAGCTATAAACTAAGGAGTGACAGAGATTGCCAACAGTTACCAGAAGCTGAGAGAGGAGCATGGAACAGATTCTACCTTAGGGCCTCCAAACCTTGATTTCAGACTTCTGATGTCCAGACCTGTGAGAGAAAAAATTTCCGTTCTTTTAAGCTGCCAAGTTTGTGGTATTTTGTTGTGAAAGGCCTAGGAAACTAATACGAAGTCTTAGCCAGTAAGAAAAGAAAAGGAAATAAGACGTATAAGGATAGGAAAGGAAGAAATAGAACTATCATAGCTAAAATAATGTACATAAATCATTAGAATTAGTATGAGAATTTGGCGAGGTTCCTAGATATTAAATTAATAAAGGAAAATCAATTGCATATCTATATACTGGAAAATACAAATTAGGTTTTCCCATTTATAATAACTGTGGAAAACATAGTATACCTAAAAATAACAAAAGATAAACAAGAGCTTCATGGATTTTTTTACTTTATTGAAGACACTAGAGAAGACCTAAATAAATGGCTATTACTCATGAGTAGGAAGATATAATCATATATCAGTTATGGCCAAATTGAACTATAGTTTCAATATCATTCCAATCAAACTTCTAATGGGTATTTTGAAGAGCTTCTCAAGTTTTTCTACAATGATAAGAAAGAGCAAAAGTCTAAGAGTAGTCAAAACAAACTAAAAAGAAAAATGAGGATAGAAGACTTGGCTCACCAGCTATTTATATCTGTTGTAAAGCCAAACACAGTGGTTTTCAATTGGAAGTGTTTATCAATGGAGAGTTTGAAAATGGTGGAAGTGGGCATGATTTTCTTACTCACAATGACTACGGAAATGCTTTTCACATAGCATCTTGCAATGCGTGAGACAGTCCCACGTAACAACATCCCATTATAACACTGCCCCAAATGCCAGAGCATCCTGATTGAAATACACTGAGTTCTTAACTAATAAGATGTTGTCTAGTAATTAAGACAGTGTAAGACCCTTACATATGTGGAAACTAGATATATGAAATAGGCGATATTGCAGGTCGTTGAGTAAAGGATGGTCTATGCAATAAATGGTACCGAGACAATTCAGCACCCTCATGGAATAAAGTATCCTTTGATCCCGTCTTCACATCACATTTTAAATCAAAACTTTTAAACTACTAGAAGAAAATTTATGAATGTACTTTATATCCTTGGAGTGGAGAAAGGTTTATTGAAGAAGACTAACCATAAAATAGAAAAATAGATGACTACATTAAATTTAAACTCTCTGCTTATCCAAAGAAACCATAAACAAGATGAGAAAAGAACCACAAAATGGGAGAAGATATTTGCCAAACAAATAACCAACAAACTATTAGCATCTATAGCATACAAAATACTTGAACCAAGGCAATAAGAAAAAGATAAACAATCTCATGGAAAATGCCCAAAACATCTAAGAAGTATTTTACAAAAGTAAAATATATTTAAGATATGTAAGATACATAAAAAGAAGATATATAAATGACAAATAACCTTATGAAAAAAGACGCTGAATCTTATCAGTAATTGAGGAAATGAAAATGAGAAACACAATGAGATTTTCTACTAAAATGGCAAGAATTAAATCTGGCTATATCAAGCATCAGCAAGAATGTGGAACAAAGGAAGACAACATCTAGTGCTATTGGGAATGTAAATTGGTACAATCACTTGGAAGGAAATTTGGCATCATGTCCAATACATTCATAACATGCATGTATCAAGTTGAAAGTTTTGTGAATACTCCCAATCTGATATTTTTATTCAATTATTTCATTTTAAAAATTTCTGGTTAAGTCTCATTAAATTTATTTCATGATCCAATAATGACTTCTAACCCATGGTTTGAAAAATATTATCCTAGAGAAACTCATATGGTATTCCGGAAACAGGATAATTCAAAATTTTCATAATGATATTGTCTATAACAGCAGAAGAAACTGAAAACAATTGAAATGTCTATCAAGGGAAAAACAGACAAAGGAATATTATATGAGTTAAAATGAGTAAAGTATTGCAGAATATCAATGACTTTTAGAAATATTACTTTGAAAGAAAAGCAAGACGAGCTCATACTTAAAATCTAATTTTTATAAAGCTAAAACAGTAAAAATAAATTACCTAAATTTTAGATTATATACATACATAGTAAAACTTTTAAAAAGAAAAGAAAAATCAAAGAAATGCTGAGTTCAAAATTCAGAGTAATGGATACCCCTGGGGTGAAGCAATGGGCTTAATAAAGAGTTTGCAGATGGCTGCAATGGAAATAGCTCTTAAGTCAGGTGGTGGGTTTATGTCCATTTATTGTATTATTTTACTACCCACAATTTACCCAAATATGTTATATACACATCAAATATTGTATACTGAAATCTTAAAAAAAAAAAAAACTGAAAAATAACCCTTTAATAGTTCAAGGTTTTGAAACTTGAGATGCTGTTGAGGTAGATGCTATCACACACTTCTTAATTTCCATGAAACAAGTCAGAGATGGCAGGGGAGAGGTATGTAAGAACTTTCTGACAGGTTTATCGGATTCTGAATGAGTTACAGAGGGAGGGTATTTCCTGAGACACTTTAGTGTGGGTTTGACAGTCATATGTCTTCTGTGGTTTAGGAGTGGTCTTGCCTAAGGCAAAGATTGATGTTCAAGGGATGGATTGGATGACCTCTTTGATCCTCTTCAGCATATGGTCCTTGGTCTTTGGTCTTGTCCTCTCCTCTGGGCCTTGACAACAGCATGGCCTCACTCTCTGCCTGTGTCTACCTTGAACAATCTGCCAGGTGACACAGACATTCTATTTTCAAGTGAATGGTATCTCTTGGACAAAACATTCATCAGAGGAGGCAGATAGAACTAACAACCTAAACCATCAATCCTGGACATTAAACTTTTCACCTTCCTCAGCGAATGTCAGTATCAAAGGGACTAGAAGGAGTACACACAAGCATGTCCATACTACGCACTATTATGTTAAAAAGTCTGTGTAATGTATTTACCAAAAAAATTAAGAAAAGGATTTCTCTCCACAAATGTGTATATAGTTAAATGTATATACATGCATATTACACATACACACAAAGATATACACGAAAAAGCAATTTCTAAAGAAGATCTTGCAACTAATAACCATGGTTTTAGCGACTAAACAAAGTGATAATATCCACATTGCTGATCTCTTGGTGGTATCTGCAGCAGTGTCTTGATCAAGGAAGCCAACAACCCAGCATCCTACTGGGAACTACAGTGCTGGGAACTCTTTAGGCTCATCAAACCAATTCAGTCATCTCCCCCTTCACCACTCCCCTCTGGTGAAATGCACATTAATATACAGCTTTGCTTCTCTTGGGATTTTTTAATTTGTGTTTTAAAGTGACTTGTTATTTTCCTTTGGTTTCTTCCATTTGGAGAAGTTTTGGAATATCTGTTCACAAACAGAATATAAAACGTTTGTTTTTTAAGGAGAAAACATTCCGTTTTCTTAGAAAATGTCTCATTTATTATTTAAGGTGGAGGGAGGAGGGTGTGCTCAGGTAGAACTTTCTTTTTTTCTATTCCAATAGAAGACTTTTACAATAACAATATTTTTGTATGCGATTTGTATCCTTTAAAATGAATAAATAAAAATGGAGTAAAAAAGAAATCATTGAAATGAAATGAGACATGAGCAGGGTATATGATGTAACACATATGCCCATAATTTTTGGTTTTCAAGGCAAATGTCTGTGTTCAATTTGCCGCTGGAGTCTTATAGCAAACATTGTACTTCCCCCAGCTACCCACACCCTCAAAGCAGCAGTCAGCTGCAAGACAGATTCCCACTCAGAAGGGATGCAGGTGAGACATCAATGCAGCAAGAACCCAGTCAAAAAGGGCACGTGGAGTTCGGAGAGTTTTAGAAAATTTTATTGCAGGAACACATGTGTTAGTGTAGCAGATGGAAGTAATTATGAAGGGAAAACTCTGCTCTATTCTTAAAACCAAATTCCAATATTGTGAGGTCAGGCTAATGACTATCCTTGAGGACAAGTAAAATCAGACCACAGTGAATTTTGAAGATCAACTTCACGTTGTATCAGGTCATGATCTGCAGTGCTAAAGACTCATCAAAACTTGATATTATCTCTACCTCATTTCTCATTGGAAAGCGATGCAACCCCAAACTCACTCATCTAAAATTAATACACTTGCCTGTAGTCTCTGTTAAAAACCACATCTGACACTAGTATTTTATAGTCTGACTTGTAGGAAGTACAATTATGATTGCTAATAAATAGTATGATTAACCCAAATAGGAGAAATTTACTTTATTTGGCTATTTCTATGCATGTAGTCCTTTCTGAAACGTTCTTTTCTTTGAAGGAGACAGGCAGATACCTGACATCTCCCTTAATAAATAGTATCATGAGAGTGAAGCTGAAGAAAATAGAGCAGAATGAGGTTGAGTGCTAAATCTGTGACCTATAAAACAGTCAGAAGGATTAGAAATAAGTCCAACCCTATGAACTATCTTGTCTAAGGGTTTATCCTGCAGACTTAAACACTAAAGTGATTTTACTCCCTCTTTGGTGTTGTCATATGGTTGTCTCTTCTTACTGGTGCCTCTCAAATAATCTGGTTGGTAATGATTATGGATGTGTTTGTTTTACAGTGATACAGCATCACTTGTCAGAGTTCAACTCCTTTACTCTCATGGAACCACTGGCTGAAGGATTTACTGAAACAAGCAGGACTAGAATGGTATGAAAATTCAGGGCCCAGAAAGAATGAAGTGGGTTGTTCAGTTTCTTATATCAGTCTTCCAGCAATATGCACAGGCTTGCTTCCCATTGAAAGATGAAATAATTCGGATATTTAAAATTTGAATTTTTAAATATTTTGTTATTCTAAGCAGAGGAGTGAATGATGATGTAAGCAAGTATAATACTGGTTTTAAGCTCTTTAGTTAAAGACACAAGGCCAAATTCCAAAGGTGGTTCTGATAGTCATGCCAGCCCATTGCATGTACACAGCTGAAAGGAAATGTGCACACAGCATTGTAGGAAGAGTACAGACCGAAAGTTGGAAAGCGTGGCTTCCATTCCTGGTTCTTTCACCAACCAGCCTTTTACTCTGAATGAGTGACTTGACTTCTCAAGTTCTCAGCGGCCTCATGAACAATTGGAAGAATAATACCTTCCCTGCCTATTTCATTAAGTTAATAAAGTATGGAAATGAGAAAATACATTTGAAAGTGTAAATGGAAGTGTGTTTACCTCGGTGACCCAAACAAGTACGGTCACACTTAGGTGACTAAATCTGTAACCGTCATTTTCTTATCTACTTAATCGAGACCCCCAGATCATATCTGTTTCATTTGATTACATCAAGTTGAGCTACCTACCCTTGGCAAGATCTGAATCAATTCTTTAGAATTCTTTGGAAATATATAAGGTCAGCAAATGTAATTGTTGGGAAGAACTAAACCCTCCCTCTGAAATTAACTATACTGAATTTACTGACAATTGATTTACCCATATATGCATTAGTTCAGCAAATAATCCAGAGCACCTGTGATTTGTCATACTTTGCACTAGATGCTGAGGATACAGTAATGAGGAAAATAGGGTAACCATGCTTGAAGTCAGACCAGATGTTCAACAGAAGCTGGGGGCTGGAAGGAGTGGATGAGCAGCATCAGGGAACCAGCCAGGCTTGACCATGCAAGGCTAAAAATGGGTTGAACAGCCTCAGGTTGAAATCATGTGGTCCTATTGAAAAGAGAGAGACTGATATTCTTGATTAGCCATATTGAAAGCACTGAGAAGAACAGTCAAGCATGGAACGTAGCTCCATCCTCCCTTTACTAAGTGCAGCCCCAGTGACCAGCATCTGAAGCCTAAGCCTAGGAGTCTTCTCCCTTATTATTTGATTTGGCAGCAAATTTTCTCACTTCTATTTCAAGGGATATTCCAAATCCATTTAAGTCTCCTCAACTTCCTAATGCCACTCCTCTAAGGTATGGTGCTATCATGTGTCAACAGCGCTGCTGAAGGTCTTTCTATTTCGTTTACTGTACTCACGGCCTTTTCAATCCTTTCTTTACAAAAGTGCTAGAGTGATGTATTTAATCAAAAAAAAATCAAAACACGTTACCTCTCTGCTTAAATTTCCTTTAATAGTTTTCTGTTCCTTGAAAAAACAAAAACAAAAAACAAATCCTTCCATGGAAGACAAAGCCCAACTTTCTTCTTAGCTTCATCTCCTTCCACATCCCACCCTTCAATGAGCTGCTACCACACTGACCTTTTTTCCCAAGAATCCAGCGTGTTCTTTCTAGCCTATAAGTCTTCAGCCTACTTATTCTGCGTGGACTGTTCTTCTGTTAGCTCTTGATAGTCTTAGATAGTTGGCTCCTTCTCAACTTTCAGGTTTCAACTCAGATGTTGCTTCATCAGAGGGGCCTGCCCTGAACACGCTATATAAATATCCTCTTACGGCTGCACTCTAGTACTTCACTCTGTTGGCTTGCTTGATGGCTGCAATATCGTAATTCATAAGAAACATATATTTGGTCATTCAGATGACCAAATATATATTTCTCATATATATTTGGACCAAATATATTTATATATTTCTCATATATGTTTGGTCTTTGTCCAGGGTTCCTGGCTCACAGCTCCTAAAACCCTTGGAATTCCAATGATAAGAGGTATAAAGGTGCCTTTTCTTACATTAAAGAGGTGATTTTTGGAAAGCCCTTAGGTGACCTAAGGATGAGAGGGCTGGTTGCCAGGAGAACCAACCATATGATTAGAGGGTTGGAATTTTCAGTTACCCCCTCATCTCTGAGGTGGGGATTTAATCGATCATGCCTATATAATGAAGATCTATAATAACTCAAAGGACAGAGATCAGAGAGCTTCCAGGTTAATGGACATGTGGAGATTTGGGGAGAGTGGTGCACCTGGAAAGGACCTGAAAGATCTGCACCCTTTCTCCATCCCTTACCCTACCCATATCTCTTCCATCCAGCTGTTCCTGAGTTGTATCCTTTTATAATAAATGAGTGATCTAGTAAGTAAAATGTTTCTCTGAGTTCTGTGAGCCACTCTAGCAAATTAATTGAACTGAGAAGGGGGTCGTGGAAACCTCTGATTTATAGACCACCTGTCAGAAGCACAGGTAACAACCTAGGCTTGCAACTGGTGTCTGAGGTGGGGTTGGGGAGTAGGAGAGCAGTCTTGTAGGACAGAACTCTTAACCTGGAGGACCTGATGCCATCTCAAAGTAGTCAGTGTCAGAATTGAGTTGAATTGTAGGACACCCAGCTGGGGTTGAGGAACTGTTTGTTGTTGGTGCAGGAACACTTATGCACATACATTGGAAATTGGGTCTCAGAATACCAAAAGAATGGCATATATGATAATCTGTCATTTGCTTATCTTTCATCATCCCCTATCCTAAGTATTTTAGTTCCATGATGACATGGTCTTTGTCTCTTGCACATTGTTTCATTCTTACCGTCTTGCACAGTGCCTATCACAACATAGGCCCTCAAAGACTGAAAGAATACATGAACAATGTAACACAAAATTTGTTCATAGTTTCTCATAAACAAGGTTGTAAGAATACACAAGAAGATGAACCAAACAATGACTTGGAAACAGGGGCTACATAGGGAGGCAAGGAAAGAAAGTTTCTTAAATCCAGAAAATTATAGGCTGAGTGCAGGATAAAATGGCAGCTGCTAGGTCAAAAAGAGGAGTAAGGGGCTATTCCACACAGTAACAAAACCATGAATAATGGCAAGGCATCATCTGAAAGAGTCACACAATTTAGGGTTCAATATAAATAGAGCATAGAGTGAATCATTGGAGTGTAGTACATAAGGCTGAAATTGCACCCAGTTCATGAAGAGTTTAATATAACACGTGTAGGGGCATTAGCTGGTATGCCCCTTTAAAAACCATGTGTCCTTGAGGCTCCCATCTGGGCTATGCACTAGACCAACAATGATAACAGTCCTGGGCTTGGCCAACCCAGCTGCTTTCTCATGGGAGAGTTAGCACCAAGACCCTCGTGGTCTGTGGGAACATGGAGGCCCTCTGTGGGGGCTCTGGTCCTTGGAATGCAGGTCATACAGGGATGATCCCCCTTGGCAAGCACACAGCCTTTGTTCCTCTGCCTGCTTAAGCAAGGGCTTCTCTCATGGGACGATAGCGGGTACATGTTGCTGTCCAGCGGCCGCCGCTGGACCTTCCCTGTAAGTAACTCCCAATAAACCCATATGTCTCATTCGCTGCCCTTGGGTCTTTTCTTTGGTCTCACAGCAACCTCTCCCACACTGCTGGCCCAGATGGGTGTGTGGCAGAACAACACGCTAAAATATTTGCGCTTTTTCATGGGCAGCAGGAATCAGCAAAAGTTTATTAGAAGGGGAATATATAATCAGATTTGACTTTTAGGGAAATAGGTGTGATAGAGGATGCAACGGTATGAGCAAAGACTGGAAAGAGGAAGATACTTGGAGAAGTTTTCACCTGAGCAGGCAAAAGAGCTGAGGACTTAAAGCGAGTGAGGCAGCAGTGGCAGGAGTAAAGAAGAGGGCTCAGAAAAGAGGCAAGCAATGGAAGGGACACCCTGTAGGGAGTCGGATGAGAAGGAAGATACAGAGGTGAATCCTGGTTTCTAACTCATAGGACCGAGTGGATGCATCAACCAGCTAAACTCAAGAAAAAAGAGAAAAAGCAAATTTGAACAAAGAGAACATGACATCAATTTTGTTTTTTAAGTCATAAAAACATTTTTTTTTTTTTTCAAATAAGCAGTAAATGCTTAATTCGGAAAACTTGGGGTGCACAGAAGAAAAGTAAAGGAAAAAAACCCAACCTGTTTCCCACCTCCTAACTAATATCATTAATACAAGTTTGCTATGTGGCAGTATTTGCGTGCATAGATGTAGAGATTTTTGTTTATTTTTTTGTTTTATGTAAATGGAAGCATAGCTTGCTTTTTCATATCACAATATATTACATACTTTGTAAACAAGGTAAAATAGATGTTTATTTATTTTACAAAGTAAAATAAATGTTTACAAAGTAAATAAATGTTTTTCTTCACCATGTTTTTTAATGACCTCATAACATATTATGAGGTACAGCATATTATACTCTACTATCATATGGATATTATCCATTATATTATTGTATATTATCATATGGATACACCAAATTTTACTTGACTAATTTTCCATTGTTGAACACTTAGTATTTTTCAATTTTTATTATTGAAAATAATGTTATAGTGAACAATTTTTACGAATTCATTTTGGAAATACTAAAATTAAAGAAACTAAGAGGCATCTATAAGAAATAATAACTTCCGTTTTAAAGCACCTTCTATGTTCCAAATACTGCACTAAGTGCTTTACAAACATTATTTTATCCAACGTGCACTACTCTGTGAGTGGATGGTAACTCCACTTCACAGATGTGAAAACAAAGGCTTAAGGGGGGCGGGGGGAGGATGAGTAATTTGTGCAGGTTCACACAGTTAAGTGCCGAAGCAAGGATTCCATTACAGTATAAAAACCCACACTCTTAATCACCACCCTCTGCTGCCTCTCAGATGGCATTTGGAAATACGGATCTAAAACTCGGTAGAAAGTAGAAACTAAATACTATGTTTTGTGAGTCATCAGCATCTAGAGGAATGGATCTCAATTCAGCTCTTGGTTATCATCTGGGGAACTTTCAGATCACAGCACTAACCTGATCCCACCTCAGAACAATTCAGTCAGAACCTCTGGTCAAGAGAGGGTGGAGGACAGGTATTAGCAGGTTTTAGAAGTGCCACAGATGTTGCTAATATGCAGCCAGTACTGAGTGTCAATCATCTGAAGCAACTGAAGCCGAGGACTGGGATGAGATGGCCACGAGTCAGTGCGTAGAATGAGAGAGGAGGAGATACTACAGAACAACCATATTTGAGAGGTTAGTCAGGGTTCCAAGAAAGGAGACTCAGCAGTAAGAAGCTAGGTGGAAGAGTGTCCTGGAAGTTATGGAGGAGAGAATTTTAGCACTAATATGTATATGAAATCTAACACATACTCTCAGACATTATTCAAGTTCAAATAATTTGCTGTGGTACTCTCAGGTTGATACTGATATAAATTGCCAAGCCTTCTTGACTTGCCAATTGACCTTCACCAGGATAGTTCAGGATAACAGTTTTTGTCATCCTGTTTCTGCATTGCTCCACTATTGATCTGGTTAGTACATTTCTGTATCCCGTACCAGTCCACTTTAATAAGGTTGCTTACAGGCTGGTAGAAAATACTGGGTAAAGAAAATCTAGGTGAAGAATTACTTTCAGTTCAGTGCCTCAAATAGACTTTAATAACCATATTTTTTGATGTATTAAATCATTTATTATATATAATAATATTTATATAATTAAATATTTATTAATGTAGTTATATAAGTATATCACATATTATGTTAAATAAGATGCTAATTAGCAATTATAAAATAATATGTTAATCTCCTCTCTAACATTTCATGAAACAATTTTATTTCAACTTTTCACCAGCATATTCAATATCAGTGTCTTCATCATCATTAGAGAACTTTTAGTCACCTGAAATATTTTCCAAAACATATCATGTCAATTTCTGTTTTTAAGTTAATGACAGAATGTATTTTGAAACTCAGTATAACACTGTGACTAGGAATTTCAAGCCATAAAAACCCTTTTCTATAATAGCAATAAAGATGTTTTATTTATCCTAAAGTACATATAAGACATAACTATTTGCTATTCTAATTTTTCAAATTCATGTTGCATGACATAAACTTTTCTGTGTAGTTTTTTATTTCATTTGGATCCTCCTGCACCTGAGACAAGCCGTTGGGTGTAGATAGTTTATTGTGGAGGTGATTCCAAGAAGCCGAAGTGAGAGAACAGGTAGAGTGAGGCAGGAACGGAGAAAGCATTAGGTGTGGAAGACAGGATATAGAGGTTGCAGCTGTGGGCAGCAGGCATAGGACTGGAAGGTCAGTTCCACCAGGACGTCCTGAGAAGTATACAGAATATCTTCCAGAATTGTCCATCTGAAGGCTAGAAGCCTGGACCATTGATCCACTGACTCCCATGCCCCATCACTTGAGGGTGACCCTAAGGGACATTATTTCCCATCACTTGCACTTCACGGATACCATTGTGCAGTGTTCCCACTGAGCCCCCACAGCTTCTGAGAAGGCACTGCGGGCAGAAAGTCTGTGCTTAAGATAGGACCCTGTTGGCATGAGGAGTATCTGCCCTCCCAAGAAATGGCCAAAATTAGAGTTGGGTGAAGCAGATGCAATGTAGTCCACCAGAGGCCTCCACCACAATTCTAGAATTCAAATAGTATTACATAGTTTAAATTGAAAGCAACAGGGTCCACTGCCTCACATGTTCCAAGCCTTCATCTCCCAATATCCAGAAAATCATTCTCATTTGGCTACTTATAATTGTGTTTCTAATAATATTCGTATTCTGCTATTTATTGATATATCAATTTTAGATATTTTCTATTGACTTTCTGTTACAATAAAGATTTAGCCCCCTTCCCAACATATGCCCTTCATGTGTAGAAAAACCACTGCTCATCTTCCCAATATATTTAGATTACAATTTGGGGTATTATTATAAATAGTTTACATATCATTAAAGGTAAATATATAAATATTATTCACAGCTGAGTACCATAGTACTATGATTATATTTCCTTCCCTGTACAACTTTTGTCTTCCTGGAGTTATAGGGATTATTTTTTTGCCAGTTGTCTTTTGCCGTCAAAGGTTTATCCTTATACTTTCTAAAGAACTAAAAATCTACACCATGTGTTCTTTCAAACTCATTTTCCTTCATTGGAAGCATTCCTCCTGGAGTCCTCCATTTCCTTCTTCAAGTCTGGAAAAGCTGTTCTAGGTCATCCTGGAATTTTTCTTCACAATCATCTTGAGTTTCTCTTTTCTTCTCATCTAGGTTCTTTTTACTTCATCTCCTGTTTCTTTGAACCCATGTCTTCCTCTTACTTGTGTACTCTCTGAGAAAGAACATAACAGTAGTTGCTCTTATTTCTTGAGATCTAGATCATATAAAAATATCTTTATTCCCCCTGTCCTCACTGATGCATGGTTTGGCTGAGTATACAATTTTAAGTTGAAAATTCTTTTTTGCTCAGAATATGAAAATCAGTGCATTCCAACTTTCAGTCTTGCTGTGGGATTCTGGTATCATCCAGATTTCTAATCCTTTGAATATATCCTGATGATTTTTTTTCCTGATTTTTTCTTACCCACAATAGCTCACATGCAGATACTCATACAATGTGTGATGCATTTCATGGGCCATTTCAACTTGAAAATCCATTTCCTTCAATTCTCAGAAATTTTCTTTTATTAGTGTTTAATAATATCTTTGTTTATTTTCTATCATTTTTCCAATTCATCATTGCTTTGTCTTCTTGGTCTATTTTCAGGATGATTTATTTCCCCATTATTCAAATTTTTCTTTCAACTTAGAGCTTTTTCTCAGTGTCAGATTTGTCCCTTGTGGGTTTTTGTTGTTGTTTACTAACTTGTTTTTAGTATCTTACTCTTGTTCGTCCTACCTTGTCCTTAGGCTAATAGTGCCTTTTGTTGTTAACTCTTTAATCCTTCCTGAATTCTGATATAAAAGTAAATTCTCTAAGGCTATAATTACAGATATTTTGAAAGTTTTCTTCTGTTCCCTTGCAATGCCTCTGTTTCATATAAATTTTCCTTGTCCGTTGATTTAAACTTGGATTCTTCTTGTTAGAAGCATTCCATGAATGTCTAGAGATCTTTGACAATCCACTCATTTCATAATACCAAGTCACTAAAAAGCTGATTGAAAGATCTATGTGTGGGAGCAGCATTTGCGCCCTGTTAAGCCTCATGGTAGGATGCTTAGGAGGAATTCTGGTCATTTTGATGGGAACTTTAAATGTTGGAATCTCAGATTCTTTTTTTTCATAACAGTTTCTCCAGACATGATTCTCTAATCTCCTCTCTTCCCTCTTTAGACTTGGCCACCCATTGCTAGGAGCAAAACAGAGGGAAGAAGGCTCAAGGTTTCACTGTACCTTGTGTTTACTTTCTCTTACTGCCTCTGTTTCCCTCTCGCACCTCAATGCCACTCTCCACTGTGCCAAGGATCCAGAGTGTGGTGATTCTGCGGTTTAGTTTCTCCATAGAATAAACCTTTGTTTTTTTAGCAGGGGTGGGGGATTGGCAGGATCTAACTGCTTCTTATATAGACAGTCAGACTTTCATGTAGCCTTCCTATTTTACCCTCACCTCTCACTCTCATTTCCTAGGGAAGACAGCCAGTGCCACAATCCTGGGTTTTTCTGGTTTTCTTTTACGTGCGTAAGCTTGTTTTTCATTAGTATCTCTTTCTGATGGTACTTTGGGTTCAGCTTTCTTTGGTCTTCTAAGTCAGTTATTTCTCATCCGTTTACTTTTCTTCTTCCATGTATGTGCCAGAATCTCTCATCCACTTTTCCCACCTCTCCTGTTCCCTTTGTATTTGTGAGGTTATACTTTAAAAATTCCTTTACAGGAGCCGGCCCAGTGGCACAGTGGTTAAGTGTGCACATTCCACTTTGGTGGCCCTGGGTTCGTGAGTTTGGATCCTGGGTGTGGACATGGCACCGCTTGACAAGGCATGCTGTGGTAGGCAACCCACACATAAAGTGGAGGAAGGTGGGCACGGATGTTAGCTCAGGGCCAGCCTTCCTCAGCAAAAAGATGAGGATTGGCAGCAGATGTTAGCTCAGGACTAATCTTCCTCAAAAAAGAAAAAAATTCCTTTACAGTAATTTTAAAGAAATTGTAAATATGAATACAAATGTATTACTGTAAGTATATTCATATACAAATGATCATGCCACCCCACTTAACCCAAAGTCCCAACAATACTTCTGTTGCTCACATTTTGTTGCTAATTGTTATTGAACAAATTTATAAAACAAAAGAACTTTAGAGTAGACAGTGGGAAGGAAATGACGTTCATCATGTCATGGCTATATGACAAGCACAATGCTGGGTGCTTCCTACATAAAAAGTTATCGGATCCTTACAATCTGTGTTGTTCTGTAATGGCCATTTTACAGATGGGAAATTGAAGCTCATAAAAATTAAGTAATTTTGCCCAGATCACAAAACTAGCCAGTGGAAGATCTAAGACTTCAACTCAAAGCCTTTGTTCTTTTAAGTGCATCAGTAATTGTTCCCCAAGTAATTTCTCTCAAATGTCTCAGAATGTTGACTCATACCACAACTGTTGAACAGAATTATAAGCATCTGATATTTCAGAGAGATTAAACACTTTTTTGGTGTGCTAAGTGCTGTCTCAAAGGTTTTCTCTTACAGGTATTTCCTGTCTCTCTCTAGAAATGACTTTTGTTTGATTGGCAAAGATAGAAGAATCTATCTTGGTGCCTTGCTTGAGGCTTAAAGTTTGGGGTTGTCGTTTAGCTCCTTCATATCAATTGAGTTGCTGTATGGTCATAAGGTATTCTGAGGAGGCCAGGAAAGCAAAATATCACCACCCCTAGAGGTCAGGCTGAAGAACAAGAGCCTGAGACGATGTTCCAAAAAGCAAAGATTCAACCATACAGGACATTGATTTGCTTATCTGAGAATCCGAGAATCATGGTCTCAAGCTGGAAATGAAGGGAGGGTTGAGAACATCTACTCCAGAGCCAGAGGGCTTGGTAAGACAGACCCGAGAACGGAAATCTGAGATAGACTGATTTATCATATTCTTCATTATCTTCTTTTTGCCTGAGGCCACGAGTAGTGTAACGTGCTGGGTTTTATGTTTATTCGCTTGTTCAGCTCTGAACTGAAGAGTAGAGCTTTTTTCTCCTGGGCCCCTCCAAATATCTTCAGTGCCAGCTGCCTTAGCAATATAGAGTTTGGGCCAGCATCCCATTTAGCCATTCATGTAGAACTTTCTCCTTTGATTTGATAATTCATTGGCCCTGTGAGGAAGAGCCTTTATGAACTTTATACTTACCAAGGTGAGGCATTCCTCTCTTGTCCATTTCTCTTTTTCTGTGTTTTGCAATATCACCTCTTACCTTATCCCTAATACACGTGAACAGACACAGATTCACATACACAATAGAATATGGATATAAATCAAATGCTTCATCCTTCATCAAATGCCCTAATTTGTGTTAGGAAACAAGATCTCTTCTCCAATGGTAAACCTTCCATTTTCTTCAAGTAAAATCTCTTCTGAGCAAGGCAATATGTCCTCATTTCCCTTTCATTTAAGGGAGACTTCATCCAGAATAGAGCCTTTTTTATCTTTGCTGAATATGCTGCTGGATTCTAAAATGCATTAGGGCTTTCATTATGATTTATAAAGGCACATATGCACAAATATAGTTAATATATTAAATAAAGACTATAATACACTTCTAGAGACATTGTTATGGCATGGAGTTGAGAGGAATAATTTTATTTGACACTGTCTTTTAGCAGAGCAGAAATAGTGTTACACTCAGCATGCCATCTATAAAGAATCCAGGATGGAGAAGATAAAAATACACAAGAGTAAGAATCTGTGACAGCATAGTCTCATGACATGTTGCTTTATTATTATTCTTAATAAGAATATTGGTAGTGTAGGAAGTATTTCTGCACTGGAATATCCATATAATTACTTCTCAGCTGCATTATATAAAGAAAAACAAGTATTCAATATGTTTCATATTGAAGTATTTTATTTAGAATGTATTCCCTTCTGTCCCCAAAAATAAGAGAGGGAAAAAACCCCACAAGCAACAAAATAAAACAAAATAAAATAAAATAAAATAAAATAAAATAAAATAAATGCCCTGACGAAGGCTTTGTTTCACCAAGTGCCGATGAGAAAAGCTGACGCAAAATTCACAGTGTTAAAGGACTGGAGATACTTTGGGGACAGAAAGTCGATTATGGCCTTTTCACCTTTGCATTGTTGGTGCTAAATGCACAGCAGGTCTGTAAGTTAGAAACTGCTGATGCCATGTGAGGCCAGTTGAGCAATCCCTGTGAAATGATTTATGGTGGTCTTAAATTTATTGTCAGTGTGCAGCAGCGACATTTCACATGTGATTGGTCTAAGTAGTTCTTCATAACGGTACCTCTATGGGTTTTCCCCATTTTTGCATTATTCAACATTTTCTAGTAACAATTCTTTCACTTCCTGAGCAACAAAAGAAACTGTGATTATCGATCGCCTGTAGTATGCTAAGCTCTGTTTTTGACACTTACCTCATGTTATTTCTAATCCTTGAGACAATCCTGCAGAATAGGCATTATTCCAATTTTACCTAAGAGGAGACTGAGATTCAAAAGGATTAAACAATGTAACTAATAAGTGATAGAAACACATTTCAATCCACGTTCATCGAACTCGGAAGCCTGTGCTCTTTCTACTAAATTAACATACATTCTCTTCTTAAATTTAACCTGGAAATTTTCTCACTTTCTATAATGATTTCTATAAAATGCCATGATTTTGATCCTGGAGGTCATGGGGCCATGTATACCTACATGTCTCCTGCCACAGTTTGAGTAAAGATATTTGTGGAAATCTAGCTGACCCCAAAGGAAATTAACTTTTGGCAAAAAAAAGGAAAGAAAAGAAGTAAAATTTAGTAAGAGACACATGCAAAATTATAGACAAACTGAAGAAAACTTAGAGAAAGGTAGCCAAAGCAGTGAGTGGCCCTAAAACCATGTAACAAGAGTGGTTGGTGAATAAATCAGGAGTGTTTTGTTTGGAAAAGAGTCAATTCACATGGAGATTTGATCCTGGTGGTCTAATGGTTAAAATTCAGTGCTCTGTGAGGGAACCACACCACATGTCTATTGATTGTCAGACTGTGGTGGTCATACTGTGATGGCTGCATGTTGCTGTGATCCTGAAAGCTATGCCACTGCTATTTCAAATACCAGCAGGGTTACCCATGGTGGACAGGTTTCGGCGGAGCTTCCAGACCAGACAGACTAGAAAGAAGGACCTGGTGACCCACTTCTGAAAAAATTGGCTGTGAAAACCCTATGAATAGCAGCAGAGCATTGTCCAATATAGCACTGGAACGTCAGAGGATGATGCAAAAAGACCAGGCAGGGTTCCGGCTGCTGCACATGGTGTCCAGAAATCGGAATCGACTCTGCAGCACTAACAAAGACAAATCAATGCTTTAAAGGCTGACTTAAAGAAGAGAAAGTTGATCTGTTTGTATATGACCAAAGAGGGAGCATGGAAGACCTTGGGAAGGCCTAGGTCAGCTGTAAAGAGAACTTTCTAAGAATCAGAATTCTAAGAATCTAAGAAACAGGCAACCTGGAGAGGTAGCAAATTCTCTACTATTAAAGGTGGGTAGAGAAAAGCCAGTTAGTGAGCAGAAGACAATTAAATAACAAGGGATTCAAGAATCAGAATCGCGATCGAAAGGGATTTCCTTTAAACTTTCCTTTCAGTCCTGACTGGAAGTTGACAGCCCCGGTGCTGCTTGCCGGATATGTGCCGCAAACACTCTGGGATAGAATTAAACTGGCACATACTGATGTGGGCAATAGTTTCTTAATAATAAAATTGGATAACATTATCAAAATGTTGTATCTTTCTTTCCTTTTTCTTTTCATTCATTTTCAGATTTATGTGTCCTGCCACATGTTTTAGGCCAAAATGGTTAATTAATGCTCGATCAACACAGCCTCTGTGTTGATTACTTAATACTATATCTGTATCAGTGATGAGGAAAGTGACAGACTGAACGGAAAATCTAGATAGGGTGTTGGAAATAAAGCAGGATGTGAGCCATACACTTGGTCCGGTTGCTGGTCAGGACACACCCTGCTGCCTTCTGCCTTCTGCCCAGTATTTCCTTTTTACATTCTTGATCTGCATTTCTGTTTTATTTTTTTATTTTTTTATTTTTTTAAAGATTTTATTTTTTCCTTTTTCTCCCCAAAGCCCCCCGGTACATAGTTGTGTATTCTTCGTTGTGGGTTCTTCTAGTTGTGGCATGTGGGACGCCGCCTCAGCGTGGTGTGATGAGCAGTGCCATGTCCGCGCCCAGGATTCGAACCAACGAAACACTGGGCCGCCTGCAGCGGAGCGCGCGAACTTAACCACTCGGCCACGGGGCCAGCCCCTGCATTTCTGTTTTATGACACACAGCCTTGAGCCAGACAGTGCAGTGCGTGGTAAGATGCCTGTCTGCTACAGGCGTCACCTGGTTTCCTTCATGTGCAACTGCAGCTCTTGGCAAAAAGAGGCTAACTCAGAGCACATCGGAGAGTCCAAACAGCAGAAGAGTGTTAGGTTCCTTTCCGCATGCTTGAAGGAAGAAGAGGGCTAAGAATAAGAGAGAGAACGGAAGGTCTATGAGTAGTTAAAACAGGACAAACTGAAACTAGTCTACTTTTTAATGAGTCAGGTTAATTATGGTCATGAGCTGGGTAGCCCTGATTTTAAGAAAGAAGAAGAAATTCTGCAGATACATTTTTTTTGCGATGCTGAGAACTGATAGAGTTCTTGGATCTTCCTAAATTAGATACTTCTAATTTAGCATCACAATGATACTGCTACAATATATTTTTTAAAATAAATTCATTGCTAGACATCAACACCTGTACTTAAATTCTTCTTAGGCAGGAGTCTATTTCTTTTCTGTGACTAAAAACTTTTCTAAAGCAGGGAGAGTCTTACTTTGTTTACGATAATTCTGAATAATCCATTAACTATGTGTGCAGAAGTACATTTCAAAGTCTATTTTTATGGAGAAGCTATAGAGAACACTTCATTTTATCCAGATCAGTTCAAAAACATACCCACATATTTACAAACATGTAAATACTGGCACAGGACCTGTGAACTGTTGTTCTTCTAGGCAAAGTGGCATCAATTATTTCCTCCTATTGTGTTTCTCTTGGAGGGAGGAGGAAATAGAGCTCACCTTGAGTGGAAAATTTTCTTTCTTCATAGCAAATAAATTTCGTGAAAAATCTCAAAATATTTTGGCCCAATTCTGTATTTGCCTGATTTAAGATGCATACAGATTAAATGCTGAATAAAACCTTTAGCCAAAGAATAATAAAATGCTCCAGATTCTATAGGAATTGTCAAGAACCAACCCATCTTTCCTTTCTGTTTAAGGGCTAGGTGACAAGACCTTAGATTTGGTCCAATTGTGATGTCAAGGTTGATTCTTCAGGGAGAGAGAAAAAGATTTATGCATTGAAAAGCATTACTGAAAAGGTAAAATTGCAGAGACTACTTTTTTCCCCAGGAAGAGTCGTTTCTAGAGAAATATCTCTTAGTCTTCTCCCCTCCTCTTTCTGAAGATTTGCTATGCAGCTTTCAAATATGCTGTCTTTTTGCTTCTAAGAAAACACCTCCATATTTCTGTGTGTGTGTGTGTGTGTGTCAAACTGTGTCTTAACAAACCATCTCCATAATCAAACAAAATACAGAATTTTGATCATAAGTTGGACCTGAACTTCCCATTACATGATCAATGTGGTCCTTTCATATTTGGTTCCTTGGGTAAGGTGAGACCCAATGAGACAAAGTAAACCTTTATACGTGTACAATGCTGTGTTTTGAACTACTTTATTGAAAGATAACCCGTTGTTTTAAACTATTTCTATCAGGGGGCTGGCCCCGTGGCTGAGCGGTTAAGTTCGCGCACTCCGCTGCAGGCGGCCCAGTGTTTCGTTGGTTCGAATCCTGGGCGTGGACATGACACTGCTCGTCGAACCACGCTGAGGCAGCGTCCCACATGCCACAACTAGAAGAACCCACAACAAAGAATATACAACTATGTACCGGGGGGCTTTGGAGAGAAAAAGGAAAAAATAAAATCTTTAAAAAAAAAAAAAAAAAAAACTATTTCTATCAGGATTCCTGAACCTTGGATACAAAGCAAACGTTCAGGAGATTGTGAAAACTACCCCCAAATGCCCCATCTCCCATCAGGAGTTAAGAAACAACAAGGTATTTCTGAAAAAAGCTATGATACTTGGCAACATTTTGACAGTGAAACTTCTCCAGATTTTTAATCCCCGCAGCCTGTTTCTATCTAGCATAAACATGACCAAACTGCTGTTCAATTATATAATGGCCACTTTAATGATTATTTTGTTTTAGTCAAAATGCATTTGAGCTCCCATAAAGCTCATTTTATCAGGAAGGTAAAGCAGGGCAGCTCCAAAGGGCAAGTTTGCCCGCAGCCCTGCAGGAGTCTGGGTTTTAAGGTGGCCCTCCGTTTCTCCCTGCTCATTTGGCAGCTCTCTTGTCATTTTATTTCAATTATTACCAAAAGCTATCTGTGTAGGAGCAGCTCCATAAAACGGAAAATTGCAGTTAAGTTCACATCTTAACAGCATTTCAAGTGCACATTGTAACAGAGACTCCCAGTAATCAAGTTGCTGGAAAGCTGTTATAATAGTCTTTCTCTCTCTCTGAATTGCAGCAGGAAAGGCAGATGTGGAAATT
The DNA here is from genome assembly GCF_041296265.1 of Equus caballus. Classification (NCBI taxonomy): domain Eukaryota; kingdom Metazoa; phylum Chordata; class Mammalia; order Perissodactyla; family Equidae; genus Equus; species Equus caballus. Next base: position 52,711,887 of record NC_091692.1, on the reverse strand, counting down.
ATGAGTAATGTAATTGATGATCTTAAAGCTTTTAAATACCCAAGCTCTCAACAATCAAGATCTATTTGAGTTCAGAACCTAATAAGAAGTAAATACAATAGGTTTCAATAGTACGTTTTATCAAGAGCTCAGCAGCACTTTCACTCCTTCTGCTTTTATGGGCAACATTATCATCTCATCAGCAGACAAGTTGGAGAATTTTATTGTGACACATAATCATTTTTAGTTCATCATATTTCTCCTTTTCCTTGTGCAGCTTTTTTAAAAATAAAGTTTGCTCGTTAGATACACCATTTCAGAGGATTTCGTCCCTATTAGATTTAACAGGAAAGAAAGCAGTGTTGTTAAAACAAGCTGTTTATTGACAACTAATTTATTGTGTTGCACGGTAGGAAGCTCCATAAAACACATCAATGTGTTAAAAATTATACTGCTAAGATATTTTCTAGATACTGTGATTCACAAAGCCTAGCTAGCGACAATTATTTCCAAATTCACCCTGCAATTTATTCCCTAGCCTGGCCCCAGAGAACTTGCATGCCATTAAGAGTTAATTCAAATGCCACATTAAATACACCTCGATATTATTTTCGTTAATATGCAAATCATTCATAATATGAGGGTGATCTTACATTCAGTGGGAATGGCAATAATGCCTGCTTAATGATGTATTCATCAGTGCCGTAGGTGTCTTCATACTATTACTATTATATATTGTTTTCAGAAACAGGCTTCACCACAAAGAAAATTGTATTGTCTCTGAAATAATGATTTCAAATATTTTTTTTTTCTTTTGGTGGAAAAACATCTTTGTTAAGCACACGTAGTACTGGTAATCTTTCCAATGCTATCATTTTCACATCTAGATATAGTGTTACCAACTAACCTGGCTTCTGAGATCTGGAATTGTTATCATTAACATTTTAATCTTGAAGAAAACCCACAAAAAAGTGACTTTTTTTGTGTATAAGAAAAAATCATTTTCACATTTTTATCATGTTTTCTCCTGCATTTCCTAATTGACAATAAGGAAACTGTTTTATACATGGTGTTTTTTCCAGTGTGAAACAAACAAATGTGTGTGTGCGTGTAAATGAATAGATTTCTTGCAAAATAATGCGAACTTTTCATGGCATCAATAACATAAAATATAAATTAATGCTTATTTTTTGAACACGTTTTGTCACTTTCCAGTGGAGAAAAAAGGATAAAAATAGCTTCTGGAGAAGGACATGTGAAATTTGGTCATGATTGCTCTATCTTCGAAAAACTCATACATGTGGTGACCAGGTAAATCAGCAAAAACCTCAAAGAAGCTTTTACATTGCTCTGTCTCTTGCATGTATGGCTTTATTTGATACAAAATTAAATATTAAAAAATCCACAAATGCCAAATTAGTCTAAATATATTTTTTTTTAAAAAAAAACCTTCTTGTTATTGTAAGCCCCAGGTTAAACCATGAACCATGTCAAACCTTAATGCCTCTCGTCAGAATGTTGACTTTCAATCAAAAACCTTCCTGCCTTGGTTGTGCACTCAGCTACAGATGACAGGAAGAGCACATCGATTGATTATAAATAACATTCAAATTAAACATGCAGTTATGAAAGAGAAGATCAAAGAGGTGGAAGAATCTCCCCCATGCCCAGCCCACCAGCCCAGGATTCCCAAGGGTGAGAAGTAAAGCTAACCAAAGGGTCTTTTGGTAGCAGGATTGTTTTGCCATGGATGAGGGATTACTGATTGGCTTTTTAACTCCAGCTTTCCAAATAGTTTTTCAGTTATTTAATTTACTCTACATGGAGTCTATTGATTATTCAAGTTGGCAGTCAATTTTATAGGGCACCCCACTGTTTCTTTGCTTAATGTAGTCAATGATTGTAATTGCTTGATCAGTGCAGCCCATGAAATAGGTTTTGTGTCTTTTTTACAATGCATTGATGGCTTTATCTGATGGAGCCTTGGCAGGGCCGGGTTTTACAGCGCTACCCGGAACTCCCAGAGGTCTCTAGATTAATGGCTATGGCGAGCTGTTGGAGTTGCTGATGCTGTGCTCCAGAATGTATTCACACATCTGGCATGCCACACTTGGCATTAGTGCCAGCTTTGTGTTGTGCAGTTACAGAATCGCTCACCAGTGCCTAGTTAACTGTTTTCACTAAGGGAATGAGATAAAAAGCCATCCAGAGAGCTGTTGGCACCCACTCTCTGTCACTGTAGTCACACATTAAAAAAATTTTTTCAGTCTTTTTTTTTAAGAGGTAAACGATGTATGGAAACAACAAATTACGTGGAATGTTTATGTTTTGAACTCTGTTTGGATTCTGAAAATCATCCCATGGGTGTTCAGATTTCCTATAAACCAACAAGCAGCGCTATCCATCCCTTCACCACCGCCTCGCCTTGGATGAGAGCATGAGAGTATGAAATGCATCCAAGTTTTCTGTAGGAGCTGACAGGAGCTTTAGATTTCGAGAGAAAGGTGGATAGCAGAATCACAAATGTGGAAAGCAGCCTGAACTGCGCTCCATAGCTCATTACAATAAAGGTAATTCTCCTGTCCTTCAGTGAATTGGGTTAAATTGCTCAGGCATCATTTCCCTATGCCCACATGTCAGTATTTCATATTTGGTACAATTTGAATTGCATTATTAGACATGTAAAATGTAGTTTTAATAAGTAGACCAAGAAAAAGTAATGAAATATGCAATAGAGTTGCATAAATCCATGGACAATATAATTATATACTACACATACATGATTTACAGTGCCCAGGATGATAGATGTTTTAGGAAAAGTGTGATAGATTTTTAGACCAGCTGGGCTCTGAGTTGATTTTCTCAACAGAGTTTGACATCGAAACTAGGCAGGTACAGTTTCTTTATTAACACTTTTCTCTATGAGTAATAAACTATAAATGAATAATGCATCTCTGAAAAGGAAAAATCTACTGAGAAGACAGAAAATAATACTTTAAATTCTTAAGTCTACATGGAACTGAAATTTCCGTTAGAGTAAGCAACTCTATAAGAAAACTCTATATAAGAAAAACATATATGTGTATTCAATACTAATCTGTTGGCCTGTGCGCAAGAAAACCATTAAAATTTTCTGAAAATAACCATTCTTGTTTTTAGATTTTATAGACATTGTGTGACATCATTGCCAGGATAATTTCACCATGAATTCATATTTTAATGCATTTATAATAGGAAGCTCTCCAGCAAATTCCTCCTTTCCCTCTTTCCTTTCTTGGCCTTCAGACACAGTCTAATATATTTTAATCATTTCACTCATAGCCTTATATATTACACAACTTTCTCTCCTTATATAGAATGTTATTATTTAATAAAATGAACAGAAAGAAGCCAAGTCAGAAATTTATACTAGTTTACTGCCAGTCCAGGCTTTGAAATATGAAGAAATGCCTTTTCTTAAGGACTGTGGAAAGTATCTTACTACCCCTCCACTCTTAATTTCATTTTACTTTGAAACGTTATAAAAATGACAGTCATCTTGAAGCAGATGTCTGAGTCACTTTTCCATTGCTGTATGCTTGGAGATGGTCTGCATGGCTGAAAGCCTGGCTCCATCTCCAGCCCCTTCAACACACACGCACATACAATGAGTGGGACAGCAAAGAGTGACATAATAGCTAAACAAAATACTCAGAGGAACTGAAGGACTCACTAATATGACAGCTGATTAAAAGCCTTGCTTCAAATTGATTGAAGATAACATGCGATTGTGGGTAAGTAAGGAGACCGGGCAAACCTACAGTCTGGGGAGATTGTCCTTGTCCAGGATAGAATGATTACACCACACCCTCCACCCTAGCTCCCTCACAGAGACAAAAGCTTAGCTAGTTGGTCTCTGAGGGAGTCCTGTGCATTCAATTGATCCTATGGGGGGATTACCTTGTTTCTGGGTCTCCATTCATTTCTCAGTTTGCCAAGTACTTACCTGAGGGCTAGATCCCCTTTTCCATACTCTCACCCATCTGTTATTGATTGCTCCAGAGGGCAGGGCCTTTGTCATTTTCACTTGCCTTTTATTGTTCCTTTTGGTAGCAAGGTGTTACGCAGATGTAGACACTTAATAAATACCACAGTGCAGAGCTCTGTTGCCCCTACACAAAAGGAAACATGTCCCCAGTGAAAATAAACGTAAGTGTGCTTAATCATCCATCTGAAAAGAGAAGGGAAGCATTTGAACAACAATGGATGTTTATGAAGGTGACAGAGTTCTCTCTTTGGTTATCTTCTTCCCAGGGTACAAAACTGTGGAAAGGGTAGCAGGGATAGGAGTAGTTTTGTTCAACAGAGGTAGATTCCGATCCCTGCTCTGGCATTTATTTGCTATGTGACCTTGGGTAAATTACTTAATCTCTCTGACCCTCAGTTTCCTTCAAGGTAAAGAGCTCAGATTGCCCAGGGTTACCATGAGGATTAAACAAGACATCAAGAATAAGTACCTGGCTCAGTACCTGCTGCATAGGAGGTGTTCCATAAATGTTAATTCCATCCAACTGTGCTTGTGATAGAACAAGTCCCATTCCTTGCTCCTCCTCTAATCCTGAGCATCTGTGGTACTTATATCTCATCTAACTCCTTCTTGCCTTTGGTCTTTATTTTAATCCAACTTTCCTTTCCATGCCTAGTTATACCAATTGCTCCTGAAGGTATAACCTAAATGTAATTCAGAGCAACACAGCTAATACAATGTGCAATAGACAAATATCATCAAGTTTGGGAGAACATTACCATTTCTCCTATATTACATACATTTTAGGAAAGATTAGAATTTAATTGACACCATTTTGTTGCCTGAATTCCTTTGGCTGAGACGCCCCACCCACCTTGGAATACTGGGCAGCAGTTAGAGCTAGTAGTTGAGACCCAAGGTCCCAGCCAAAGCAGAGTGTACTGGCCAAGGTACTCTCACCTGAAGTGAAAAGAGCCATACAGGTGAGTCTTAACTAAGTTAACAAATAAAGCCAAAAATTAAAAATAAGGGACACCGAAAACAAAGTCTAAAATATGAGAGATGGATGCACGTGCACTGGTGTACATGATAATGGATGTGGAAATGGGCGACTATTCCTTTTGAAAGGAGACAAAAATGGTTTTGATGAGCACAGTTAGCCTGCCCTCGGGTTATTCTTAGCACCTGGCAGCTACAGGGATGTATCAGGTTATCTTAAAGACAAACGGTTGACACAAAGAATCCTAGGTATTGAACTCTGAGCCAGATTGCATGTGACTACCTACATAGAAGATAGATCTGTGGTTCTCTTGGATGGTTAGATTCCCTATTTACTATGCTGATTAAAGAGGCCTTTCAGGGGCCGGTCTGGTGGCACAGCAGTTAAGTTCGCACGTTCTGCTTCTCGATGACGGGGGTTCACCAGTTCCGATCCCGGGTGCGGACATGGCACTGCCTGGCACGCCAGATTGTGGTAGGCGTCCCACATATAAAGGAGAGGAAGATGGGCACAAATGTTAGCTCAGGGCCAGTCTTCCTGACCAAAGGAGGAGGATTGGCAGCAGACGTTAGCTCAGGGCTAATCTTCCTCAAAAAAAAAAAAAAAAAAAAAAGAGGTCTTTCAGTGAAGGGAATTGTGCCTGATCCTTCTCACAGTTCTTGACAGTCCAAGGATCTAGTACTGATACCATGATAGTCAGAGAAGTAGTCTAAGAAAAGAAATCTTCCACCTTGATACATGCTACATACTTCCAAATCCACTGCCCATTACAGCACTTTTCTGAGGAAGTCCGCAGTTCTCAGCGTCTCTCAGGAAAGGATACATTACCCACAGAGAATTTGGAGGGAAACTCTTCAGATACTCTGGTGTCAATGGTTGTAACACAGTTGTATACAAAGTAACACCTGCCCCATTCTCCTAGATTTGTCTGTACCTGCTGGTGAATATCATAACATAAATGCTAAAATGGCAATATATTTTTTTAAGCAGTAAACAGAAGTTTTACCCATTTTCTGTGAATCACATTGCTTGTGATGTTCCCACCATTGAGTCAAGGGCATTCTGGGTGCATCAGGAAAAGACAGATGCCAACAAAGACACAGAAGACAGGGGTGGGACAGGGGCCACATTCCCAGTCAGGATAAGTAACAAGATAAGTTTACTCTGATCATAAGTAGATGCCATTTCTTAAATGGGGAAGGAGAGATCGTTTCAGAGAAAAACAACCCTAATAGGGAATAAACGTTAAAATCTTTGACTAAAAATTTACCAAAAGTGGGTGTAATTTTAACTTCCCATTTTGTCATCTTCCCACATCAAACAGCATCAACTATTTCTCACACTCACCGCCCATTTCCACCACAACTGACAAGAATGGGGCCTTAAGGACAAGAAAAGGCAGCCTTAAAGAGAGAAAGTTACTTTTCCACAATTCTGAGTCACAGCGAACACACTTTACTCCTACTTTAAAGGCCGTTTAGTGAGAGATCTAAGGTATGATCTTTTCTCTTTCTGCCCATAATAGGATACTCTGGCTCATATTCCAACAGAAGAGAGGAGAAAGGAATCTAAACCAGCATTTATTGATTGCGTATCCAAGAGATAACTAAATACGCACATATGGTTTTACAATCATGTATGTATGTGTCTGTATATTTAGTCTCTGACTTGGTTTTCTTTCAAACTTACGAGATAGACATTATTGTATCTGCTTTATTGATGGGAAACTGAAGTTCAGATGAAGGCTAAATAACTTCCCTGAGGTTACGTAGCTGATAAGGGGAAGATGCATGATTTACACGCAGGGTGACTTGCTCCAAAACCATGCCTTTTGTGCTGCTTCTTGCTGCCTTGTATTACCAGTAAGTGCAAAGGCATGATTGAAAATTGGCTTCTTGAACTCTAGATCCTTTGAGGACTTATTTGTGGGTCTGATCCCTGAGTGTGATTAATGTATCTGCTACATGACACTAAAAGAGTGTCCTACTTGCTTTGTCTTGAACATGCTTGTCATGGACTCATCCTGAAAGGGTGCACCTCACTTGTTTTGTTCTGTGACTTCTCTCCATGTTGTCATGTGGAACTCCTATTGTGGCATGGATACAGTCCAGTTTGGACATTCTAGACTTTGAATATTCAGGAGAAAAATACCCATTTATAAAAAAGCTTTAAAAATATTTTGAACACAATTACAGAAGACCTAGTTTTCAGAGAATAGTTCATTCTAAATACTTCCACTTTTTTTTATTTAAAAAAATTATCTGTGTAAAGAATACGTCTGATACGATACTAAGTACACATATTTAATGTGAATTAAAGATTTGAAATTCTTTTCACAATAATTCAAGTATTGTCCTTGGTTTTCGCAAAATTCCTTATCCAATCAAATCCAAGACTTCCAACTTTTGTTTTTATAACAGGATGACATGCTTTTTATTTGAGTTGAATCCCTGGAAGGTGGCTTCAGCCTTCTGCAACCTGTGGGCAGGCAGAGCCAGGCTTCATTCATGCTGGCGTTGAGAGTATTTGTTCACACTTTGCTTTGCTAAAACATCATGCCCTTGAGTTACCCCGGTGGCACATTCACCCCAGTGACAGAAACTTAACCTGACTCAAACCCAAACACAGCCTTCATAAGGAGGGCTATGAGAGACATGTCCCCTACGATATTCTGAACCAATGCCTTTACAAAGCAAGTGGTTCATAAACCAATGACAATTAATACAGTAGGTTTTTTAAACAAAAATGTCTGTGATTGGGGGAAATTTGTTAAATACCTCAGAAAATAAAAAGGAAAAATTTTATTCATTTGCAATTGCATCCTTCAAATAACTATTAGTATGTTAACTGTATATTTCACTTACTATATTTTGCCAATGTCTAAAACTATACTTATATGCTTAAATCCACTTATTAGTAAGCAGGTCTTTGAAAAATACTGCCTTCATAGAAAAATTCTCATCTTTTTTTCAATCCCAATATCATTTCTTAAAAAGAAAAACCACATAGGCTTATTTATTTACTTTTTTTACTATTATTTCTGTTTTGCCAATCAATCTGTTTGTTCACGGTAAGTAAGCAAAGTCTTTAATTGTGAAAAGCATTGTTAAACTCCTCCTCTGCCATATTGGACTGAATGAGGATCACTAGTTGTGAGTCTATGTGGACATCCATATATTCCGACTTTAAGATCCACGTTGAGAATAAATCATGGCGGGGTTGGCTGGACTTCAACTATGTCATTAGGGAAACTGTGCTCATATATTCTGTGTTCTTATGAACTTTAGCCCTGTTAGATGTGCTCCCCTAACATTTTTTGTGGTCCTGATTTGAGACTTTTCAATCAGTTTCAATTTCCACATCTCTCTGTATGTCCAGATTCTGGCTGTGCCTTGCAGAGGAAGTGCCAAAATTCCATGAGAACAGCAGTCCCTATGGAATTTTTTGCTTCACCAGAAGCAAGGAGTACAGGAAATGTTATTTTAAAAAGTCCCGTTTATCACACTGCTGATGTCTGGAGAGTGGAGATAAGCTTTGAGGCTGCTTCCAAATCTTGGGTACCCCTCCAAGCGTGCTCTAAATGGGGTGTGAAACATAGCTTGCTGGGGTGGGATTGGACAGTGATCAAGATGAAACAGAATTGGCAGTAGGGCTTTTTTTCCATTTAGTTTCCAGGATGATGGAGGTGAAGCTGGAGATTTCCCATCCTTAATGCCTTATCTAGGAGACAGCTCTGTGAATACTGGCCCAAAATGTTACTTTTCTTTTTTGTAAATATTATACTTTGAGTTGTTGAGTTTTAGTGAGGCAGAAAGCATAAAAATGATCTTTATTCTTGAAATATTTATACATAGAAGCATTTCTGAAATAAGAATGCTTGATTCCTTGGATTGGATTACATAGTTGTGACATAATTACTTTATTTTTAGCTCTTAGTGCTTAATGGAAACGTGACATGGAAGTGGATGTTAGAGTAGAAACCCAGTTATGGAAGTAACCAATGAATGGTTAAGAAATTGCTATTGACTTCCCCAAGTCTCTATATTGTTTTGCTTCTTCAAATATCAACTATTTTCTTCATTTTACCTGTGAGTTTAGAAAAGATGTAAATCATTACGTGTTTGGAAGGTGTTGGGATAAAATACTATAGCGCGCTCTCCAAAGATCTTTACTTAATATATGAGTATTTCCAAACGTGAAACTATACTGTAAATATCTTAAAGCTGTTAAAGATCTAACAAACATATGTAAGGAGGGAAAATTGTTCTTCTAAATTTGGTAAAGAAATCATCATATACGATGGTTCAGTTTTAGGTTTGAAGATTATCTGTTGTAACAGACTGTACATATTTACTTTTTTTATAACCAATATTCTTTAAGTGGAATGGAGAGAAGTTAATACTCCACAAATGTACCATTTGGCAAATAGTGCTGGAAGTGGTCATTTACTTTCCCTAAAAATGCATAGAACTTATGGACATTTTATTTCTAGTTGTCTAGGAATTCGTGAGACTAGAGGAGACTCAAGACAAGTTTTAGACATGGAACAATGTTGCATGGCAATAATTGAGAACAAAAATTCATCTGCTTCTGCTAATATCCCGTGCCTCCTCACAATTGAATTAGCAAGTGGAGTGATTAAGTAATTCAGTCACAACATTTACTAAGTGGATCCCTCCTCACAGATGCCCAAGCTTAGGGCAATCAAAAAGTTTGAAATGAAGGACACTTTCTCAGAACTTACCACGGATAACGACTCCTCATGAAATTGAATACCGATTTTAATTTTCTCCTTATCTTTCTATTCTCCAATCAAAAGGATAGATTTCTTTAGTGTTTCCTTAGTACATCCAAACTCTGGGCTTTAACTTGGTCATCTATGATGCTCTCTTTTACATTTTCTCTGAATTCTAGTGTTATATTATGATAGATAAGATATATGGATGATAGATATGATATATGTGTGTATATGTATATATAGAGAGAGAGAGACAAACAGACAGACAGAGGGAGAAAAGCAGCTAATGATATTGCATCTTAATAAATCAGGAAACTATCAACACCCATAAGGTCAGTATTCCCATGAATTTATTACCATGGTTGGAGAAGATAGTGTCAGTAAGCAGAGGCTTAAGTTTTATCTTATGCTTTCACAGTGAAATCATTCAGGAACAGTCCATGTTGAGGTGACCTTGCTCATTACTTTAAAAGAAAAAATTCTAGAATCCAAGAAAAACTACAAAGTTTGTGTAAGCATTTGATAGCAAAGTCTGATTTTCTGAAGCAAAGAAATGCTTAAGTGACAGATTGTTGAGGAGGTTTCCTTCCCTGCAAATGCAATCACGTCAGCTCTGTCAGCCTGGTTTACTCAATTGCTCAAATAGTATTTTCCTCTATTTTTGAATATTAAATTTATCAATGGTACTTAATAAATAGCTTGTGATCACATACAATATGCTAGACAGAGAATAATGAGACATAGTCCTTGTCCTTCAAGAGTTGATTTCTTATAGGACAAAATGAATGCAAAGAGGTCCTACTTTGCGTCTGTACATTGGGATACTGTATTTGAGAAGAGATCTCCCCAATCAACTGTAACTAAATAGCTACTTGAAATACCACGTGATTTGAGACAGAGCATAAATATGTAAACAATAAAACTTTACTGTTTTTGAGATGTTTCATACTCTTTAACATGATTTCACATGCGTAGGCCACAAATGTATGAAATGAGAAGAGAGAAGTTTATGGAGAACCAGAGAAGTAATTAACAGAGCTGGATCTAGAGTCAAAGTTTCTCTTATCATTTTCCTGTTTCCATTTCACCATACATCTTCTCATTTGAGAATGACTAAGATAAAAAGTGATTCCAAATTTCTCAAGGGCAACAGAAGTAGTATTACCAAAAGCATTTTTTATGTTTAAAAAAAAAAGATTCTCCTTGGTTTTACAGCAATACCATTTTTGGATGAACACACAAAAGTGTACATCCTTGAAGAGTTAAAAATGAACTATTATTTATTTGCTTACCTTGGCATCAGTTGCAACATGACTTAAAGGCAGTGACACATGGCAGAGAGAAATCAATAACTAGAAATAGTCAGCTATTCCTTGATTGTGGTTTGAAAGGGCAATCATTTCATTTGTCTTTGGTATTTCATGGACTTCGTCACCCTAAATTAAAAAAAGAAGGGATCAAAGTGGATCTTACAGTTTAGTTTATATTTGAGAACTCTATCAAAGTAGCTACTTGTAGTCTGTGTCTCTTGTTTTCAGTCTATCGTACCCGATGGTGAGTATCATGCACGTTCCACAAGAACTGATTTGTGTCCTTTAGGAAGAACTGCTGGGTTTGTTTATTTGAGCTCGGCTAGATTAGGTCTGGCCACATCAACTGGGTCACTGTGTTTAACTCCTTATACTTATGTTTTATAACATTATAATGAAAGGATGAGCACTTCCCATCAGTGCTTGTTCACAATCATTTATCCTTAATATATCTGAAAGAAACAGAGAGAAATGAAAGGAGACACTTTCTCATTCATGATTCTTTTAAAAACTGTTCCCTTGTCTTAACCCCTCCCATCCTGATATCGCATGCATGGCTTGTTCTCAGCCTGCTCCGAGACAAGCTAGGGCAGGCCCTGTAATATGATTCAAATTGCAATCTCCTGTCCTGTATCCCCCAAATGCCTCATCTCCAAAGCAACCTGGAACCTTCATTCCAGGCCCAATTAGACTAAGATATCTGCCCAGCTCCAATTGGGGGTGATGGATCAGCTGGGAGAGTGCGGGGAGACAAGGAGATTTTCGCAGCTCCTCTGCATTCCCATAGGCATGCAGCTTTTGACAGATTGGGCAGAACTGCCACGCAAGAGTCTGACACAGATGGTGTAATTAGAAAATGCGAAGTGCGAGTGTGAAATTTATCTTTGATCAGCACCTCCTTGCCAGATTGTCATCTATGTTAATATGATGATGGCTTCTTGGAGATGGATAGAAGGAAACAGCAGCCTTGAAGAGGAAAGGGAGACTGTTCACTCCATAGAGAAGATATTCTATTTACTTCTGAAATCCAATCAATTTCTACAGGCTAAAATGAAATTGTACTGACTTAATTCATATGGAAAATGAGCCTAACCTGATTCACACACTTTATTAAACCTGTGATCAATATGGTAAAATTTGAGCTTTCGTTGGAAGGGGAGACGTTAATTTTTTTATGGAGTAATAAATAAAAAAATACAATCTATAGTGGTAGGGGCTGTTAAAGACAATGTTCATCTCTGTATATCAAGACTCTATGAAAAATGCATAGAATCAAATAACTATACTCCATAGCATGAAAACTTCAGACACCGCCAGCAAAGTTTTATTTTCTGCTTTTTCTCCACAGTTTCAGCTCCAAAATAATACCTATGATTTTTATTCAGTGCCAAGTACACTACATTTGTCTTCTTTGATTATTTAGATTTTATACTTATTTTTCTATAGTTAGCAATTTAAAAAATTAATAAAATGCATTTCTTGTCAGGACTTGCAGAAATTGCTTTCTTTTCAGATTATTTTCCTGAAAAATTAGGATATTTACCATGAGGGGTACCAAGTGTAGCCATAAACCACTTCTTCAGTTTGCTGTATCTAAAAACAGTGATCTTTGCTTTGGGTGGCTCAAAAGGTTCAGGTTTACAAGCAACTACATTTTGCTATAATCTGCTCAAATATTCACATTGATGGTGCTAATTTTCAGGAAGGTAAATTAGCATAATTAATGACCAGCCAAATTTGGGGGTAATACAGTATGTAATTAACATTAGAGAGTTCTGTTGTACCACCTGCCCCCACATTTCATTGTTGCAAGGTTCGAACTGTACAGGAGGAAATTTTCTCCTTTGCTGCACTGAGCAGAAAGCAGCTTTCTTCATCAGAATAAGCCATTAGCTGTAATGGCATGTAGGTGTAATGGAATGTGCTCGAAACATCTGTGCTGAGAGCAGGGGAGAAATTGCTGCATGCAGTCCTAGGCCTTTGGGGAGCTTGATTAAGGGTTGCTTCAGAGAACTTGAGATCTGGCTTGGGATGCAAAAAAAAAAAAAGGAGAGAGAGAGAGCGAGAAGAAAGGAAAATAATGCTAATAGATTTACGGATGTACTGCAGGGAGAACAAAGGATTTTTAATTTTTTTCTTCCTTTATTGCTCTTATGTTGCATCTGTTCTCTGTTGGGCTTTCACTTATTGAAGTGATCTGGAAAAAATGTAGCTCTAAATGCAGTTTAGTGGAGAAGATCATAGATGTAGAAAAATAGCTTGATTTTTTTTTCCCCTTTTGGTTAGCTAAAGGAAAGTTTCCCACAACCTGTGAAGAAAAATTCTAGGTATTATTTATGCTTAGTGTTATCTTAAAATTTATCTCAAAAATGAAATGAATATCCAGATTTGGGGCTGGAAATGATTTCTTGCTTTCCATCAGGCTACACGCAGAAGTTCTTGCAATGTATCAATCAACTGATTAATTCACTTTGAATTAGTTTAATTCAATATTTCAAAGAGTGCTTAATGTAGTATTTCCAAGATGGCTTTGAACTGGCTTTTAAACTCACTTTTTCCACAAAATTTTCATAAATATACTTATTATAGGTGATAACATTTTAACTTCTGAGGACAGCAGGGGAATTTTTCAAATCATTTATTTTATTTTTTCTTTCAGGAAGGACTTATTGAGCATTTGCTATGTGCAAAATACTGTTTCTATGCTGGGTGTTTGGTCACCATTGCTGGGAATATGATAAATTTCATCTGGCAACCAGCATGGTCATTTGCATGACCTCAGCCATCTCCTTATCCCACAGTGACTGCTGAAACCAAATCCATCATACAGTGACACACATTGATTGCTAAAACAACTCAATTGAATTTGAATGCATCGATTCTAATGAGCTTTGACCATTTTAGAAGTGTTAAAAAAAATAAATAACTAGCTTTTAAGTACAGCCTTCTTGGTAAAGATAAGCCAAAGGGGAATTATATTTAGATAATGGGTAAGGAAAGGGTTAAACATTTATGGAAACTGGTGCAACTAAAAGGAAGTTAGCATTCTGCATGGGACAGATGTGAATGGATTGCTCAGAAAATTAGAAACAAACTTGAAAATATTGAGTGATTTTATGATTAGGTAAATCTTACACTTTCTAATTATAAATGACAATGAAGCACTCTATTCGCAGGAATCTATCTTCCTTAAGAAATTAGAAGCTTGCTGAGCTGGTGCCAAAAATTCCTTGCACTGAAGTTTAAAATATGTAAAGAGGCAAGAATGTAATAAAAATTCAAAAGCTAATAATATTATGGCGACTAGCATTGTTTACAATGTAGAACACCTGCTGTTTGAAAAAAAAGGAAGAAAAAGTGAAATCATCAAACTGTTCCTACATGGAAAATCTGGGCTCTCTGCCAGTTACACAATGTGTTTCAGGTGCACTGTAAATAGGAACAATAAAAGGTGCAGAAGAAAGAATATGAAATTTTAAATCTCAAATACACAAGAATATTAATATGATATTTCTTGAAAGAAAATCTTGGGACCCTTCCAGTGTTCTCCTCTGGAAGGAGGGGGGTTAAAAATTTTACACAGCATATGTAAAGTTCTAAAACTTTTAATTGCCTGTATCTTAAAAAGAATATATATGAACACAAGACCATTTGCTTCAGCAGCATTGCTTTTAGTTCTTTCAGGCAAAAAGGTCCATCTAGACCTGAAAATATGAATTACATTTCTTCCAACCTCTCTTCATTACTTTTGTGTGTGTGTGCGTGTTTTTGTGGATGGCAGTGTGGAGCATTAAATCCTGACAGTAAGAAGAGAAGAAAAAGTAGTTTCTGTTGCTTATTGTTGAATATTGACTTTCTACATCAAAATTAGCATTAGGAGCCACTGCAAAATATCACACATGAAGGGTACTGAGATGTTGTATTTTTATATTCTCACTATAAAACACTTAATAATGGATTCCTCCAGAATTAGACACCTATTTTTACCAGCAAACAACTCACACATGCAAAATTTCCCTTTCTAGTGCAAATGCTTTTCCTTTCTTCAATGAGGCATTTTAAATCAAGTCATCTTTGGAGGGTCTATTACATTTTAAAATACCAATCTTTCACGAATCAAACTGAAACATCATCTTAATGCATATCTTTTAAAAATAATTTCTACGTGACCAAATTATTTTACAATAATAGCTGGAAACTAACCTTCAAAACTGGACATCTTTCAAATATCCAGTGTTTCAGAAACTGGAATTCAATTTATTTTAGCTGTGCTTCTAAGACCCCGAAAATTTCTGAGAACTAAACAATTGCAGAATATTTGGGGTAAGTTTTGTTTCTTTTGAGTCAGGAAATACATGGATATGCAAGGCCTCCTAAACATCCATATCACAAAGTAAATATTAATATAAAGAGGTGAGTCTTCCAATGAGACAAACGTGTAAGAACAATCCTCGCCTTTGTACACCAATTCACATGGAAATATACTTGCTCCTCACCATTTACTGGGTGTCCTGAGGAATTTACTTAAGCTTGGTTTCCTCATCTTTAAAAGTGAGTCAAAGTATTAACTAACTTGTATGATTTTTGTGAAGATTAAATGAGATAATTAAGGTAAAGTACTTAGTCTAATGACTGACACATAGTAAAGGTCTTAAAGATTTAGGTAGTTTAGCTAATATAATTACTATTATCATTTCTAAAATATTCTGCATTTTCTGTGTCACAGCTGTCAAGAGGTAAGATAAGGCATTTGTAATTGGCACTGTTTCAAAGGACTCCAGCAGTGGAGTATTATGAAGAAACAGAGCTAAACTCTATTGACAGTTCCTTGAAGAGTATGAATTAGCATGGTTAAGAAGGTGAAGGAGCTAACAGAATAGGAAATAGAAATATTGACAGCAAGAATCTGGAAGTGCATAGTGTTATACAGCAGAAGATTAAGAAGTAGAAAGATTAGAAAGAAGATTAGGAAGTGAGCTTTGCTTTAAACAGACTTGTATTTGATTTCCGACTCTCTCTCTTACTATCTATGGGCCTTTGGGTAAGTAATTTTCTTTAGGCCAAGTTTTTCATCTGTAAGATGGGAGTATTATTACCTACCTCATTGTGAGAACTAAATGGCAAAATGGCTAGTATAGTACCTGACAAATAGAATATGCACATAAATATTTGTTCCTACACCTTAAATTGTCTATGACCTCACCTGCATTTTTAGATTTATTTTCAGAACTCTATATATATATGATCTCTATACAAATATATTAAAGTACTTTTAATAAAGGAATTTCAGCTCTTTTAATGAAAAAATATCAGGAAATTTATTTTAAAGATAATTTTATGACTAAGCTTTCAAATATCAGGCCTTCCTCCTGTTCAGTCAATATTCTCTGATTCTACAAGCTGCAAAAATTACAACACATCTACATATTGCATCATGTAAATATGTTAATATGATGTTGCCAGTTTACCTCTTCCAAATTTGGAATTAGGAAAAACAAAGAAGAGATTTTCATGATGGCAATATTTTAGGAAATATATAGGAATGACCATAGCAATAAACTACTCGCTATAGACTTCTACGTGGGCACTTATTTTGGATCAAGTTTTTCAATTTTGTCAAATGATTTAAACAAGTTCTGGCTTTTGGCACCACCTAAATATTTGGTAGGTACACTGGACTGGCCTTATTAAAACTATATTCTTATTAGCTTCCATCTCTTCTCCAAATACCTTTCAAAATCATCTCTCCTTAGTGGACAGCAATGTGATAACTGTCCTCTCTCTTAAATTGCCTTCTCTCTTAAATTCTGAAAATCACCTCATAAATCATACTCACAAGGGTTGAACACAGTTAAATATTTCTTTATTAATATTATGTATCTTTTGACTACATTCTTTTATGGACATTAACCCATCCACATTAATGCAGCTTACTGAAATTATCCTCAGTATATTTCATCACCTTTTAAGTACAAGGCGTAAGTTCTAAAAGGCAATGGTAGCATTCAGCACGTTGAGTGAATATGATCTCATATTGATTATAATGATGGTGATTACTTTGATGAAGGCACTGAATATGTGCCATGTGCAAAGTAGAAATAAACATCCAAGATGAGTGAGTGATGAATTCTGCCTGCGATCAGAAGAAAGCAACACTCTCAACTCTGCAAACTGGGTGTGTCCCTAATTATTAGTCCTGTTCGTGAGATCACCTTATTAATGAGAACAAAATAGAGATTATCAGGGCAATATGCAATCATAACCTGCTTATACCAAAAATTATTATAGTCACAGTGAGAACCAAAGGATGTTTCTTTGACTGGATCATAAAAGTATGTCTGAGCCTGTCTCCATTGGAAGACATTTGACATATCTTCTGCATATAGGAAACAATAAATAGTTACACTTATTTTAAAAAAATGCCTTTCAATTAAGAGTTAAAACTCTTTCAAGGTTTTCTTACTCATTTGAGTCACTTTCCCTAGATTTTTGTGAATATAGGCATTTGAAAAAATTATAGCTAATTTTAATTCCTCTTCAGATGCTTAAAGTAAAGGCACAACCTACTACTTTTAATTATCTAATGTATTGTGTTGGAACTGTGGGATTCAAATCACACATTCACAAAAATATCAAACCTGCTTAAGCAAATAAGGAAATTATTGGATCATTAATGGAAAACTTCTGAGGCCTTATTGGCTTCATGTGTGACTTGGTCCAGGTGCTCATACAGTTACCAGAGTGCAGGCTCTCTCCGTCTCACCAGTCTTCTCTCCTTCATGTTGGATTTAGGCTCAGATTTCACCTAGTGGCCCATTGGCAGCTTCAGACTTCAATCCCCCCAAGTTCAAATCCAGTGGAAAAGCAGAAAGAGTCTTCCTGTCTGTCCATTATAAATCCTGGGCTTGGCACTGATTTCCTTGGTTTGGATTTCATGCCCATCTTTGGCTATCACTGCAGCTAGGGGAAAATGATGCCCCAATTGGCTAACTCTACTTCATGCCTCCCAACTTCCAGATTCAGGTATAAAAAGAGATTTATCCAAACGTGTAGTCTAAAAGTAGGTTTACATCCCCCAAAGGAAAATCAGGATATGGTTGCCAAAGGAAGGAAAAAAGATATTGGATGGCAATATTATGAAAGAGCAGGAATCTTGTTCACTACTGTCTGCCCAGACTCTAGAGCAGAGTCTGGCACATAGCAGGTTCACGATTCTTACACGTTGCCATTACAGATAGTCATGTGTCACATTGAGTACATGAATCAGACAGAGCTTAACATTGGTTTCTTCCCTCAAATAACAATTATCAAAGACCTAGATTTTAATGAGCCAGCTATATAATCTTTTAATAGTAATTTATTATATAGGCTATAATAGGGGAAGGAATGAGAGAGTGATATGGATGACAATTTCATACAAAGCTTACAGTATAAGAGGAAATGCCATGTGTGGGGAGGTTGTGAAATTCACTTGGGTTCCATCATAGTTTGTATGGAGTTTTACCAAATTATACCAATGGTAAGAGACCAGGAATACAGAAGAAGCATGAATAACATAGTGTGGTTAACAGAATGTCAACAAAAAATTGTAGGAGGAAAAGTAAACTAGAAATGATTATTGAATTACCCCCGCTTTCACATATTTTATTTTATTTTTTCTTTCCCACTTTTTTATGTCTTTATTACCAAAGTAATACACGTTCCTTTAAAAAAAACAAAAAGAAATCTTACAGGATTGTGTATAATAAACATTGAAACCTGTTTCCCAGTACCACTCCACAAAGTTAGTTATTGGTAATATTATGGCATGTTTTCCAGACTGTATAAGCTAGATCCTTCCTCCTCCTTCCCTCCTTCTTCCCTTCCCTCCTTCTTTCCTTCTCTTCTTCCTTCCTACCTGCCTGCCTGCCTGCCTTCCTCTCTCTTTCTCTCTCTCAACAGAAATGGTATCATCCTCTATGTGCTATTTTGTAACTAGCTTTTCTCTTTCAATGATACATGCTAAACAATCTTCTGAGTCAGTACATCAGGATATAAATATATAGAAGTTTTTTCCTGAAGACTATATTCCATGCCATACTTGGTTTCACTCTAATATATCTAACCATTTTCTTAGTGATGGTTATTTAAATGGTCTCAAATTTTTTACTTAAAAAAAATGCTGTAAGAAACATGCTGTACACTTTTCCTTACCTAATCAAGTGAGGATTTCTGTAATATAGATTCCAAGAAGAGAAATGTTGGATTGAAAGAGGTGCAGATTGCAAATATACTGCATTTCAAAATTTTCAAAATTTTGTTCCGGGGGCTGGCCCGGTGGCGCAGCGGTTAAGTTTACACGTTCTGCTTTGGCAGCCTGGGGTTCGCTGGTTCTGATCACGCGTGCGGACGTATGCACTGCTTGGCAAGCCATGCTGTGGCAGGCGTCTCACGTCTAAAGTAGAGGAAGATGGGCATGGATGTTAGCTCAGGGCCAGTCTTCCTCAGCAAAAAGAGGAGGATTGGCAGCAGATGTTAGCTCAGGACTAAACTTCCTCAAGAAAAAAAATTGTACCAATTTATAGTCCCAACAATGGTGTTTGACAGTGACTGTTTCTATACTGTCTTAAGAGTTTTGTATTTGCCTAGTCTTAAATTTTTGCCAATATTATTGGAGAAAAGGAAATTAAATTTTGATTGGTATTTCCCTGATCATTTATCTCATTTAATCTTCACTAGAGCCATGTGGGGTATGTATTATCATCATCCGCAATTTACAGATTTGGAGACAAGATTCAAAGAAATTTTTACTTTGGTTCAGGTCAAAGTGTCATGATTTGATGGCTACTAGTGTTCAAAGGCTGGGGAAGCCACTGCCCAAAATACATCCACACTTGATGGGGTAGGTCAGAGGCGGAGTCAAGTTTCAATCAAGAAATATTTTTGTCACCTTTCACCTAGCTCTATGCAGTCCATTGTGGGTGATACAATTGAAGTAAAAAAGTATTATTCTACATCTTACCTTTGGGTCTTCTATACAACAAAGAATAACTTGTAAGGCAAAGTTAGACAATTTTCTTGTGAGCCTAGGTGGGAAGGAGCCAGCTGTTGCGTTTCACTTTCTTCACAGGAGGCTCCTGAATATTAATGAGGCACTCACTAGTATTTTCATATTTTTAGCAATTTGCAAAGTAATGCCAATTAGAATAAATGTGTCAAGTGAACAGGTTAGATTAAAACACAACTAAAGAACTCAGGTTCTTTTAGGGAAATTGACACACACCTTGTGTAATTCCTGGGGTCCAGATTAAAAGAACAAGTAGTTTTCTCAGGAATTCCACCTGCCCATGTTCCCAGATGTCATCCTCAGGCCCCATAGTGCATTAGATATGCCTTAATTGCCAATTAAAACACAAGCCAACTTTAGATACGTGCACTAATATGCAGAGATCCTATTTTGACTCCAGTTGGTAGTTACTGAAGATTATTTCTGGATTTCAGGAGAATGTCCAGTGAGTTAATTCCTCCTGCTTGAGTAGCAGGTAGTGTCCCTTTCCTAAATGTGACCCTTACCCAAACACCAAATCACTGTTAGGCATGTCAAATACCTTAAGCAATACCTCTCACATGTTACACCAGCAAAATATATCAGCTCATCTTCCTTTTGCATTGCTTTTTATCTTTCTAGAAAGCAAGCACAAAAATTAACTGGATTTTTGAAATTTAACTATGTTTCACCTTTACATCCTGTCTAAGCATACGTGGTTAGGGCAGTCTGACAGACTAATATTCTAAACTTTGAGCTGCTACTACAAACATTACAACAAAAATAAGAAGAACCAGATTCCAAGACTCAGCAACTCTCCGCTTTATTTTCTCTTATTTTTTCTGGTAAAGAGATTTGCTGTATTTTCTAATAATAAAATAACACATAAAATGGACTAAACAAAGAAAATCTAGACAAATAATAGAAGGCAACAAAACCTTCACCAAACACCACTATACAAAATAATCCATTGGGAACGTTACAGGGTATATCATAGTTATCATTTTCTAAACAGGAACCAAACCATCACTATTTGCTTCTTTCTTTTATTACAGATAGTTTTCCATGTCTATAAAATTATTATTACTGTTTGTATATTGTTCAATTCAAATATATTTTTCTAATCCTATATTGAAATACATTTATTCTTATTTTTGATATTAAACACTAAATTGGATAAACATTCTTGTACATATATTCTTGTTCACTTAACCAGTTAGTTCTAGATGAATTACTGTGAATGGAATTGTATGATAAAAAATTGGTATGTTTTAAATTTTGATGAATAATGCCAAATTGCCTTTGAGAGAAATTGTACCAATTCTGGCAGGTCCACCGGAAGATTATAGCAATGAACATATGCTCATACACAGGCTAATTGTCCCATTTTTCATCTTTGCCAATTTGATTAGTAAAACTTGTATCTTATTTTTTAATATTTTACTTATTTGATTAGTTTTATATATCTGCATATTCAACTCCTCACATTTTTCTGTTGTGATATACATATTTTTCTTACATGAGCTCTTTTTATCTTAAACAGCATAGTCACATATGATGAGTATTTACCATTTTATTGTTAAATGGTTTTTGTTAAACAGAAGCTTTTTTTTTTTTTTTTAAGATTTTATTTTTTCCTTTTTCTCCCCAAAGCCCCCCGGTACATAGTTGTGTATTCTTCGTTGTGGGTTCTTCTAGTTGTGGCATGTGGGACGCTGCCTCAGCGTGGTCTGATGAGCAGTGCCATGTCCGCACCCAGGACTCGAACCAACGAAACACTGGGCCGCCTGCAGCGGAGCGCGCGAACCTAACCACTCGGCCACGGGGCCAGCCCCAAACAGAAGCTTTTTTTAAACTCTTATGTGGTCAAATCTATCAGTTCTTCACCTTAAGATTCTTGGATTTAATATCATTCTTTAAAAAATTTCCCAGCTCAGAAAAACTACATTTAATTTTTAGAATTTTTGTCTAGTTTATATATTTAATTTATCTGAAATATTTTACAGTAGAGAGTATAACAAGGGAATATGATTTAAAATTTTTGCCAAATGCTTAGCCATTTATTCCAACTCAGTTATTGAATAATCCATCACTTCCAAATTAATCTTAGTGGCGCATTTATCATGTATAAATTTTTACATATACTTAGCCTAGCAATCTGGCATTTTCAAAAGCAAAGAATTGACTTATTTTAGAAAGAGAGCATAGAAACGCTCTAATTCTTCAGTTTAAAAAAGGAATATAGAAATGTGAACAAAGCACGTAACAGGTGGATTATGGGTGAATTTTTTCCTGTTGCAAATTTCCTTTGAGGTCATTATTACTTACAAATCATATTAGTTTGTGAATAACATTCAAGTCTAAGTTGTTAACCTACTAGGTGAATTATGGTGTCATTCATTAACTTAACACTGGGAATATAAGAAAAGGAGAATGTTAGATGGAGAAAAGATGGCATGTAAAGTGTTAGCATTCTTTGGGCATCCAAGTAAAGGCAGCTGTGTGTATGAGTAGGGAACTCAGGAGAAAGATCATGGAGAAAAATCAAGGATGCAAACATGACATGGGTGTCTACTGGTACTGCAGGAAAATAAGCATGAAGGAGATCGCCCAAAGAAACAACGTAGAGCACAGAATAGCTTCTTAATTCTGGTTACTCATCCAGATGTACCTGGGGAAATTTTTTGTAAAAAGTGAATATTCAGATGTTCTGAATCAGAATTTCTAGGTAGATCCCTGACACCTATAGTGTATAGAACTCCATAGGTGAGCCTGATTAGAGCTGAGATTGAGAACCACTGATAGAAAGTATAGAGAAAGGCACCTGGTTAACATAAAATTTGAGGGTAGAGGTGAAGCAATAAAATACTTTTCAGAAAAAGCAAATATATATATATATATAAAGACACTCGATGTAAAACAGCTTGTTCATTCTCTATAAATTGAATAAAAGCAGGACTTTGGATGTGAATAATAGAAAACTACAAACTGCTGCTATTTATTGAGCAGTTATATTAAGTCAAATATCCATATTTATCTGTCTAAACAGATATGTGGATAGCTATACAAATAAATGTAGATGTATAAGCTTACTTTAATTCTTACAATAATCCTGGGAGTTAGATATAATTATAATCACTTACAGAAGAGTAAATTGAAGCTGAAAGAGATTAAACAACCTGACCAAAGTCATACCAGTAATTAGTGATAAAAACAAAATTTAAAACCAATGCCATGTTCTTAAGCACTAAAGCATTGCTCTAAAAACTTTACTCCAGCAGTGCTATGGGTGGAAGTAGGAACCAGGCTGGAAGTAGAGAGACCCAGTAATTGAGGTGAGAAGTGATGGTCCATTATCTTTCCTCTCTTTCTGGGACTTCAACTACAATATGTTACACCTACTCAATTAATCCTCTATGCCTCTTACCCTTGTCACTGTATTTTCCATCCATTTTTCTCTCCATTTTCTTCTGCCAGATATTCCAGTCCACTAATTCTCCCTCTAGCTAAATCTGCTGTTAAATCTGTCCATTGAATTCTTTATTTTGATTATTTTTGAGTTTTGTTTCTTTTTTTTCAATTGTTTTCCATTCTTTACTGAAATTCTCAATCTTTTCTTATGTCTTTGAACATGGTAAAAGTTATTTTAAAGTTTATGTCTGCTACTCAAGTATATGGAGTTCTTGTGAATCTTTTTCTATTGTCTATTTTTCTTTATTGTTTTTCATTCTTCTTATCACATCTGTTCATATCCTTAGTTACTTTTATTGATGATAGAAATTGCATTTGCAAAATTGTTTATAGAAATAATTTGAAGCCTAGGATGATATCATCTTCTTCTAGATTGTGTTTACATTTGTGTCTACAGAGCACTTGGGGGCACTAACAATTACCTCAATTCAATTTCCGTGGTGGAGATAACTTAAAGCTGAAATGCTGTCTCTTCCATTTCACACTTAGTCCTATTGGACAGCCTTTAGAGCTCCAATACAAAGCCAGGCGCTTCTCTCTGTTCCTATGACTCTCAGACTGGTGGAGTTTCTATTCACCCTCTCAAACTCTCAGCTGACTTCTTAGGTTTGAGCAAATGTCCCCAGGAAAAGCAGTCCCAAACACGAAGCTTATTCTCTACGCCTCTTAGGTAATAGTTCACTGCCTGGTTATCTCTTCAAAAATTTGGTTCTAGAAGAAGGAATCAAAAAATAAACCAGACAAATCAAGTATTAGGAGTTATCAAAGAAGTGAAACAATATAGAAAATTAGTGAGGTAGGGTAGGAAAAATACTTTGGATTGATCAGGAAAGGTCTCTTCATGGAGCTGGCATTCAAATTGAGATCAGAATGATGATAAGAAAGCAGTCACGTGAAGATCTAAAAGAAAGGCATTCTAAAAAGAGATGAGAATGAGCTCGGCATGTGTAAGACACAGAAGGAAGACCAGGAGGCTGCAAAGTGGAGGACCACGGGCAAGGGAGGGCAGTAAAGGGAAGCAGATTGTAGACATAGAAAAGGGCCAAACTAGGCAAATGAGGAGTTGAGGTTCATTTATTCTGATTTCTACTGGGGAACCACTGGAAGATACTAGTGATTTATGTCTTAGAAAGATTACTTGGGCTGTGGTGTGGGGATTGGACCTTAAGAGATCAAGAGCAGGGCCAGGAGATGAGAGAAGAGAATGCTTCAGAAGTCCATCAAGTGATTATACGGTTTGGACAAGGGAGCAGCAGTGGAGATGGTGAAAACCAGTAGAAATAAGGATACATTTCATCTCCCTTTTGAAATTTCTGCTTGCTCTCTATGTCTGTGTGCATGGGTAGGAATTTGTAATGTCTTTCTGGCTCAGACCTGCTCAATAAAACACCTTGACTTCTGTCTATATAAAGCTCATCAGGGACAATGCCCTATTATAAGTAAATAAATAAATAATAAAGCTCACACAGAAGTGACCAGGCACTGTTCTATGTGCTTCACACCTATCAACTCATTTAGTCTTCTCAATTATTCTATGGAGAAGGTACTCATATCATTATCCTCACTACAAAGATGAGAAAACAGGAACAAGGACTGGACAATTTGCCCAGATTCCCCACACAGCTAGTGAATGGACACTTGCCTGCTGCTATTGCTGGTATTTTGCTTCACCATGTTCATTCCCTCTTTTTGGTAGCAGCACCCTGATTCCCTTCTAAGAAATCGTTCCTTCCTCATTCTTAAACTATGTGGTTCCTATGGTGCTGACTTCACTCACAGCTCCGGGGGAGGGACCTGGGGCCTTGTACTACTTCAGCTTTACAATTATGGTGGCCATTAAATTCCCTAATTGGCTAGGCCAATTTGTGTTAGCTTTTTCTGTCACTTGCAACTGAAAAATACTGAAAACAGATGCACACCTCATTTGAGGAATCTCCTGCACCATGTAGAGAATCTTCAGAGGAAAAGTCCGTACTTCTCTAGAACATTCAGACTCTTGCTACACCACAAAAAGTTGCTCTTTCTCTCCCATTACTGAGACAGGTGGAATGACAAGTAGGTAGATTTCTCAACAGAGCTACACTGAGACTTTGCGGTTTAGACTTCTAGTAGAAAATATTTCAAACACTGCTCTATGGTATATTAGAAAGTTGTTAAAAGAGAGTAGATCCTAAGATTCCTCGTTACAAAAAAAAACCATTTAAAAATGTTTTTTGTGTCTATATGAGATGATGAATGTTAACTAAACTTACTGTGGTAATCATTTCACAATATATCTAAGTCAAATCATTATGCTATACACCTCAAACTTTTACGGTGCTATATGTCAATTACATCTCAATTAAACTGGGGGAAAACCCTAACTTTCAAAACAGGCTACAAAAAAACATAGGAAAACATCTTCGTTTACTTGGAGTAGGCAAGATTTCTTAAACAGGACACTAAAGTAGTGCTGCACATGAAAGAAAGATGGCTAAACTAGACTGTATTAAAATACGGAAATTCTGCTAAGAAAATACTTCAATTCCACATTTAATTCCCAGTTATAAATCCCACCCTTACTTCCACGGCTCTGGGAAAGGCTTGAAAATTGTGGAGGAAAAGCTTTGATTCATACTATTTACTTATTGGATTTGGGTTTTTTCCCCCCTTCTAAAGAAAGCTAGTCATGAGTGCTATTGGAAATGCTTCCACAGGGTGAAAGGAAGAACTCCTAGCCAAGATCCAATTTTCAGTTGGAAAAAAAGGGCGGAATCTTTTTTCCTGTCTATGGCAATCTAAGCTTGCAACAGACTGGCAATGAATACTGGAGACCCCAAAGCCTACCAGAAGGGCAATAAAGCTAGACTTTCAGAGCCTTTTGTAGCTGAGCATTGAAATTTATGGAAGTTCTGTGTAGGAAGGGGCAGAGCCCTAAGACACGTGGGGCGTAAAAGCAGTGACTTTGAGTGCTCCCTGCAAACTTACCTTGAGAAAAATGAGGCTGCAAAGGTCAAGAGTAGAGCAGTGAGGAGCTTAAAATCAAAAGGCCTGACTGATTTCCAGCCAAAGACCTGACATCTATGTGATGTTAGACCAGCTATACCTGGAACTGAGATGCTGCCTGGGTGCCACTGTCCCCATTTCAATTCAGACCCTACTCTCACATTGCCTTGACACTCACACTCTGGCCCCACTCCCACATCAAACTTTCTATCTACTCCTGCTTCCAGATAGACAGGACAATATCCAAACACCTCATCTTTTACTGCTGAGATCCTCCAGCCTTCTCTAATCTACTCCTCATCCATTGAAGTACAACTCTTTTCTCACTCTTCTGCATACACTCTCCAATGGTTTTTCATTGCAAGCAGAATATAGAGGATTGAATGGTACCTCCCCCCCTAAAAAATGTATGTCTACTGGGAAGCTATGAATGTGAACTTATCTGGAAGAAAGGTCTTTGCAGATGTATTAAGTTAAGAATCTCAAGATGAGGTCATCCTAGATTATCCACGTGGGCCACAAATACAATAATAAGTGTCCCATAGGAAGAGGAGAAGACAGAAAAGTGGAGAAACACAGAAGAGAAGGCCATTGAAGACAGATGCAGAGACTGGAGTGACATGTCTACAAACCAAGGTACACAAAGGATTACAAACAGCCACCAGATGCTAGGAAAGAAGCATGGAATAGATTTTCCCTCAGAGCCTCCAGAAGGAACCAACTTTGATAGCACCTTGATTTCAGACTTCTGGCCTTCAGAATGGTGAGAGAATAGATTTCTGTTGTTTTAAGCTACCCAGTTTGTGGAAATTTGTTGATAGCCATAGGAAACTAATACACAGGGTATAACCAAAATTTTCCTAACCTGATTAGGAGAACCTATATGACTGGATTGCTACCCATCACTTAGATTAAATCTTTTACTACTCCCTACCTAACTACTAGTCTGTCCCCATATTCATTCTTCAATTTCTTTGACACACAAGTATTTCCTTTCTCAGGGTCTTTGCTTATTGCTGTTGTCTGCTTAGAAATCTTCTTCCCATCCCTAAAATCTTCTCACAGATGGCTCCTTCTTGTCATGTGTCTCTCAGCTCAAATATAAATTTCAGAGAGACCTTTCTGAATCTCTTTAACCAAAATACTTCTCACCTCCTCTCCCTAGTTAGTCTCTATTACAACACTTCTTTCCTTCATAAAACTCATCGCAATTGCTAAACATCTTGTTCATATTTGTACTTACTAGATTGTGAGCTCAATGAAGGCAGAGTTTTTGTTCATTCATTTATTCAAAAATTACTAATTGAACATCTGTTATGTGCCAGGCAACATTCTAGGCATTGGGTAAATGTAGTGAACCAAACAAAAATAGATGCTGCTCTTTTGGAACAACATTCTAGCTCATTTTTCAAGGCTGTATTCTTTCATCTGAAGCACACCCTGCTATTTATTGGCCATTCATTCAAAGTTAATTGAATGATAGATGACAACACTAAGTTCTAGTCACTAACTTTCCTCCTTTTCCCAGCAAAAGCTTGGCTCTACCTGTTTAATAAGGATTTAACAAGCCCAGACAATTTAGAGAGAGCTTCCATCTTGCCGTTACAAGATCTTTTTCTTACAAAGACATTGAAATTCCTTCGGCAGTCTTGGTTCATCCCTAGGTTTTTGTCTTTTCCACTAGGGTGACTGGAAGTAAAATTTCCCCTTAAAACATGTGCTGGGAAACCAAACAAAAGACCAAGCCACACTGGACTTACAAGACTTTGCCAAAGATGGCAGACCCCAAGGCAGTTGGTCAATTAACCACTGCCATGTCTAAAGGTCAGCCTCTGGGACTGTTTAATTGTGGCCATTAAAGTGTTTGAGCAGCTGCTTCATAACAGTAATTTGGAGCCCAGGAGAAAACAAAGGCAATAACAACACACCAGGTCATTTGAAAAAAGGCCAGCTGGGCTCCACATACAGCCTGATAACAGTTGGGGATTTCCAGAAGTACTTAACCTGGCTTAGAGGTCACGACCTAACTAAAAGTAGGCCTCCCCTGATCCCAAAATGAAATCACAAGGTTGTTCTTTGCCATCCTCCCCCAACCACCTGCATGTCACTTTATATCCTCCTCATTTTTCATCCTTGACCCAGGATTCCAGACATCTTATTACTTAATTCATCAATTAATGAATTAACACATATTAACTTAGCAACTGTTATATGCAAAGGAATGGTAAGGGTGATACCACATTTCTACTCCCTCTAGCCCAGGCCTGCACCTTGAAAATATGGCTGCCCCTCAAAGATATAGATGCCCCTTGAAGATATGGATTCACCACAAAGATATGGCTGCACCTTAAAGATATGTCTAGCTCATCATGGGCACACTTTCCAGCTGAGCCTAGACACAGGCTCAAAATTTTTCTCAGTACAACTCTTCATGCAGTCACTATCTGTTGCTCAGACCTGGCACTGAGATGAAATCTATTTGCTATCCCTGAATTCTAGTTTAATCTTCTCCTTTGACTAATGAGTTTCAATGACTCACTAAGCTACAAAGATGGTTTGTGGTAGACTTGGCATCCAGGTACCTTGTCTTCTTGTCCAGGGATCTTTATGGTGCTCAATATAAACAAAGCTAACTAGATTTATTAGTCAAGCAAAAATATAATCTACATAAATCAGAAGGGCAAAATAAAGTAATATATAGTACTATATTGTAAAATTTAAAATATGTTATACATTACGTGTGTAATATGCATACATAGTCAGAGTTACCATTTACTTTACAGGCCATCTTATTGAACCCTTATAGTATCTCTATAGGACAGGTAACATCATCCCTATTCCACAGTTGAGGAAACTGAACTCCAAAGAGTTTAAGTAATTTTCTTGAAAACTGTTAAATAATAACAGTGGAGCTAGATTTGGATCCTGATAGATTCACCTACTCTCAATAGGCCTTGTTTCTGGTACACACTGCCACATTGTTGGGAGATAATTCTCCATGGATCTTTCACATTTCTGCACATCTGACAAACAGAGACACTGACACCTTTTGTTCTAGACTATCTTTTCAAGGGTATCTGTAGGACAAACAGCCTCATCGAGTAGAGTAGTGTCTCCTCCAGAGAAGAGGAAAAATTTGTTTGCTGCCCAGGATAATAAAGATAATATCTCCTTCTAGGGCAAAGTTTGGACAGGTTTGCTTACAACTGCTTAGAGAAGATTGGGATTTCCCAAACTCAGGGTGCCTCAGATATGACCCAAACCCACAGCATGCACATTGCCCACATGGGACCTGCATGACAAAAGGAACTGATGCAAACAGAAAGTTCATGTGCCTCCTGTTCCATGAGTAATAAAATCCTTTGTCTCTTGTTCAGGAATCGCACACTTCTTGATAGCTTATAAGTAGTGCAAAACTCAGACCCTTCACAATTCCTAACAGCCATGAGTTCAGTAGTATGAAAGATCACAGGAAGTTGAGTTGCTCTTGGCTGCCTACTCCACTGGGACCCCAAGTTGTTGGTTCATCCTGTTTTCAACTAAGGTTAGTCATCTAGGGTCCTAGTCCCTCAATGGCTGAACATATATGCCTGAGGGTTAGTCTGAAGTAATACCGATGATTATCATATTTACCTCTCATAGATAAAAACGGCACTTTCACAGTGTCTTAACCTTATGTATTAGAAATGTGGATGTTTCAATGTACCATAGGAAGCCAGAAGTAAAAGGTGTTATTAGCAAGAGAGATTTCTCCCTGTGTGAATTAAATCAGAGCATATCTGGACTGTACTATTCCTTCCTTCTGGCCAGCCCTGCCTACCCCTTCAAAGAGGCCAGGGATTAGCATTATTCACCCAGCTCTCTCAGCACAGCTCATTCATCCTTCTTTCCCTTGTAGTGAATTCTTGGCTTTGCTTTGACTGTGGAGACCTGTTCATAACTGCTTATTGTCAGAATGAAGATTTGAATATTCCTCTGATTTTTCCCTTCTCAAGTCATGTGAATCATTAAATCAAACTATATGACAAGGTGGAGAATTTTATTTACTGAAAATGTTTTATGAGAATGGTTTACAAGATAATTTGTTGGAGGAAATTAGAACCACACTTCTCAGGGGCTGTGTCTCTTCCTCCACGAAAAAGACAGGACATGGGGCTTCTGCAGGTGTGTAGTCTGGTTTGGCCACAGGGTAGGGCCAGAAATTCCATCACTTTCCTCCAGCAGCGAGACGGCAATGAGGAGGAGGAGAGAGTGAATACAATGATGACGTTGATGGAAGAGAAACTAAGCAGACGAGAGCATGAAGGGGATTTTTTAGTGGTTGTCATGAGTGTGAAACTGAGGAGAGAGTCTGATGTCTAGAAAGTATTTCTGAGAAAATGCGCAACACTGTCATGTAAAATCCCTGTGGCATGCCCTTTGAGAAATTAATAATGATCTCTATCCACTTTCAAAGCTTTTAGAGTCCTCTTTGTATTTTTGGTTTATGTGACTACGCTCAGAGGCCCCACAGGGCTCCAGCTTATATCTTATACTGAATTAAGGACTTACAGGTGTTTGTCACTCCTTCCTAGAAATGGTTTGCTTAGAGTCACAGTTCTTGGGCTACTTCACTCTTACTACAATTTTTCTCTAACTAGCAAGTAGAGTGGGCATCAGGGAAAAAGGACTAGAAAAAATGTTTTTTACTGTAATAAGGAAAGCTATAAGTACATGAAAGAAGAGGAAATTAGCTGGAAGACAAGATAAAGAAACCTCCTGCGAGTCCTTGTAACAACCTCATAAGGTAGGTATGTTAGCCCCACTTTACAGAAGCAACTAAAGCAGAGTTTAGGAATCTTAAAATGTATAAGAGTAGGCTAGCTGCTATAACAACCTAAAAATTTCTGCTGCCTAACCCCAGAAAACTTAATTTTTATCTCATGTGACGTGGTAGTACAGTTTGGCACTGGATCAGGGTGAAAGGGGTCATTTCTTGTTGACCAGAATTCAATAATGTGACCACACCTAGCACAAAGGAGCCTGGAGAATGAAATCTAGCTATGTGTCTGGGAACAGAAGATGAGTATTGAGGAGCCCTAACAAGCTCTGCCACTGAAGTAAGATAATTAGTAAGTAGCAGGGGCAGCCTTCAGATCTGGGTCTAGTTGACTACAAAACTAATACACTTGGCTAAAAATGCTGTATCGTTTCCTCTTCAGAAGCTTTGTTTACTTTTTGGTTAGGACAGATTTGGATAAACAACTAATCTATTTCTCTCCTTACACTTCTTTAGTGCCCTTTTCCCAGATTTTCCCCCACCACTTCAAAACTTAACTTCAGATCTTTGTATTCATGCAATGAATCTTACCAGTACTTTGTTTCCCATTCTACGTTTCCTGCAATAAGATTTGGCATTGATTAAAGGGAAAACTGGATGAAAATAAATGTGAAATGAAGGGGGGTAGATGTCTCAGCTGGAACAAACCCAGTCCCTGAAAGAGGACCAGGGTCACAGAAGAAAAGGGAAAACCAAGAGGTCTTCAGAAGCTTTTCCAGAAACTTGTGCCCAAAAACTTGCCCAGAAATATCGTATGATTGTTCAAGTGGCTTACATTAAGCTTTATACTAAGAAAGTTCCCATTTTTATACGCAAACACTTTTCCTTCTCTACATCTGAAAGCCACATGTGATTTTCTACCAGCCAGCACAAACAGACTGACAGACAACATCCCTGAGGAAATGCTTGATATACCATCTGATTTCAACACTTTTCCCCTCCCGTCTCTGGAGCAAGCCTTTAATTCTGCATACATGTAAATACATATGTGTGGCATATTTATTCACATGCTGCTGGGTAGAGCAAACTAGTCTGCGTTCTTTCCCGGTTATGCACTCATGAAGTGATTACATGTTCCCTGCATGGTGTTCTTGCCCACAATAGGGAGTTCACAGGTACTCACAAAATATCAAGCAGTCCAAGGCCTGTCTTGCAAGGAACACAGACATTTCCTGGCCACCCATTCCCACCACCAAGAGAGTTGGGGTAGGTGCTTCCTTCTCCATGCTCCCTTCTCTTCGTTCCCATGATTCTGGATATACAGCTTTTGATTTTTATGGTACTGTAAATGCTTGTTTACATCTGATCTCAACTCTATGGGCAATTCATCCATTTTAGAACCCAGCACAGATCATTACATATAATAATTCAGTAAAATTTTCTGAAATGAATGAATTAATGAAGAAAAAGTTAGAATCCTGAACAGGAGCTTACCTCAACAATTCAGGGGCCTAAAAATTTGGCACGTAATGATCACTCACTGCCTGGTTCCACTTAAAAGCTTAAGTATTTGATAAAACTATATAGTTACTGAAACTCTTTTCCGCTTTAGTCCCAGAAATTTGTGTAATTAAATTGTGAAATGATTTTTCTGAATCACACGATGTTTCACATAAGCATTTTTCCTCTCTATTGTCTGTATTAATTTATCTAATCTTGACAACAACCCTATAAAGTAGCTGCTATTAGTATCTCCATTTTACAGATGAAGAAACTGTGTCACAAAAGGGATAAGTTACTTGCTCACAGACACATAGATGTCAAATGTCAGAGTCAAGACTTTCTCGGGAAGACTGGCTCCAGAGCTTGAGTTCTTAACTGCTAAGTTAAACTCATTCATTTAACAGCAATTTATTGACATTGGATGGTCTGTTCAAATAAAATAAATTAATTTCAAATAGTGTTAAGTGTTCAGAAGGAAATGGTCTGATAAGGTGTGATAGAGGACTGTTAGCTGGTGGGGGCTAGGGATGTTTTCTCTGTGAGGTGACTTTTGAGTTGAGACTTGTTTGATGAGAAGTGATCAGTCAGGCAAAGCTGAAAGGGCAATGTGTTCTCAGCAGAAGATACTGCACGTGCAAAGGCTATGAAATAGGGAGAGCTTGCTGTGTTGAGGGACAGATGCGTGAAGTAGAGTGGACAGGGGAGGTGGCTAGCATAAGATAGATCGTTAATGTTGTCATTAGATTCATGATCAGTGCAATGGGAACCCAGTGGTGGATTCCAAATCTATCTGATTCTTTTGCGTAGAAGTAACTGGGGTAGGGAGGTTAGAATGGAAGAGAGACTACTAAAGAGGCTGTTGCAGTATCTCAGATAAGTTCAACTTGGTGCTAATGATGACTCAGGCTAAGATACTGGTGGTTGGGGAGGTGTGGTTGGTACCTAGATGAGGAGAAGAATTTAGAAGGCATTTTGGTGATAGTGCTCCCATAGGACTCCTTAAATAGAAGCAACCCTCAGGAAAGGGTTATGCCTGGGAATCAGCTCTGATCTTAGTCGACCTGGAGCAGACATCAGGGGCCTACAATATGAGGATTATTCTTTCTTGATCAGTAGGCATCTTCAATGCTCTGGTTTCCGACTTGGAGTTGTGCCGTATGGAGTCCCTTCAGTGAGAGATCATCATTCAAAATCTATTAGAATGACGTCCAGGAGCTGTCAGGGCTGTTTACCTCCCCTGCCATCAGGGAATCTGTGTATCCACGTAACACTGAAGGGCATTCACTCATGCAGAGTGGATGGGAATTTGATAGGTAGATACGTCCCTAAGCAAAGGGAACAGGTGGAGCAGAATGTAAGATCAGGAAAATACAGGGAGAATTCAGAGCAAATGTAGAGAGAGAGAAAGTCAGAAAGAGAGTGACCTGGGGGGCATTTATGGAGGGTGTTTAATCTTTATATGTGTACTTTTTCTTGAGATAGTAGAGAATCAGCAAAGATTTGTGGGATAGGGAGAAAGAGCCATGATGTGTTAAAGCTGAAAGGAACTCAGCAATTACTAATTCCACCTGCCTAATATTACACACTCTCATGTCTCCCTTTTAAGGAAATAGACCCAGCTTTGGTGTGCAGTACGTACAGATAAGCCTGCAAATTTCATTATATCAACACTCATGCTATGTAGGAGTCTCTTTCTAAGAATAAATCAACAGGTAGTTTTGAGTACTTACTATGTGCCAAGTTCTCTGGAGAAACAAAGATGACTAAGACCAATCACCTAGCCTCAATTCATTCACACCAGTGATCTCACAGTTACCCAGCCACAAAACATAAGATGAAATGTAAACCTCTGCCATACAAACTAGATTCTCTATTCCACCTCCTCCACAAGATTTTGTATGAGCTTACTCTGACTGGATTGCAAGATCTTCAAATTTAACACCTTATTGCACAGAATAGCAGAAAGATCCAGGTCTTACTCAGACTATGTGCAGCGAACGTGTCCAGAAAAGAAATAGCCTTAGGAATTGAGACATTCAGAAGCTATTTGCCTGAGTTTTCTGAACATTGAATGCCTTTTAATAAATGCATTGGTTGAGATATTGGTTTAGTTATTTAGCAGAAAACAAAATAATAATAATTTAAAGAAAATTAAATTTTCTTTCTCTAACTTAAGAATCTGAGATGGTAGGAAGTCCAGGAGATTATTCAACACCTGAATTCCTTCTATCCTGTTGCTTTGTCATTCCCTTATCCATGTGGTCACAGATGGCTCACCACTGCCCTGTCCATAGTCTGGTTAGTGGGAAGGAGGAAGAGAGAAATGGAAAGCAAACCCCTTTGCTTTAAGGACATAGCCCAGAAATAGCATAGGTCACTTCTGTTCACATCTCATTCACTAGAAAGTACTCACATGACCACACCCAGTAGGAAGGGAGGCTTGGCAACCTTATGCTCAGCTAACATTCAGGGATCTGAGGTGACAGTAGTAAAAAGGAGAAGGGGAGAATGGACATCGGAGGCCAACAGCAACCTCCGCACGATGAGAATTTGTGCTGTGCTTCAAGAATGCTCTAATGTTGACCGTGCTCTGGGTGACGTATCTAAGAACTGTTTTCACTCAAGTTTGCCTCTGAAATTTTATGATATAAATGGATCATCTTCAGAATTGTTAAAAATGAAAATTTTAAAGCTCCAATTCTAGTAAATGCCGGAATCTGCATTTTTAAAGGACACCATGGTTTATTCTTATGCAACTTCCACAATTTGGGGCTAGTGGCCACTATTACGGACTACCTTGAATAGAATTTGGGAATGGTTATAAGTTTTGCATAATTAAAGCCTACCACTTGTGGTATACAAATTTGAACTTGAGTTTAGATCAACTTTATAACCAGGAATTGGTGACCTGAACTGAAGAATCCTAAATTTCCTTATCACTGTTGAAACTATGCTAATCAAACTTTCTCACCCTAAATCCAGAATTCCTTGAGTATAGAGAGATTATTCTATCTTGAAAATTTGAGTCATTTGCCTTATAACACTGTAATAAACACAATAATAATAAATTATCATTTCACATGGTTTTACAAGCACTATTATGGGCCTCATCTCATTTAGTCTTCTCAGTAAGCAAAACTTCACAGGTGAAGTGGTTGAGAGATTGAATAACTTTGGTCATAGGCCCCAAACCCAGATCTTCTTCCTCTCAATCATACTCTTCTTTCCCTTTGCTGCAGTGAATCTCTGCTTCCCATCCTAAGTTGAGATCAAAATAGAAACAGCTCAAAATAGAGCAGAAGCAGTGAGCAGAGGGAAGAGTAGACAAACGCGTTGTAAAAAGCATGAGGTAACAACATAAATGAACCTCAATTTATGCTAAGTGAAAGAAGCCCAACACAAAGACCTCATATTATATGATTCCATTTGTATGAAGGGTCCAGAAAAGACAAACCTATAGAGATGGAAATAGATTAGTTGTTGCCCAGGGCTGAGGGTAGGAACAAAGGTTAACTGTAGTTGGGTATGAGGGATCTTACTGGGGAGATGAACATGTATTAAAAGTAGACTACAGTGATGGTTGCACAACTCAGTAAGTTTACTAATAATCATTGACTTGCACACTTAAAATGCACAAATTTTGTGGCATACAAAGTTGTTTTAAAAAAGCACGAAATGGTAATATTAGAAGTATAGTTTCATTTTTGGCTTACAAGCTGTAAGCTGCCACTTACAGCTTGAATTAAATTGAGAAAGTAACTCAACATCTCTAAGACCTTGGACTCTCATCTCTAAAATGGATATAAAAATAGTGTCTATCCCATACAGTGTCTAAATTCTCAGCACACTGGAAGAGCCAAAAAATGTTGGAATTCATTAGCATTAAGGTTAGAATTTTAAAATCATACACAAAACAAGTTATAATTATTTACAAATAATTATTTTGGCTAGAAATGAAACTTTCAGTAAAAAATCATTAACATGACACTTAAAAAAACTTATTAAGGACCATATATGAGGGCCATGATGTGACTGAGCATGACTTCAGTTTTAGTGATCTTTTCATCTACATTATACCTATATGTATAGTTATGTGTTTGTATGTTCCATACATATATATATATACACCTTCCATATTATAGTCCATATTTTCTCCATATACATGCACACATAGATGTACACACATTCTATTTATATCCAATTTATTTTCCATCTGTATGTGTGTTTATGTATATCCCAGAGACCATGATGATTTGGGTTGCGACACTGAAGCAGGAGATAAAATGGATGATGTCTCATGATACCTTCTGGTTCTTAAATTCTGCAAAACATGAGTAAGTTTGGAGTGCATCCGTCGAGTTTAGATGTCCTCAGACTTGTGAGGACCATCTAACATTCCCTTTTACTTCATACCTGGAATCTGCAAACTGCTTTCCTATGAAAATGTACATTCGAAGAATTAACTTCTGTTTTGCCTCATGAACAAGGCTTCGTCGCAAAGTAACGGCACATGCTGGACAGCACATGTGAGTTGCATGCTTTGCAGTTCACTGCAGGGCTTTATAGCAACAGAAATAACCAAGATGACAGCTCTGATAACTAAACACTATTTCTAGTAGGCCAATGCAAATATGCCAGGCCTCTTCTTTCCCTGAAATTACTTTTTGACAAAAGATGATTTAAATTATTTTATTTTGTCATCTTCTTCTTTCCTCATATAATTCTTGAGCATTTAGTTTTAACACATTATATTCCTATGATATAAGCCTTTTAATGTCAACTTGTGAAAAAATAATTACATTTTCTTTTAGGTAGAAAACACTAGTTAGCTGATTTTTTGAAAATTATTATTTAAGTCAGCATCACTTTTCTACCTAGCATTCCAGGAAATCTGCTATGTATCTGCTCAACCCTCTTCCAAACAAGGATGAATTTGTAAAGAATGCAGGGCTCTATCAGGGAAGGGTTAAAATTCCCTCCTGCGTCGCAGAGGTTTACTGTGCTGTTTAATGCCTCCTTCACAGATTGGCTGGCACACCAGTTTCCGGTATAATTTAATGTTAAATAACACTCTTAAAACTGTGTCAGGAAATAAGTTTTGTGTAAAATATCGCCTTTGAAAAAAAGAAAATAATTACAGTTATGACACGCAATTTGCACCAACCTCTGTTGAGATAATCAAAGAAAGAAAACAGAATACACTAGACAATAAATGGGCTAGTAAGGAGGAAAGAGAAGAGCCTTTGTATTTCATAGTTCCATATTTCCTTTGCACATCCAAGCCACTCTTTTTCTGAGTCCACTGAATAAGCGTTTGTCGTAAGCTTTACTGTACCATGAAGTTATGATTAATATTACAGTTCAAGTACAGCGGGTTGAAAGACCACATTCATTTTCAAAGTCACGTTGCATTGATTAGAATTCACTGCAGGTTATTCAAATAACGATCTTCTCTTTCCCCAGGAGAATCTCCGTCTGATTTTTCTTTATCCTCATTAAAGATCCCAGGTGCAGACAAAGCTTTCCGTGCTTCTCATTTGCATTATCCTGGGGAAGGAAGTGATTCACATGCCTTCAGTATATAGCACTTGTTTTTGTAGTTTGCTCTTTCCTATCATCTATTTAAATAAATCAAGAAATTTAGCCTTTATAAACCCTCAGACAACAGGAAATGCCAAATTTTATTATCATTAGTAATGAGTCCATGGGTCCCAAACTGTCCATGATAATTCAGACAAAGTGAGGCATTTTCTTTCTGTTCTTGGCTACACTTGGCTTAAAAAAACAATTTTTTTTCCTTTCTTGGGGAAAAAAAATCATTTTAGGAGTAAAAAAAAAAAAGCAGCACAGAGCATGTTTTGGGCTTACTAGAACTGAAAAGTAAAGGTTCATCAAACAATAAATGTAGCATTCAGATACTCCCCGACAGAACTTGATATGTTATTTGGCTAATTAGATAAATTTCTATGTAAGGACTGATCGATTATTACCTCTGTTGAGATAATTTATTAGCTATTCTTCCCAATTTAGCATTTTCATAGAATCACATATGGATTTCATTGGCATAAGGTATGGGCCTCAGAATTATGACAAAGAATTCTGCCTTGGACTATTTTTACCTTTAGTTTTTGTGTAATGAGTTTAGCCTGAAGCAGACTGACAGCATTGTTGACATTTCATTGAGTTTCCATTTCTCCAGAGAGGAAAAATTTTAGCTAATTAAGTAATGTTAGAGTGTCTTAGAATCTACAAAGGCAACATAGAACCACATGGCAGTCACACCATATTTGTTAAGACCACTTGTAAATTTCTGAGATCTTTCGAAAATCTAAGTCTGCATAACAAAACTTCTAAAGTGACTCAGAGCTCCAAATGATGTGGCTGATATAAGCGGAAAGGTAGGAAAAGAACAACTGGAAGAGCATTTTTGTAAAGATGATCATTTTTCAGTGTGTGGACCAAGAGTGAGTATGATTGTTTCCTTGGGTGTACAGCAGCTTAATGATTCTGAACATGTGTGTGTTTCACCTTGAAAGTCATACATGCTATTTGTAGGGTGGCATTGTACCTTCTAAACCAGGGAATCAGCATTAACTATATATTTAGGTATTAATGAAGGCTGATCTCTAGCTTCTTCATTCATTTTTCGGGGGCAACATGGTTTTCTATGATCTGTGAACTTGCTTTGGTAAGGCTTTGTACTCATAACCAATATAAAAGAAAATTAAAACATTTTATTGGCATTTGTAGTCATTTGTTTCTGGTAGAAGGATATGTAATCAGGTTCAGAATCTCACTGACTCTGAGTAAAATGAAATCGAATTTGGATTGAAAAAAACCCTTTCAATTCAATGAGGGACTATTTAATGAGCAGTAAAATTTTAATGAAAAATAACTGGAGATTCTACTCAGGTATGTCTTGAGCTTGACAGAGCAGCGCTGTGGATTCAATATAAATATTAGTCAATGACAGAATCCAGAAGCAAGATAGAAATGTTACCATGTCCACTTAGAGAAACATGCTAAATCATTCTGATTATAAGATTGCAATATAACTGTTGACATTCTGGGGCCATTTTAAAAATGACAGTAAAGTGATGTATGAACCTACTCTGGAATAAATAAAATTTTAAAAAGAGCATTTCATAATGAAAGAGATACCTACTGTGTGTGTGCATATGTGTGGTGTGTATGCATATGAACACATTTGCACATCTGTGCGGTATATATGTGTGTGTGAGTGTGTGTGTGTGTCTCCAATCTGAATATCTCAGAAAGGAAGACATGGAGAACCCATTGAGATTTATTTCCCCTTTAAGCCCCAGGGAACCTTTGAGATTACATTGGCATTAATTAAGCCCACCCCAGGATCATGGGCTTGGTGGGCTTGGTGAACCTTTGTTTTAAAAAGCAAGCTTGTTTGCCAGAGGAGTTTCTTCCCCAAGCTCTCATTTTATTGCGGCTTCCAGCAGGGGATCCTGTTTCAAGGGATATTATCAAAGTAAAGGACATTTCTTCTGGGACATATTTTACATAGATTAAATCTCATTATGCAACTTACTCTTTAGTCTATATTCTTTTTTATAAGCTCCTATTGTATCAACCAATTTAACATAGAAAAATGTGAATTTATTACATCGAATAAACTAAGCTCCAGTGAAGGTAAGGTCCAGTAGAGTCAAACACCTTTCGTTTTTTTCTTGTCAACATTGAATTTCAGCTCATAGAATTTTAGTGTAGTCTTAAATGAGGTATCACTCTCTCTCAGTGTGTGTGTGTGTGTGTGTGTACATACTGTGGACTTAAGATTTCCGTAGCCTTTGCTTAGTTTTATTTTTACATATTAAGTAATTCCTTCAAGGAACATGTTGCTATCCTTGGATTTTCCCTCCCTGTTTTTGTTTTGTCTTTTTGGTGAGGAAGATTGGCCCTGAGCTAAAATTTGTTGCCAATCTTCCTTTTTTTGCTTGAGGAAAATTGTCCCTGAGCTAATATCTGTGCCAGTCTTCCTCTATTTTGTATGTGAGATGCTGCCACAGCATGGCTTAACGAGCAGTGTGTAGGTCCGAATCTGGGATTGGAAACTGTGAACTCTGGGCCACCAAAGCTGAGCACACAAACTTAACCACTATGCCATGGGGCTGGGTCATTCCTTCCCTGTTTTTAAACTATTGGGTCATTCCTTCCCTGTTTTTAAACTATTTCCCTGCCCTTTTCCTTTTAAAAGTGAGTGAGTTACTTTCATTACATTAAGAAATACTCCATATTACTGATCATAGGAAGTTACGTTTTCTCACTGAACACTAGGAACTTGGAAATTTGAAACAGTGCCCAGCAAATCTTATATTAGAGAATAGACATTGAGAATAGATGTTGGTTAAATCCATAGAGCTAATTCAAGCTCACACCAAAATTTACAGTTCTGAGGAATGACTATCCAATAGCAAGCTCTTTCATACCTATCCATTGTTGCTCTTAGTTCAATATCTTAAAAACTAAGAAAGACAATGATATTGAGTAGCAAATCTGCTTTCCCACAGCCTCAAAATAGGAAAAAATGTCACAAAACACAGTGTGAGATTCAGTAGCCCCTGCCCGGAACTCTGGTATTTAGACCAAAGAAAGGTTTAATTTTTCAATTACTTTTTGTAAAGGCTATAACATGAGTATCTACAGTGAACATGTATTGCAGAACATGTTAAAAACATATGCTCAGTATATAAGTGAAAAAGATGCTGTATTTTCAATAGTTCTGTTGTTATTTTATTGCCAAAGTAAATTACTTATTTTCAGATCTAATCTCATGTTTGCTCTTCTGTGATTTCATCGGACTTAAATTAAAATTGCAAGAGTAAGCTGGGGCATTGATTTTCTCAGCTGGACCAGAGGATATGATGCACAGTCAAGTTTTGGGTTAAATTGTCCTGCTCATTCTGGTAATTTTCTTCACCATTTGGTGTCTAAATGTACAATTTCCTTCAGTGGAGTGAAAGTCCTCTCCCACTTCAGTTCTCAGGCTCTCTACTGTGCATTTAAAGAAGAACTAATTTATAACACTATTTGCAATTGTTTTATAGTGTTTGAGGAGGTCCTCTTGCATTCTTTTTATACATTGGATGCTTCACTCCGAGGCCTGTAAGAGAATCATCTTAAGAAGCTAAGATGGTGGTCAGTTAAATGGTTAATCAGAACATAGACTTTTTTTTTTCTTGATCAATGAAAGTCAAATTCCCTGTGTAAGTGGTTAACTCATCTTTAGAACTAGAAACATAATTAAAACAGAAGGACTCTGTTATGATTAGAGGTGAGAGGCTGGGGCTAGTGAAGCCATAACAAAGAAAATGAATTCACATCAAGCTTTGCACAAAGTGCAGTTTTCTTTTTCTGATCATATTATATAAAATTTGTTTCCTGTTGCTTTTGAATAATGAAGCCATTTATATAACTACTCAAAAAGTATTTTTTATGCAATGTACCTTCACAAACACATATTCTGTTCTTTGTGGATTTCTGGCACTAAGCATTCCACTGAGTCTGTTTTAAGCATCTCTCCCTTCCCTCTCCATGGTTTAATGTCTTTATGGTGACCTTCATAATCTTCAGCACTCTTATTTAGTTCACTTCTGAATAAATATTTCTCCAGATGACTTCCGCAGAGCTTAATAATGTATGCACTATCTACCTTAGACAATAAATTTCTAAAATCTATACTATTTATTGCATCCTAATTCTTTATAGCTATAATAATTTCTATTGAATTTCCACTATCTAATTAGAGTTTATAGCTTTTATACTATAGTACAGAGGATATATTTTTTCTCTCGGTATAAGTTAATCTTAGTTAACTTTAAATAAAATGAATATAATTATCAAATTTGTGATAATGTTTAGAAGAAAATGCATGTTTAAAATGTGCTCCTTGTCTATTTCATTACGAAATGCCCTGTTTTATTCCACTCTATTTTCATTTAGCTATTTTCCCCTGGATAGTTATTTTGCAGTTATTTCAATGTTTATGTCTTATTATCTGCTTGTGCATTAATCAAGGTAATGGTGCAAGTAAAGATAATCTAGGCAAAAACAAAAACAACATTATATGAATTTTGGCCAAACGTGAAGAGCACCACATTCTCTAATTGTCGAAAGTACAATTGGTGACACCATCCCATACTATCAGCGTAGAGTAATGTTCTATCTACTGACAATAATGCTCGATTCTAGAGCATTGAGAGGTACATACCTCAGCACTGGGTCCATTTAACTCTATATGTTATTTTCAGAATGAATGGCAGTCACTTGCTTTGATCAAGTGTTCCCTTTATATTGCAGCAGAAAATAAGATCTTCCATCAGCACTTCCCAGAACCTAGGGACAAAACAACTGCCGAGCTGCCAGCTTATGCCTTAGATATCAGACTAGCAGGCCTCATTATCATTCTTGTCATT
This sequence comes from Equus caballus, assembly GCF_041296265.1. Lineage (NCBI taxonomy): Eukaryota > Metazoa > Chordata > Mammalia > Perissodactyla > Equidae > Equus > Equus caballus. The sequence continues at coordinate 52,668,666 of NC_091692.1, read as the reverse complement.
CTTCTACAAAACACTACTGGAAAAGCAGTTACATGTGGGAGTCTTGAGTTTTTCTATAAAAATGTATTTGTAACTCCCAGATCTTGAAGCATATTGGCTAATAATTAGGAGGGGGCAGGTCTGCATTTATACGTGTGTATGTATATTATATGGTCTAATACATAAGGTAATTTGTAAAATACAGTACTGCAAGAAATGTGTCTCTTTTAATGCCTCAAGACTTAAGAGTACAGCAGGGTTTTTTGGGTTTTGTGGGGGTTTCTTTGTTTCTATATAAAGGTAGTCTATTCTAGTCCATTAAGAAAAAATAGATACATTTTTTTCATGCAGCAAGAGAAATAGGTTCAACCCTGCATCCAGCTGAGTAAAATTTAGGAATACATCCTACATCTCTGATGAGAGAATAAACTGAGTGACCATACCAGACACCCTGTAAGGCTTCCTTCAACTGTAAAACTATGCCTTCTTAACATTTATAGCTATGTCTGTGCCTACCAAGTAAAGAATTAAGGAACTTGTTGGAGAGTTTTGTCAAATATCTTCATGGCTTTAATAATCTGAACCATTTTCTTACTTTACCGCTTAGTTTGTAGAGACTTCCACGTGCTCTGTCTCACCTAAGATGAGGCCTCATGACGCGTTCATTTCCAGGAGAAGCAGAGATATAGTAATAGAAGTAGGGCTTCGTATTTGAGAGCTAGCCCGGTGTCTTCACTGTTTAAAGTGCTCTCCGTATAGTAACTCATTTCACCTTCATAACAACACTATGATTTATATATTATGAATAGTCCCACTTTGAAGAGGAGCAAACTGAGGTAGTGAGAGCCTAAGCTTTCCTCTTCTGTAAGTATGTCAAACCGAGAATGAGCATGAACCCCAACCAGCCTTCACTCATGCTGATTACATAGTGGGCTGGGGACTGAAAAGTGCTGTGATAAAAACATCTTTTTTTTTTTTTTAACCTCCTTGTCAAGTCACCTTAGAAAAAGTGTGATGTGTGTAGCCCAACGTCCCGTGCTTGACCCTCTTCACCAGCCAGCAACTGCTCAAGGGGCACAAGCCGGGAGCCAGCTCCAAGCTCTGCAACTTTGACATGGAGGGTGGGGGACGCAGAGTGGTTAGGGGCTTTGACAAAGAGAGGAGCTAGTTTCCTGGTTACCCACTGTGATGGGTAACCAGCTTCTAAAATAAGACAGTAGCAACTGTTCTTTTCTAGTATTACACAATTTTTCTTTAGCAGCTAAATAATTAGCAAAGTGTTATATAATCATCTTTTAGTTACTTGTTTCATTTTTGTCGCAATGGAGGTGAATAAATGTTCGGTAAAAATGCAGTGCTCAGATTTTGAAACTCTCATTTGGGTGTGTTGTATGTGTTTGTTTGACAATATGAACCTACTCTGTGCAGACACAGAGCATGCAGTAGTAAGCAAAATACAACAGGGGCCCTGTATGCCCAGAGTTCATGCAAACGCCACAACAATAAGGATGACGTTTTACTAATTATTGGGGATAAAAGTGTTATGAACATTGCTGTATTAGTTATTTCTCTGCTCTCTTCTGGAAAGGTGTATTTCATTTTAACGACAGATAATCCTTTGGAGCAAATGGCACAAAGTAAAAGTCGCACTGGTTTTTAAGCGTGCGTGATGCTGGAGAGTGAACGAAACAGTGAACTGGAGGAGGAACAAAGGATCAGTGATATTTAAGCCCATTTGCAGCCCTCTCAGATGTCATCACATCTCAATATTCAGATGCAGCTAGGCAGGCATTTTCTTTTCTCATTTGACCATTGCTGCTTTGGAGGATATAAGTATATTTAGAGGAAACAGAAGTTCAGAGAACTTAAGTGAGTTGCCTAGGGTCCCCCAGCTAGTAACTCAGAAAGCTAAGATTCTAATCCAGGTTTTTTGACAGGTAAATCAGTATTTTTTCCTCTATTGTGGTTGTTTCTAATTATTCCATCTTGTCTTCCATAAAATTTACAAGGGCTTCTTTCCACTTGGTTTCTATATAAGATAACTAAAAGGAAATTCTCAATCATATTTTTTAACTACCAAAAAGGTTATCCATGTTATTTGTAGAAATATTTTAAAATACAAGTTAAAAAAATGCAAGAAAATAACAGCTGATAACATAGCTAAAAAATAACCTCTGTTAATATTTGAAATACTTCTTTCCAGTCTACTCTTTCCTCCACATAGCTACATGTGGATGTACAGATGTACAGTGGGTTTTGTTTGTCTTGTTTAAAGGCTTTTTAAATCGCTCTACAATGAACATGAGTTACTTTTTTAATCAGAAAAAAATTATTCTAAACAATAATTCTAATCCTTTGGAAAATCTTCAAAATTACTGAAGAAATTATATAACATGATTATTTAAACACCAAATAGATTATACACAGTTTGGTCACTTGTGAGTGTGTATGTTTGTACGTGTGTATGTGTGATATGTTTTATTCAATCAACAATATATTCTAAGTTTCTTTCAATATCATAAATACTATATATTATTTAAATAATTGAATAACTTTCAATTGTACTAATGCACCATAATTTATTAGCTAATTCCTCATTTTAGACATTTAGGATCCTTCCAAATTTTTTACTCTCATAAATGACATCACAGGGTCTGGGTAAACAGCGTATATAGCTAAATCTTTTCACACATTCATAATTATTTCTTGAAGTTAAGTTCCAAAAAGTAGAATTTCAGAGTGAAAGGGTATGCAAAACTCTCAAAATTTTAAAACACATGTGCTCAAACCACCTTTAGAAAAACTGCATCATCGTACATCTCATCAGTGGCATAGGTGTATGCATGCTTCATTTTCCCTCACCAATACTAAATATTTTTCTTTCTTCTCATCTCTGACAAGGATAAGCAAAAAGAGCTAATCGTTTTATTTATTTATTTTATTTCTTTATTTTATTTATTTATTTATTTACTTATTTTGAGGAAGATTAGCCCTGAGCTAACATCTGCTGACAATCCTCCTCTTTTTGCTGAGGAAGACTGGCCCTGAGCTAACATGCGTGCCCATCCTCCTCTACTTTATATGTGGGACGCCTACCACAGCATGGCTTGCCAAGTGGTGCCATGTCTGCACCCGGGATCCAAACTGGTGAACCCTGGGCCGCCGAAGCAGAATGTACGCACTTAACTGCTGGGCCACCTGGCCGGCCCCAGAGCTAATTGTTTTAAATCAGCATTCATTGGTGAATAGAGAAGTTAAAATTTTACTGTATTTATTGGTCATCTGTATTCTTCTTTTGTTAATTTTCTTATGTCTGTACAATGATCTTTTCTTAAAACTCTTTGCAAAATGATTTTTAATATAAAATTTTCCATGTTTACATTTCATGTCAAATCAATATTAGTAACTCAGCTTACTATGAAAGGTAGTGGCTTGAAGGTAGCATTTGTAAGAAGAGTTTAGACAATGGCAGGCAACTCTTCAGGGATGGGCAGGCCACCTTTGCTGAGGTTTGATTCTCCACGGGGTCTAATGTAGAATGCAGACAAATTCAAACATGCGATGAGATGAAGTCTAGTGACCATATTCCTGGAGACAATTGGGCACAATAAAATCCAAAGCGATGATCCTAGGTAGAAGACATTGATTATTACATTTGACTGGTAAACCTACTTTTCTCAGGAAAAGTTAAATTTACAGTGCATATTCACCATCTCCCAGATTACGAGTTTAAATCGCAGGAAGATAACACATTTAAGATTTCTTTAGACACCAAGAACTATGAAATTGAAGTTTGCAACATTTTGGAGTGAAAAAAAGGTATTAAAGCAAATCCCAACTTACAACTTTAGACTTAGAACTGAATCCAGGTAATTTGCAAATACATATGTAGATTAATCATAAAATGTGTAATAAAATTTTTTAATAAAATACGCACTTCATAAATACATCAAATTGTATTTATATTGCATAAATTGGATAATGAAGAAAGAACTATGTGCTACTGTTTTTAGCTTTCACGGTTTAACAAATGGGAGTGTCATTTACTCCTTGAAATTAAAACACACAGTAACTCCCCTCACTGCCTTTGAAGAATCTGGCCTTCTAGTTCATTTAACATGAAATAACAGATTTGTGTTGATGGTGCTTTTGTTCTTGATAGTGAGAGAACTTGTTACTGAAAAATTAGCTACTCACCCTCAAGCAATTGCTAATATTCCAGTTTCTGAATAAAAAAGGGGAGAAGAGAGCAGATGGAAGCAAACAAAAATTGTATTAATAATACATAACAAAGTGCAGCTACAAATGATATTTCAATAGAGGAAAACAATAGGAAAACTGCAGTTTTCACTAGATCTTAATGTATTTATCAGTCTCTAATGCTTCCATCTTCAAGCAGTTCTCTTTTATTGACGCGGCAACACAAATTGCAGAAGTAAATTGAATCACAGACTCAGAATGTAAAAATCAATGAGAAATAATTTTGTAGCACTAAAGTGAATAGTGTAATGCTAGGTATTCATTTAATTAACCATGAGCCTTTTCACATAATGCACAATCATTGCCAGCTTTTCAGCTCATAGTTGTTCCAGGAATAATGGGTTTGGGACTCATCTTTAGAAAACCTGCATTAATATTTGAAAGCGTTTAAATCCATTAGTGGGTCATCTGAACACTGCAGGTCACTTTTACATTGCTAATTGAAACAATAGTAATGGGTTATAATCTACTGTCTAATAATGCCTGCAGTGTTTTACTGTTTTTATATCTACAGATTCCAGGAAATATGTAAATTTGTTGCTGAACTGTTACAAAAATATGGAAATTTAAGCTGCGGGCATCAAAGTATTTTTTTCTAAAAAAAACCGGCGTTGATAAACTGAAGAGTTACACTATGTTCTGGTGTCAGGATAAATTCCTTACTCTAGACCTTCCTCTGTGCTCTCTGCTCTGGGCGCAGCATCTGGCACTCACATTTTCCACGTTGCCATTACGAGAAAGTGAATATCATTAAACCAGTGAGTAAACAATCATGTCATTGTTTCCATATGCAAGCTATACATTGATTCAGCTTGCTGGGTCCTGGCTGCTTTTTTATTTGCCCTGCACGAATTTGTGCAAGCATTTTATTTTTCATGGGGATTTTCAATATATATCAACATTTTCTTGGATGGGGGCAGTACATGTGGCAGCAACTCTAGCATATGAAATGAGAATATGATTCAGTGTGAAAACATACATGTGTGTAAATACGTACATACCTATAAAAAGAAACATGTGAGAAAGAGAGCAGCGTTCTGAATCCTCCCTTGTAAATTGAATGCCATACAAATTGATACTTAACCAGCATTTTCTCTTTTAATTAAAACATGCATCTCAGGCATTACCTGTATCTTCTTATACTTAATTGTAGTCTGATTGTGCAGAAAATCCAAAAAGATGTATCTCATTATAATAAAGAAAATGCTTTGGCATAGGTAGAGATTGTGTATCCATGCATACTCATTTTATATAAGTGGAATATGTTTTTAGAAGCACTTTATACTAAGGCTCAAAGGAAAATAAGGGCTTAAATCCATTCACTCTCTACCATTAACGTGATCTCATTAGTAAATTCGAGGGACAGATGAGTAAAAGCAGCATCATGGACGGCACTAAATGTGATGCTATATCAAGAAAAGCAATATTTAAGTTTCTGGTTTTCAGCATCTTAGCAAATATATTTGCATCTGAGGAACATACTATAAGTCGGTGTCAAAATTCTGATTTCATCCACAGAGCACTGGTGAGAGAGCTTCCAAGCAAGGTAATGTGAATTGCATACACAGACTACCAGAGCCCGTGCATTAATTGTATTGTATGTAGAATTCAAATGAAACATTTTAATGACTTTAATGAGGGTTGTGGATAAGAAAGGGGCCAAACATCTGTTGGTTCCTGAAATAGAAGGGCAAAGTGGTTTGAAATGTGCATAAGTAAGTTGCAGAAAGGAAAACTGACCTTGTAAAGTCCTCTCTTAAATATTCCCACCATGTTTCCAGTCTTTCTCCGTGCACTGTTAAGCTTCCTTTGAAGTCAGCAAGTGTCGCTATCCTTGAATCAGCAGTACAGGATGTGGAGAAACATGAAACAATGCCCCCAGAAAACAAGTTGTTTTTTTATCAAAGAAGGAGATGTGCCGTTAGCCTATAGTGCAATAAACAGCCCCCTCAAAGATATTTTTCACTCTCTATCAGCTAAGGGAATTGACAAAGGGATCAAGACTTGATGCTCCACTATAAGAACCCTGTTGTAATTAAATAGGATGACAAATTGGGCTTTGTGTACCCAGTTATAGCTCTCACGAGTTTTATTGTGCCTGCAATAGGGACAGGTACTTAAGGGTTAAGAGAAAACCCCACAATATCACATATCTAGTCAACCAAGAAATCCTATGTGAAGGTCAGAAATCCCTTTCCAACCCCTGGGAGTTTCTACAGCTCTACCCTTTTTGTCTAGCTGTGTTATGATAATACTAAGCAAGTGGAAGCCCAAGAAAACAAATTCTTGCCTTTTTCCTTTAGACAAATTTTGGTACATTTTTAGCCACAGATATAAAACCTCACATAACTGCATTTACACAAGTGAATCCCATCATTTCTCACTTGCCATTCCCTATCCTACTGTAATACAGTTTTGTCTAATAATCTTTTTTTTTTTTTGGAGGAAGATTAGCCCTGAGGTAACGTCGTCCACCAATCCTCCTCTTTTTGCTGAGGAAGACTGGCCCTAAGCTAACATCCATGCCCATCTTCCTCTACTTTATATGTGGGATGCCTGCCACAGTATGCCTTGACAAGCAGTGTGTAAGTCTGCACCTGGGATCCAAACTAGAGAACTCTGAGCCACCGAAGCAGAACGTGCAAGCTTAACAGCTGCACCAATGGGCTGGCCCTAATAATCTTTTGGGCTTTGGAATTCTGTTTGTTTCCAGAGTTGGGAACTTGGTCACCAGCCGTGAGTGAAGATTTGCCCAACTTGTTACCAGAAACACATTACTTTCTTTTCCTTTAGGAGTGTAGTAGTTTTTCATTTCCTTTTGAATGAAACCATCAGTGCCCATTTCAAGATGTAAAGGAAGCTCTTCAATGTAACAGCTCTTGCAGCTCTAGGTTGCCAATCATCTCCTTTTAGTATATGGAAAGAACATTCATTCGGGAAACCCAATTCTTTCCCATAACTTAAGACATCCATTAATGGCAGGCCATTCATTAGTTCACCAGCTACTGGCAGAGGAAACACCTGACCTTGCTACCATGAGTCAGGAAAACAGATCTCTTCATTTTAGTGTGTACTCTTTGCTTTGCCTTTCAGTGACTTAGCTAAACCTCTTTTTTCTGAGTTAATATGTTAGGCAAAATTCTTTCTTGTCCCAAAATGTTGTGATTGTGGTTATGGGTGAGATGACAAGGGTAGCACTTTGGCTGAAATGTGACATCTCACTTTTGGCCATTCCATTGGAGCTTACTGCCTCATTTATTTATTTTTAATTCATTCACTTAATTTCCTGGTTCATGTCTTCATTCATTTGTTCAGTAAACAATATTTATGGCTTCCTACTTAAGAAAAGGACTTAGGAACTTACTATATTTAGGTGTTTGTTTATTCTTTGTTAATGTCATCCAAGTTTTAATCTGAGAATATATGGGTGAAGACATACACATACATATACACGGATAATCCATAGCCCATAAAATCTCAATTTCATTAATAAAAAAGATTGAGCTGCTTGCCTCAGTAAGTTGATCTTATTTTCTGTGATTTTTGAACTTTTAAACTGCTATTCTTATAAAGATCTTGACGGCCTTTGTATTATCTACCATTCATTTTTTACACATAAACCCTGAGAGTATTTTGGAGTTTCTAGTTAGAAGTGCGGGCCCTCATCTAACTTTGCCTACCAGACAAGGCTCCGTCGGTGTCGCAATCCAATGTACACATCAGGATAGATGCGGAGAGGGCTGATGGCCACTCTGAGTTTATTATAACCAGCGTTTCAATATATACATAGCTTACATCTGTTAAACATACACAGGTGTTCTGGATGAAGTAATTAGCGAATGCCAAGAATTCTTAGTGATTTCTCAAGGAGCCCTCCCTTGGCCTCTGTTTTGATATTATCATGTTATTGCTGTGCTCCTATATTTTTATCTCGGAGCAGGCAAGGTCTCTTAGGCAACGGTCCCTCCTGCTCCAGATATCGATATTGTTTCTCCATCTGTGCCCCCGGGGCGGCCGCCGCCTGGCTTAGGTTACCCCCCCTAGGGGGTCTTACCCGTCCTTGGCTAACCGGCCTTCTCACCTCCGGGTCACAGTTTGTTGGCAAGCTTTTCCCAGTGATTATTAACCCTTCCTGTGTCAGGGGCGGCTACAGGCTCTGTCCTCATTAGCTGTTCATGGCTTTGGGAGGTGTGGCCCCTCCCAGCCAGCACTTCCTTTGAGTCACCCTTAAATAGCAGTGAAATGCCAGCTAATATATTAATATGAAATATTTATCTTTCCATTGACACTGTTTCATAAAAGAACTCAATTATCCCTTCTCCAGAAGCAGAAAAATGGAAACAATACAAATGCATCTTACTGATTTTTCTTAGTATGATTATTACTTGAACATTAAAAATAACAGCTAATATTCAATACACATATGCAATTTGCCAGACACTGTTCCAGGTGTTCATATGGACCATATTTTTATCAATCCTAAGACAACAATTTTCTTTTGCATTTAACATCTCTAAAATTGGGATATGTCTGATCGCCTCTAGAAAATCATTGTTTATCTGGTATGGTTTACTTGGTTAATATAACGAGTCATATTCTATGAGACAAAGTATTAACTCATTCAAACATCACAACAATTCTGTGAGTTAAGTCCTATATTACATCCACTTAGTAAATGCAATTGACATACAAATGCAATTAAGTAGCTTGCTCAAGGTTAGCAGTTATCAGGTTACAGAGGTAGAATTCAAAGCCAGGCAAAGTGGTTCCATGGCTTGAGTGCTTAACCTCAGTGCTTTACTACCTCTCAAAGGATGAAGTTTTCTTGGCTAGGTCTTTTATTTTCCTGCTTGCATGGTGTTGTGTGTGTTTTGTCACCCAGGTTTTAAAAATACGCCCCTATATCTCTCTTGCCATATTCCAGGTTAAGCTGAAAGTTAATGGAAGCTGCAAAATTTCTAACTTCTGTGTCTGCAGTGGAAACACCATATGCTGTCTTAGTGTGTTTATTTCTTGTCTTTAAGACCTGGTCTCAAATCCTGAAGAAGTTCAGCATCACTGTTGATTTAGTGATATGACACAACCTATTGTCGTTATATATTGATTTCACAAATTGGACCCATGATGTAAGTTTGAATCACAGAATTGAGAGACAATTGGGATGAAAAGAGATATAATTGTGGAAGTAACTGAAGTCATGAGGTTTATCTCTCAGGAACATTTAACAGCTTATTTAACATCAAAATATTTTTGTTTGATGTTAGTGTTTTTTTCCTAGATTTAAATCAGAGAAAATATTGGATGTGATAGCTTCATGGGTGGGTAAAGAGAGATGAAAATATAACTTGCTTCCAAACATAATAAAAAATAAAATAAAATAAGCATGTTTAATATTTTCACTATCAAAAATCAAAATACTCACATAAGTAGAATTAACAGATGTAATTCTACTAATTCAGCCTCATGTACAATGATAACATTACCTCATTACACTAAACAGCATGACAATCTCCAGTATATAGTATAGCTTTGTCCGGTAATGCAGCTAAAGTTAGTGAGTTGGGGTGAATGGTCTCACTAATTTGACAATTTATATAGAGAATATTTCAGATGTTTACACTAAGAAATATCTCTGAACAGAGAGAGAGACACAGGGTTCCATAATGAAGATGAAACACACGCAATATGTCATATTTGTTAAATATAAAAGGTAAGTTGTATCATGTTTATATGTGTCTGTATATAGACATCAAATGATATGGATGTATGCATAGCAATTCATTTCAAGATAAAAAATTACTAATTTATATGAACACAATTGTGAGATGTAAAGTGAATAGTTTAGCCCCTCCTGTGAACTATTGTATTGTATTTTCTATAGAATCATTCTTACTAAACTTAGAACATGTTCCTTCATTAATGACAATTGCAAATGGAAGAAATCACTCCTAAATTGGAAAACATGATTAATGTCAAATAACTCAGTTCTTCAAATTACTTTCACCATTTTTGTTCATGGCACAGAAATGCAATCCCACCAGCAAGAAGCCACTGGACATCTATGTAGATAGGCACTTACCTCTTTACCCGATGTAAACATTTGTAAGTATTTGTGGATGGAGGGAGGGAGGAGCGAGTAAGAAAGAAGTGAATCATTCCATATCCTTCAGGTGAATAATTTGCTTATTTTGTTTAAATAAATCACATTGAGGAACATCAGTTATTTAAGATTACTTGCATACAACTCAGTATGTTATAACCTCGTGTAGCAAATTCTTGGCCCTGGTGCCTCAGTGGTTTCAAAGAGTTTAATGCCCTCTTTAAAGTGGGAAGAAGTTTTTTCACTTTAGGCTCTAGATTCATAGGTCATTTGGTCTCAACCACAACTTGGCCGGTAGTTTAAACCTAGATCAAGCATTTCGTTATTAACTGGTAAGAGTTTCATCACTTATGTTTATTTTATGTATTTTTTGCAGTGCCTTTCCTATTATGTAGTACCTTTTCATGATAGATTCAAAATCAAATTATTTCATTCATATAAAAACACTTATTATTTCCTATGTGCCTAACATTGTGCTGGGGGCTGTGAATGTTAGCAATACACAAATGATTCTTACCTTTAAGAATCTTGCCATTTTGTTCAGAGATAAATTGGAAATTCACAGGGTTAAAACAGAGCATGATTATTCAACTTTCTGCACCCTAGGTCTTTCCCCCACCAAAAACAAAGATATAACCCACAGCAAGGCAAGATCTGACTAAGTGGTAACAAATTATAATAAACAAAATAGCAAGTTTGTAGGAGAGTACAGTCACAAGAGTCTCAGAAGAAGCTCATGGTGAAGAAGAACTTGAGCATTTCCTGACTTATGGTTAGAGCCCACAAAGGTGTGTTGCCAGGAAGGGCAGGGGAAGAGAGAAGGAGTCCTTGTTTAGGGATAGAAAGCAAAGTCATAGAGACAAGAAGGAGCAGGATGTGACTGGGAAATAGGAAGGGACTAGTGTAACTATAGCACATATTATAAGGAATGTGCCTGGATGAAGACAGATCTTGAAGGGCTTTGAATTTATTCATCCAGTAAATACTTATTTGAGTACCACTACACATGAAGCACTGAGCTAAGAACTATGGACACAACTCTTAAAAAAACAAAAAAGCAGAAGAAACAAGGCACCATCCCCAACTTCACAACAGTTGTCATCTTTTCAGGATGAGAGAGAGAAGAAAAGAGAAAAGTATAATGTTTGGTTAACATGAGGTTAAAGTCAGAGTAACATGAAAAGCACTGGAGAGGTACCTAACTCTGGTTGGTGGATTAGGGAAGGCTTCTTGTTGGAAGCCTAAGACTAAAAGGATATGAGAAAGTTTGCTAGGCAAAGAGATGATGGGAGAAGGGAGGACAAGATTTCAGCTTAATACAATGGCCCAGAAACAGCGGGAGGAGAGCTGGCTAAATCATAAGCTCTGCAATTGTTTTCAATATTGGAGAGTAATTATAGATGAATCTGGAGCAATAAACAGTGTTCAGATCATAACAGGCTCAAGGACCATGCTAAGGAGTTTGAATTTACGTCTTGAGGGCAGTAGGGAGTCACTGAAAAATTTTAGGTTAAGTGGTCACATGATCAGAAAGATAACTCTGTTTACTGATGGAGAATGGATTGGGGGAGGTAAAAGTGGACACAGGGACAAGGAAAATTATGGGGACCTGAACTACAGTTAAATTTGCAATACATGGTGAGCAACTGGATGTGGTGACTGCAGGAGACTGCAGCCTGAGTGCTTGTAAAGAAAATGGGACTTTTTCAGCAGGCAAGGAACAAAGTCAATTATGGGCTTTTGATGAAGAAATTGATATAATAGAACTAGTATTTTATAATCCTTATGGATATTAATCTTTGGGTGATTGAAGCATGGTTTTGAAGTAAAAGGTAAGAAAACCAAGCAGAAGGAACAAGTGATAGGTCAGCTTTGGAGGAAAGGCAAAGGTAAAAATGAAGATTTCAGAAATGCTCACGTTCAGAAGACATAAGGAAGAATATAATCTATTAAATTAAACTGGAAAGCATTTGATTGACGAAAGGTATATCCAGAGAGTGTAAAATCAAGTAGGCCAAGGGAGGACAGACTCTTCAGTAGTGGCATACGCCTCAGAGAAGTGAGCATTTCTGCAGTCACTCAACATGTATTTACTGTTTACCGTTTGGCAGCCACTGGGACACACATTGTAGGGAAAGAGACAAACAGGCAATCCCCAACCACAAAAAAAGCATGACCCATTTGGTTTGTTAAAGAAAGGACATTTGGTTGACAAAACAGTAATCAGTATCCAGATAGATGAAATAATGTGTGAGAAGGTCTGAGGGTGAAGAATGATTACAGGTGGGTACACTAAGGAAATTTTGTTTCTATTGAGTTCATAATAGTTTACATCATTGTGAAATTTCAGTTGTACATTATTTCTTGTCTGTCACCACATAGGTGCTCTCCTTCCCCCTGTGCCCACTCCACCCCCCTTCCCCTGGTAATCGCTAAACTGTCTTCTTTGTCAGTGGGTTTGTTTATATTCTATGTAAAAGTGAAATCACATGGTGTTTGTCTTTCTCAGTCTGGCTTATTTTGCTTAGCATACTACCCCCCAGGTCCATCCATGTTGTTGCAAATAGGATGATTTTGTCTTTTTTTTATGGCTGAGTAGTATTCCATTGTATATATATACCACATCTTCTTTATCCATTCATCAGTTGATGGGCACCTGGATTGTTTCCACATCTTGGCTATTGTGAATAGTGCTGCAATGAACATAGGGGTGCATATGTTACTATGGATGGTTGATTTCAAGTTATTTGGGTAGATACCCAGTAGTGGGATAGCTGGGTCATATATTATTTCTACTTTTAGTTTTTTGAGGAATCTCCACACTGTTTTCCACAGTGGCTGCACCAATTTGCATTCCTACCAGCAGTGTATGAGGGTTCCCTTTTCTCCACATCCTCTCCAACATTTATTTTTTTTTTGTCTTGGTGATTATAGCCATTCTGGCTGGTGTAAGGTGATATCTCATTGTAGTTTTGAGTTGTACTTCCCTAATCATCAGTGAGGTTGAGCACCTTTTCATGTGTCTGTTGGCCACCTGTATATCTTCCTTGGAAAAATATCTGTTTATGTCCTCTGCCTATTTTTTTGATTGGGTTGTTTGTTTGTTTGTTGTTGAGTTGTGTGAGTTCTTGATATACTTTGGAGATCAACCTCTTGTCTGATAAATGATTTCTAAATATGTTCTCTCGGTGGGTTGTCTTTCCATTTTGTTCATAGTTTCCTCTGCTTTGCAGAAGATTTTTAGTCTGATATAGTCTCATTTGTTAACTTTTTCTTTTGTTTCCCTTACCCGAGTAGACATGGTATTTGAAAAGATGTGGCTAAGACCAATGTCAAAGAGTGTACTGTCTATATTTTCTTCCAGAATTTTTTTTTTTAAATTGGCACCTGAGCTAACAACTGTTGCCCATCTTCTTCTTTTTTTTCTGCTTCTTCTCCCCAAAGCCCCCCAGTACATAATTGTATATTTTAGCTGTAGGTCTTTCTGATTGTGCTATGTGGGACACTGCCTCAGCATGGCTCGATGAGCTGTGCCATGTGCGCGCCAGGGACTCGAACTGGTGAAACCCTGGGCCACAGAAGCGGAGCGCACGAACTTAATTGCTTGGCCACAGGGCCGTCCCCTCTTCCAGGGTTTTTATGGTTTCAGTCCTTACATTCAAATCTTTAATCCATTTAGAGTTAATTTTTGTGCATGGTACAAGATAATGGTCTACTTTCATTCTTTTGCATGTGGCTGTCCAGTTTTCCCAACACCATTTATTGAAGAGACTTTCCTTTCTCCATTGTGTGTTCTTGGCTCCTTTGTCAAAGATTAACTGTCCATAGATGTGTGGTTTTATTTCTGGGCTTTCAGTTCTGATCCATTGATCTGTGTGTCTGTTTTGGTGCCAGTACTATGCTGTTTTGATTACTATAGCTTTGCAGTATGTTTTGATGTCAGGTACTGTGATGCCTCCAGCTTCTTTCTTTTTTCTCAGTATTGCTTTGGCTAGTCGGGGTCTTTTGTTGTTCCATATAAATTTTTGGATTCTTTGTTCTATTCCTGTGAAGAATGTCAGTGGGATTGCAGTGACTCTGTAGATTGCTTTAGATAGCATGGATATTTTAACTATGTTTATTCTTCTGACCCATGAACATGAAATATCTTTCCATTTCTTTATATCTCCTTCAATTTCTTTCAATAATGTCTTACAGTTTTCAGTGTGCAGGTCTTTCACCTCTTAGGTTAAGTTTTTTCCTAGGTATTTTATTTTTTTTGTAGTGATTGTAAATGGGATTATATTCTTGATTTCTTTTTCTGTAGTTCATTTTTAGTGTATAGGAATGCAACTGATTTTTTGAAACTGATTTTGTACCCTGCAACTTTGCTGTAGTTGTCAATTATTTCTAATAGTTTTCTAGTGGATTCTTTAGGGTTTTCTATATATAGAATCATATCATCTGCAAATAGTGAAAGTTCCACTTCTTCCTTTCCAATTTGGATTCCTTTTATTTCTTTTTCTTGCCTAATTGCTCTGGCCAATACCTCCAGTACTATGTTGAATAGGAGTGATGAGAGTGGGCACCCTTGTCTTGTTCCTGTTCTCAGAGGGATGGCTTTCAATTTTTCACCATTAAGTATGATGTTGGCTGTGGATTTGTCATATATGGCCTATATTATGTTGAGGTACTTTACACTAAGGAATTTTTAGGAGACATCTTATACTAGGCTGGGACATGGCTGAAATTGAGATTGGAGAGGTGAGCAAGGATTTATATGCTTTACCAACTAGGAGTTTGAGCTTCATCCTGTAGATAGTAGGGCACAATGGTTAACAGGATTTAGATTTGTGCTTTCAAAAAACTAATTTAGCAGCTCTATGGATGATAGATAGAAGAAAAGCAAGCAAGAAGGCAAGGAGACCAGTGAAGAAGCTAATGTGATACTCCAGATGACAGATGACTAAAGCCTGAAACAAGGGCAAGGTAGTGGGGAGAGAAAGGAAAGAGCAGATTCTAGTGCTGCTGTGGAGTAGAATATCCTGAATCTGGGTGCAAATGCGACAACAGGGTGAGAGAGAGGATGAGTTTCAGCTTTCTGATTTGGGCCAGGGAGTGCCTGGTGGCACCAGTCTCTGAGAGAGGTCTTTATATAATCTTTCCTGTTATACCCCCACCCCCACCCAAAACTGCCTCCTGAGAAGAACTATAAGCGAATTAAATCCACTAAGCATCATATTAGATAAAAAGAAGGTATTGCAATATTCCAGGTGAAGATGTCATATAGAACTGTAGGGAAGAAATTCAGATTTCAGGAGTTTTCACAATGGGTGGAAAGGAAAAGAGAAGAAGAAAGTTTTACCATGCAAAACCATCCAAGAAGTTTGGTAGAAAAAGTAAATAATTAAAATCATTGTGAACCATGAAAGAACATTTAAAATGTTAAAAAAAATCCTTACGTCACCTAGACTTCAAGAATTTTCCAAATAGGAATATACTTAAATTTCACTAATCAAGATTTCACTTTGGGAGCCTTATTTGGGTGGGAGCTAAAAAGCCATGCCCTGGGGTCATCACCTGTCATTGCTGTGACACTGACCATAGGACTTTAATGGTACTTCTCCCTAGTGGTCTGGTTGGGACAGGGAGCACCAGATGCTCTCCTAGGCCTTATGACCATGCTGTGCAGAGAATGCCACAACTCTAGAGAAGCATGGCCTACAGCTACTTGAGGATGTTTCAAAATTATTTTCTAAGGTGTCCAGCAATATATCTTCTGCCTTTTTTCTAGAAAGAAAAGACCTGTCAGTTTTCAGTCTCCCATACATCATTGTCCCACTTCAGTAGATTCAGAATGTAAACAAAGGCATGGTGGACGCATATATTTTAAGTGTTAGTTTTTACATTGCTGGAAGAATTACCTTGACAGACTGTGTCTGTCAGATTATCTGACAAACTGGAGGGACAGGAGTACAGTCCACATAAGGTTCAGAGACTTGATCTGAACCATCACCCTTTGAAATGCAAAGAAATGGAGAGCTGAGGCAATCAGGACCACAGTAACTGCCCAACCCTATGATCTCTTGGGAAATGTATCCCCATAAAGCATCCCCCTCTCCTCATCCCCTGTGGTAACAGTTCTGAACAAGGATCAACTTCAGCTATGCAACATGCTGGCCAAAATTTCAGAAACCCTGGAACCAATTTATTCCATCTGGAAATTAGTTTCAGCTTTTATTGCTGTAGAATTTAGTCCAAACCAGACCTGTTTTCCAAAAGGAGGCCCCTGTTCCTTTACTGTTAGAATTTTCTGTTTCCTAAAATGCACTCACTTAAAAGACTTAAAATGATAATCAACATCAAAGATCTGTGCCTTTTGCACACCAACTACATTTTCCCACATAGTGTTTCTCCCAGGTTACTTCTTTTCAAGGACATCAAGAAATTCTACCGTCAGTTACCATAAAAGGGAGAATTTGGAGAATTTAAACTCTTCCCTTGTAAATGTATATTTCAGCTAGCTTTCCTCTTACATCAAGTAGTGACTCAGTTGCTTTCCTAAAATGGCAGCTAAATGGACTGTTTAGTCTTTTTGGAAAAAAAAAAAAAAGGAACAAAATTCTAACAATAAAGTTTAAATAAAAAACCTGGTCTCCAAAATCCATTTTTACAAACAAATGAAAAGTATGCACCATTCAACATTTCAAATAGTCTTATAGATAAGATTTCTTGGTGTCGGTCCATCTGCTACTGATTAAACATTTTATATTTCCATTGTGATTAATTACACTCTTTATATAGTTGGAAATGATTTGTTTGGAAAGGTATGGTCTAGTGTAAGTCTTTCATTTCTGAGAATGACAGCCTTTCAAAAAGTAACGCAACACCGTGCACTCAGGAAATCTACCATCTGCTTTCTTATGCTCTTATTACAAATTACAAACCAACAGCAAAATAGAATGGAGAGAAAACAGAGTATAAATAATGCTAACGGCATTCGTTTGAAATGTTCAAAAATGTATCCATTTTTAATAGAACCAAGATACTCTCTTAGCCCCTAAAGAAAATTGCTGCTACTTTCTTGCAATCTATACTGGCTTTAAACTTCCAAATGGCCAGAAATTTTCAACCAGGTCTCGGAGGCACTGCTAATTCATTCTAATCTAGGCTGAGTTTTTCAGATGTTAGAACAGACCAAGATGGTGTAAACAAGGCCTAGGCATAGCCCCAATCCCATAAAGAGAACTGATTAGGGTTATACTCAATATGATTGAAAAAGAAATGCTCTGGAAAGTGCAATGGACCATTTTCCAACATGAGTGTTTCTTGGTGCCAACAGACAGTAAGGACCTAGTGCCAGCAATTTCCCACCATTTGAAACTTAGCTATTGTTTCATTTTTGCATGACCAAACAGGCATCTGAATCCACAGAATAAAACAGTTTTTATTCTGCCTAGCCAAACTGCTTTTAGTGAAATTTTGTAAACCAAAACAAAATTGCTCTCAGACTAAAATAGACATATGCCAAATATCTGACTGCAATTTTTTTTTAAATAACCATTATTCATCCTCAGAAAGAAGAACTGTGTAGCAAGCAATCATCCTAAACACTATTAGCAAAGGCAGCCAGAAGCCACAACTTAGCATTAGGCTCCCACCCTCTTTCCTAGTGATGCTTTCTTATTAGCACACCAGGGGCTTCTGGGGCTCCGTGCACCACAGACCATTTGCTTCTTCTATGTGTCTCTGATTGTCTTTCCTCCTGTTTTCTCCATCCCTACTGAAAGCTATTCTATGACTTCTGGCATCTCTATTAAGTAGCAAGCTGCATGGAAATGATTAACTTTTGAACTGCAAAGCTGAAAACAGTCTCCTGAACACTGTGGAAATGAAACATGTCATGTAGCAAACAGGTTCCCCTGACAGAGTTTGCAGCAAGAAAGAGAAATCATTGGCTGAGATTTTGGTTTTGTTGTCATTGTAGATCAAAAGGATGTGATCATCCTCTCTGATAGCTCTTTTTCCCCCCTTTGTAAACAGCCTTTGAGATAGTTCATTAAATATTTAAACAGCCCTGGTATCTATTAATGTTATAAGACACATGAAATATGTCTGATGGATTTATTCTACCGTTAAGGAGCCATACCCCAGTGTCCCTCCTGGGACAGTGCTCCAGCTGTTTAAACTATAATTCCATCGCTGAGAGGAATGGTGAAAGCACTGACCTCTTTGAAACGGACTTATTGCTACTCAGCCTGTAAATTGCTAATGAAACCTTTCTGTAATAATGTTAAAATATGCATGCATAGGAATTAAAGCACTCGGGGTCACCAGCAAAGCCTGGTACGTTTTCTGTAACCTCAAAACAGCTGGTAGAAAGAATCCAATAAATCAATTCCTGGAGATGATTAGTAATTAGGGGGTGTATGAGTCTTTTTGGGTTCAATAGCTCTGTCACCAGGTATGGGGGGATCTTAATGAATTCTCTGAAGATTTTAAGTTTTTTAAATTCCATTACTGCTTGTTTGATCCTGTTTCTCAAAGGAGATAAATTATGTTGGTACTGTGGTCCATACTTATCCTCCATAAAATTAATCTAATATGAAATTATGCATGAGGTCCTTCAAACCATGAGCTAATTCGTTGTTCTGTTTTTACCTACTTCAAGCTTATGAGAAATAACAATCCATGACAAATAAGATAAAGGATGTCTGGCCAGCTCTTCCAGATGGAGGAAAGATGGGTTTTGGTTCACTAGTAGGTTATACATGTCATCACAAGTGCATTTGTTTGTTTGTTTTGAATCAATTTAACTTGTATGAAAGCCCTTAAGTGATTTATAAGAAATATTGATAAAGCCAGGTATTAATGTCTCCTGAAGATTGTTTCAAAGTGATGGACTAATTATCTTAAGAAACTTGCTCTTTCTGAAGCCATCAAACAGGTGGTAGACCCAGAACTTGGAGTATGAGCCAATTCTTTAATATTGCAAAATATTGGACATGTATAACCTTGGTTGCTAATTGATAAGTAGCTCAAACTGCTAAAAGAAAAAAAATTTGGAAGTATAGTAAATATGTTACATAACAAAATAAAGATCTTCAAAGATCTGATAAGAAGAGTAATTGTCTAAATGTAATAAGATGGCAATGGCAATAAGTGCACAATTCTATATTTGATTCTTTGGGGGAAATTATATAGAAATATAGAGTTGGGAAAAGACAAATGAGGTAAACAGAAGACAATGTTTCCCAATGAAGTTTGGGGATCAATGAATTCACTCCAGCCTTTGCACATTCTTATGTCTCTGAGGAAGGTTAATGCTAAAATGTGTGTGAGAGGTGGAGGTTATGGCACCACGTCTGTTCTTTGCTTCTTTGTTTTGTGCTGAGATGGCTTCAAGCTTATTGTGTAAACTCTATAAAGACTCCCAAAAAGGTTAATGTAAACTTATTTTTCATTGGACCACACAGAACCTAGCCCAAAGTTGATGATAATCAGGTCTATATAATGCATTGGTAACACTACTCCTGGAATATCATTGTCAATGTATAGCATTGCCCTTTAGGAAGGACAGAGATGAACTAGGGCATCCCAAGAGCAAACAAGATGTTAAGAGAGCTGAAATGATCTCAAATGAGCTATGACTGCCAGCACACAGTAAGAGCTCAGTACATGAATTAAACTGAATTGGGAACAGGTACTGGAGATCTGGAAAGGGAATTAGATCTGAACTCTGCAGTACCAATTAATATAATTAGATTAGTTGGTGAGGCTTATAAAGGAATCAACTTCACCTGAACAGAAAGAAGAGCATTCAACCAAATATAGCTATCTGATAGATAGACTGCCTTGGGACATGGTGAGTTCTCTAGTACTGGAAGTGCAATTATAAAATGATTTGGTTTGGTGGAAGAGTCAAGCATGGGTTGAGAGGTTGGATGAGATGACCTGCAAACCTTCAGAGTCAATGAATCTTCAACCCTTTGGAGCCCCCAAAGAAGGACTAAGAAAAAGAATATTCTAGAATGCATAAATGGCAAGTCTCTAAAAGAGAAATTCATATAAATGTGCTTCCAAGACAGAACTTCTATAGTAATGCCCTCTTCTTCTATGGCAAAAAAATGTATACGGCAAAGGAATATTCTCCCAAATTCAGTAAGCCCAATTCAGTGTCCCCACTAGAGAGCAACAGCTTAAGCAACTAAAATGTTAGTTGAGTTTCACTGGAGCTTTGGAAAAAGATATCATTTAGTGGTTATTAACACAGTACCTGTGCTTCCATCGCACAAAATGCCTCTTTTCCTGAAGAATCCCCTGCAGAGAATTCCCAGGCTAGGACAGGGCAGTTGCCTTGCAATTAGCATCCAAACCACAGGGTATAACCAATGATTTGCAGTTAAAGTAGCTGCAAGAGAAAGGTGGTAGTTGCTTAAAATAATTTCTCCTGCTGAAATTTTTTCTTTTCACTTTTAGTCACTTAAGGGTCAGTTCCCCTAGAATTCTGTGTTTAATTCCTTTAAATAATTTTTTTTCAAAAGGGTGTAGAATGTATAGGCACAAAGTAATATGAGTGCTCCTTCATGGGACATAAGCTTTCGGGAACTAAAGATAGGTTAATTCCATGCCTGATTCATTCCATGGGCGATTTAACGAGAGCCTCTGGAATTGTTCAGCCAATAATGAACTCTTAGGATCTAAAGGTAATCACTGCTGCAATTATTAAAATTTACATCAGAATTCTATTACCCTTTCTACAGATAAGTGTCTTGTATTAAGTGGTCTAGAAGGGATGCATGAACTGGTTCAATAACACGAGAAATCTCTTATTTGTTCTTTCTTACGGTCATTCTCCTCTGCACCCCAGGCAAGAAACCATACTTCTAGTTAATTCTAAGAAAACATTTATTATTACTTTTATACAGTAATTTAGAATTTAAATCTACTTTTCTTATGTATATTATTTTTATTTACTTATTATTTAAATCCTATAATCCAGGTTCTTTTCATTATTAATAATATTGAAAGCTAACCACTATTGTTTCCATACCTACCTACTAAGCACCATTCTAAGCACTTTTCATGCATTATCTCATTTGAGACTCACAACAATCCCCCTGAGATCAATATTATTATTATCTTCATTTTACAAATGAAAAAAACCAAAGCTTGAAAAGTTTAGGGACCTCACTCCAGGCCACAGAGCTAGTAAGTGATGGAATCAGGATTTGAATGCAGGGAGCTTGCCCCAGCGCCTATCATCTTAACCATTACCCAACATGCCATGTCACCTTTTGGCCTCCATTCTGTGTTCATGATGCATTTTAGTACATTGGTTATACCAGTTAATGAAAGGTTTTGAAAAGAAATATTGCTGTATTTGTCTTTGTTTTGAGTAAAGACAATCCCACGGTTCTTCGAATAAGACATATAATCTGAGTCCAAGATTCCCCTTTGACTCTCACAAAGTCATTAATAGCATTTGTGATTATTATAAAGGTAAACAGTGTGAAGCATTCAGGGAGTCAATGAGTTCAGTAATGTTGCTATAAGAAAACAAAAAGAAAATCAGTCTCTGTCTTAGTTCAATACAGACAAGAATCCAGACACCAACTGTGAGCAAGCTCCAAATACAATTTCAATAATTTTGTGTGGTTATTGTAGCACTAATTCAGAAACCAAAGATTTGTCAAAAATGACATCAAAAATATGTTTATAACCCAAGAACTTCACGTTTAATGTGATATATAGTATCTCCTAGCATACAAATTATGTATATCACCTTGAGTACTTATACAATCAGGATCCCTTAAAAAGTTGGTTATCCACCCACAAAACAGTAAGCTGCGTGTACAACCATCAGAAAAATTTAATTCCTCATTTTCTGTTAATTCCAGATTGAAAATAAAAAGTATTCAAAAGAAAAAGTATGAGGTATGCTCTATAGACATTTCAAAATAATTCCTGGTAATTATAAAAGATTACTGGCTAGACAATATTCAACCCTATTGTTCACATGTTGTAGGAAAATCCAGGAGGAGCTGAATCTCCCTTAGTACTTGTTATTCATTTAAAAAAATGAAACATTACCACTGCAGATTCAGACGGTGAGTGTACTCAAGATTGGGAGAAGTCAAGCACATTTGATTACACCGATTGCTTCAAATTATTTTTCAAACATTTTGTGTTTGAGGAAACTCAAAACACATTTTCCAAGTTCTCTTTTCCTTTGAAACTCATGTGTTTGGTAAGAAAAATTTAATCCATATGTTTCTGATTCATTTTGAGTTAACTCATCAAATTGTTGATTTTTAAGATCTATTTGATGTCCAAAAGCTTTTTGATGGTTGTGATTTTTTTCCTTCTGAAATAGTATTTTGTTTTTGCACGTGTAAACACACATGGATCTCAAAGATTCCATGATCCATGTACCAAAGATTTGAGTGGGTGCTAACTCATTCAAACCTATTTCAATCACCCAGGGGAAATTATGACATGTATAATAGCTCAGAGCACTCAGGTCAGTTTTTATTTATATGACTTTCTCTTTAAAGCCAGCCTTAGTCATGTTGTAGATACATTTTATGAAATCTAAAAATACTTTTTAAATTATATCTGATTTCATTTAAGCAGGAGATAAAATCAGCATAACTTTTGTTTAAATATGTCATTGGTGGGAGGGGTGTCATACTGAAGATGAAAGGAAAGAAAAAAGAACATTGCCACTACACTAATAAAAATTCTATTGCTCATCTGATGGGCCCACAAATGAGACAGAACCTTAACTCGTTTGGGGAGACTTAAGGAAGTCTTTGTAATGGTTGGTATATAATTTAGAACAAAAGAAACCAACAGTTTTACATACTGGGATATACATAGGGGAAATCCACTACCTTGCTTTGTCTTTCTTTTCTTGGAATTGAAATGGAAGGAAATGGATGATGAATGTTGGTCTGTCCACGTGATTAAAGTACTCTGGCCCAAGGCAAAGTGTCCCATCATCAAATACCATTGGTTTTAACACCCCCACTGAAAAGAAAGGCTATCAAATGAGGCCTCGTGGGTTATTTCCTGTGAATAGAGAGAGCGAAGAAAAAAGGATTTCACAGATCTTGTGAAATCCTAGACCGCCCTGAAGCCTAAAGCAGTGTGCACATAAAAGTTAGCATCCATCTTCTCTTGGTCGGGGAAAATGTGCTCTTTTTCTTGCCATGAAACATCACAAAGAACTGATTTTCATGCATGAATGTCTGCCTGGTGTACAAATCTGCAACGCAAATACCCACAACTAGCCCAACAAATTACTCTTAGGTTAATCGGTGACGTTTGCAGTACAGACGCTTTTACTGCAAATAATGTATCCTCACAGTGGAGCCCCTAAGGGCTCCTGAAACATGTGGAACTCAGCCTCAAATGCGAGAAGTAGGGGCATTCTGGCGCTTTGGTTAACTGAAAAGTAAAGATGGAGACAATGTTTCCTTCCCTGCTTCCGGAGGAGTCACTGGCTGATGGAGAAGCTGTCCTTGCCGGCTCAAAATTAGATGATGCCCATTCCTCTGTATGAGAAAACTCTGGGAAAGAGAATGATGATCAAAACTCTTCCTTTTCAGATGAAAAAAACAATAAACAATGTTGTTTCCCAATCCTTTCTTTCAAATGGACACAATCCAACCTCCACGGAATATTCATTTTTTCTTGTTGGGTCCTTTGTCATAGCATTATCTCAAGAGTGAAAAACTGAAGAACCAGGACATGTCATTCTACCTAAGAAACAGTGGCTTGATACTAACCCCTTGTTATTAAGTTCACTAGAAAATCATCTTGCAGAAACAGTGCAGAGAAAACTTGCACCATAATAGTGGTTAGAGGAATATGCAAAACATACACACACATATTCTAGGATTTTAATACTGAATGAGAACCTTCACTTACAGATTTCTGACAAATTGGCACTAATAATTTTGAAAGTGAGAACAAAAGTTTATCTAGGTAGCCTGTCTTTTCCTATTTTGTATCTTGGAATTGAAAGCATTTTTAAAGCTAAAAGTGAAGAGGGATTGCATAACTCTAAAATATCAGAGAACTGAGTACGTTTGCTACATTTATAAAAACTGAAGTGTGCCCAGCAGCCTTACTCAAATCTCGATCTAACTGATATCACTGTGGGACAAATCTTTCCCTTTGAGGACCAAGCACAAGAAACTCTAGCACAGCAGTTCTTAACTTCATTGCATATTATAGTCATCTAGGGAGCTCTTAAAAAATTTCAGGGGCCGGTCCCGTGGCCTAGTGGTTAAGTTCAGTGTTCTGCTTTGGTGGCCGAGGTTAGTGCATTTGGATCCCAGGTGAGGGCCTAGCACCACTCATCAAACTGTGCTGTGGCAGCATCCCACATAAAATAGAGGAAGATTAGCACAGGTGTTAGCTCAGCAACAGTCTTCCTCACGCAAAAAGAGGAAGATTGGCAACAGATGTTAGCTCAGGGCTAATCTTCCTCAGAAAAAACAAACAACAAAATTCAGTGTACAAGATCTACTCTAGACAAAATGTATCAGAATTTCTAGAGTTGGGGCCCAGGCATCAGTATTTTGAAAGCTTCCTAGTTATTTGTAATGTACAGCCAGGCTTAAGAATTTTCTCTCCGAACTTTCCATCACCTTGGTCCATCAGCTCCATAGAGTGAAAGTTGGGGACTGGTGATGAGAGAGAAAAGGAGGGTACCCAGAATAGCTACAGCTGCTGCACATGAACAATGGTGTCCATACACATCCATACACATGCTATAGTAAAAGATGTAAGACCCAATAAATACAACTTTAAAACCCAGTTTCGTGTCTGTAATCTTTGAAGCACACTTCACGAGGAAAAATTAATGACCTGCCAGGATCTTTTATGTTAATACTGTGAAACGAAATAATATTTATAGTTCCCTTTAATCATAAATCTTATATTTACCCTCTTTCTATTTTTTTTTTATTTTGGGTCTTTTGTTATATCCGAAGTAATGGTTCATTTAGGCCTTAGTGCCCTGGGTAAATCTCTCTAGCCTTGAAAGTAATTCCTCAAACTCTGATATCATTCTCTATGTTAACTTGGAGTTAGAAACAACCTTCAGTTTTTGATGTTCAAAACATCAAATTTATGAAGTAAATGCTGCTCTTCTATAATCTCCATTAAAGACATTTTAAATGTTGGTTTTTAAAATATAACCAAAAAATGATATTTCATAAGTCATTTACCACATAATTTAGGTTCTTATATTCCCTAATAGAAAATTCTGTTTACATAATTTTGAAAAAATATTTCCCATGACAATTTAATAAAAACACATGAGAAAACTTCTTAAAGTCACTTTGCCTGTCATTAAAGGCCATAAGCGTGTTTTCTCAAAGATTGGAATCTAAAATATCTGATTATTACAATCATATAGATATAATAAATTACTAAAATAAAGCAATGAGTCTGCAGGAAAAATAAACTAAATTACTGAAACAATTAGAAATGTCAAAGATCTAAAATTTCTTAGAGGAATACATTGGGGTAAAGGCACTTGCTGTGTGTCACATACTGAAATTGTCACATGTCATACACATTGCATTGATTCTCAGTGTCTCAAAAGCTGTCAGAATATTTTTCTCCTCATTTAGGATTACCAATGACCTCTTAAAAAATAATGGATGGACACCCATTAGTCCATATCTTATGTTACATTCTGAAGCATTTGACCTATTGATCACACCTTCATTCAGGACATTTCTCCTTTGCCTACCATGAATCTTGGTGTTCCTTTTATTTCCCTAGCTTTACTTCCTTTACAAGTGTTTTCCTTCTCAGACCACCCCATAAATGAAGCTATTCCCCAACTTTGTGTCTTCAATCTTCTTCTCCCCTCATAACTCTTAATTGCGTGTTATCTTAACCCCTCTTGTTGGTTCCATTTTTGCCTATTGGCTAATGTCTTGTAACCTTTTTTTTATACTGATTTTTTTTTTTTAAAGACTGGCACCTAAGCTAACAACTGTTGCCAGTCTTCTTTTTTTTTTTACCTTCTTCTCCCCAAAACCCCCCAGTACGTAGTTGTATATTCTAGTTGTGAGTGCCTCTGGTTGTGCTATGCGGAATGCCGCCTCAGCATGGCCTGATGAGCAGTGCCATGTCCGCACCGGGGATCCGAACCCGCCAAACCCAGGGCCACCAAAGCAGAGCATGCGAACTTAACAGCTCCGCTGCAGGGCCGGCGCCCTCTAGTAATTTTTTATTTTTAGCCTGCGTCTTCCTCTGGACCCTCTAGATATCTAAATGTACATTTCTACCTGGGGATCTCACAGCCGCCTTAAACTCATTATCTTGCTCCAACCCATACTGCTCCTTCTCTATTTTCCAATCTCTGTGAACAGTGTCAACCCACTCACCCAGTTGCTCCCAACCCAAGCCTTAAACTTGAATCCTTCTGAATTTTTACAGCACTCTGAGTTCACATCCAACAACTGATCTAGACTGGTCAAGTCACCCTTGTTAACATATTTGGAATCCATTCCCTTCTTTCCAGCCTCACTCCCACAGCCTTAGTTCCAATCTTCATCATGTTTCTCTTGGATAATCCTCCAAGGAAGATAATCCTTGTAATATCCTTCAAAGTGATTGCCTTACTCCTCATTGTCCTTTTTTAATCTATATTTCACAAAGATACTACATAGCATTTTTATATGCAAAAATCTAAATTGCTTCCTGTTTAAAATCCTCCTCAATGCATTCTTGAGTCCTCCAGGTAGAATCAAGTATTCTTGGAGTGAGAAACAGCCCCTTAATGATCTGTCCTCCATCAATTTCTCCAGCCTGGTCTTGCCCTTCTGCCCACCTACCTCCCTTGGCAGTATAACCTTGCCCATGCTCTCTCCCTATATGCCTTTCTCTCCCTGAAATTTCCTTCTCCTTTGCTTCACCCTAACCTTCCCCCTACCGCTCTGGCCAATTTCTTTCTTTTTGAGGAAGATTAGCCCTGAGCTAACCTCTGCTGCAAATCCTCTTCTTTTTGCTGAAGAAGATTGGCCCTGAGCTAACATCCGTGCCCATCTTCCTCTATTTCATATGTGTGAAGCCTGCCACAGCAAGGCTTGTCAGGCGGTGCCATGTTTGCACCCGGGATCCAAACTGACCAACCCCGGACTGCCAAAGCGGAAGGTGCAAATTTAACTGCTGCGCCACTGGGCCAGCTCCTGGCCAATTTCTACTTATCCATCAAAACGCCCCTATGGATTAACTTCTGTAGAAGGCTTCACTGATTTTTCAGGACTCTCATACTTCTCTTAACTTTTCCTCTGCCACAGCACTTTTCCACTCACTAAGATGTTTTCTTTACCACTAAACTGTAATTTTCTGGAAGATGGGGCCATGTCTTAACGTCTTTTAAGAATTTGGCATTCCCACTACTACAGAGGCGTTAATAAATGTTGGTTGAGTGAATGAATGAATTAATTAATTAATAAAAACACCCCTTGTTCAGGAGTATAGTTATAGTTTACTGTAAATATTCTTTACCTGGGCTCCCTGTATGGCCTTTAGGGGAATCTATTTCAGGTCAGCCACCTGAAATATACACATGGATTTCCTGAAAAGAGGACTCATAGCTTTCACCAAATTTCCCTCTCTTCACCCTAAATAGTCAGATACTTTGTGGAAGAAACCTTAAGGGGTTCATAACCCACTTCAATTTTACATATAGGAAGCCTGAGCCATTTTCCAAAACTTCATAGCAACCAGTTAATATATTGGGAAAAGTATTAAGAACACATACTTCTGCTCATAATCAAGCTTGTACTTGTAGGGGAATCAACCACCAAATATGTATAAAGTTATTAGCTATATATTCAATGCATTTATATGCATTCAGCTAAACAAATTTACAAAAATTACTTTGTTCCTTGCTCTCAACTTATGTTGAGATTATCATCTTCTTTAATTTAAAATAGAGAAATAGGACTGGATGAATGACTTGACCAAGAATATACTCGGTTTGTGGGAAAGCATCCCAGCTTACACAGCTTTTTACCAAGTTAAAAAATAGATGAAACAATGAAGTGTCTAGTTTCTAATTCAAATGTTGAAGAATCGAAGCTTTGAGCACTCACTATCAATTTAAGCGATAATTGCAGAGCTCCGCTAGGTGCAAGGTATTGTATTAGGGGCTGGCATCAGGCAGTCCATGGTGTTACTAGCAAAAACCCAATAACTGTTTCTAAGAGGCTCAATTATTTGTTTTAGACTAATTTATTTATTTTTATTTTTTTAGTGCAGTTTTAGGCTCACAGCAAAATTAAGCAGAAGGTAGAAAGATTTCTCATATACCCACTTCCCCCCAACACACATAACCTCCCCCACTATCAGCATCCCCCACCAGAATGGTACATTTGTTACAATTGATGCACCTACTTTGATACATCATTATCATCCTAGGTCGATAGTTTGTGTTAGGGTTGACTCCTAGCATTGTACATTCTGTGGATTTGGACAAACGTATAGTGACATGTACCCATCATTATATCATACAGAGTATTTTCACTATCTTAAAAATCCTCTGCACTCTGCCTATTCATCCCTCCCTCCTCCAAACTTCTGGCACCCACTGATCTTTTTACTGTTTCCCTAGTTTTGCCTTTTCCAGAATGCCTATAGTTGGAATCATACAGCATGCGGCCTTTCCATATTGACTTCTTTCACTTAGTAATATGAATTTAAGTTCCTCCCATGTCTTTTCATGGCTTCGTAGCTCATTTCTTTCTAGCATTGAATAATATTCCATTGTCTGCTAGATGTACCATAGTTTATTAATCCATTCACCTACTGAAGAACATCTTGGCTGCTTCCAAATTTTGGCAACTATGAATAAAGCTGTTATAAACATCCATGTGCAGATTTTTATTTGGACATAAATTTTCAATTCCTCTGGGTAAATGCCAAGGACTGTGATAGCTGGATCATATGGTAAGAGTATGATTAGTTTTGTAAAAAACTGCCAAACTTCTTAAGTGGTTGTACCATTTTGCATTCCCACCACCAATGAATGAGAGTTCCTCTTCCTCCACATGCTCACTAGCATTTGGTGTGGTCAGTGTTCTGGATGGCTCAATGAGTTTTATCCAGAATAGTGATTACTATATGAACTACCCACACAAAGGAAGTTTAGATGAGTTTAAAATTTGAATTTGGAAAATTATATACTGAAATATTTTCTTTAAAATAAAAATTTAAGGAGCCAGCCCAGTAATGTAGTGGTTAAGGTCATGCACTCTGCTTCAGTGGCCTGGGGTTCACGGGTTCAGATCCCAAGCACAGACCTACGCACTGCTCATCAAGCCGTGGGGTGGCAGCATCCCACATGCAAAATAGAGGAAGATTATTTGCACATATGTTAGCTCAGTGACAGTCTTCTTCAAGCAAAAAGAGGAAGATTGGCAACACATGTTAGCTCAGGTCCAATCTTCCTCACCAAAAAAATTAATTAATTAAATAAAAATTTAAAACTTCTATCACATAGAAAGTGACCCTTAAGTTTGCAATTTAATTTCCTTAATTTTTCTAGAGTAAATCTTACGGGCCCGATCCTCTAACCTCAATCAGTATCTACAAACTTTAGTGACAATCGACATCACTGGGAATTGCTGGGCCATCCTTCTCCCCTGTATCCCTCAGATTATGGTTTAGGCACTAATGGGCCTATAAATCTGCATTTTATCTGTATGAATTTCAAGTGATTCCAACACAAGTGCAGAAATCACACTTTAAGAAACATCCCTGGAAACGCAGGTCGTGGCCATAAATTCCAGGTATAATAGCCTGCAATAAAAACCCCTTAAATGGCTTCGCCTACGTGAAAATATGTCCCACATCCAATCACAGCCCTGATGGCCATTCACCTTCATTCTTGTCCAGCCCTCTTGGTAGAAGGGAGCCAGACAGTGATCCAACTTGGATTCTAGATTGCTTCCAAAAGAGGAAGTCTCAGGACTAATTTCTCTTATCTTACCACTATTTACTGAAAACTTAATTAAATTCTGCTTTAAAGAGCTAATCTTGGCTTGTGACCAAATATGAATTGATGATTTTGGAATGTTCACATACTTTAAAACATTACATAATATTGCCTACATATTTAATGCTAAATTAATTACTTTGGCTGAATGGCTTCAGCCTGTTTTAAAATGCACTTTTTTCTGTTCATCAGTCCACAGGAAATAACCTCACCTGGTGCTCCAAACCACTGGGTCTGGGAGGGAGATGCATTCAGTTGTTATGGCACCATGGCCTTTCCCTTGCAGAGCAATTACATATCAGCATTTGTTAGTCCTGGATTGTTTCCAAACTGAGTAATCACAAGCCAGTGCTCCTTTGTTTCTCATCCTTCCATGTGAAATATGAAACTCCTTTCCTTAGCTGAGATCTGTGAGGTAGCCCTGCCTACGTCCACTGTGCCCGGTTATGTCAAGGTTGCTCTGAAGATTGAGGCTCGAATGTGGAGGCTCACCCGCGACTTGGGGCTGGGGCCGGGTAATGTTCTGCTTTCCACACCCTGAGGTCACTACGTCTGATTTGCAAAATTCCTCTGTTCCTTCTCTGAGCTCAGATGTGATGTCCAACTCTCGACTTCAATAAAGGTTCATTGCACAAGCTTTCTTTTTATGTAGCTGTAATTAAGACAAAGAGACTTAGGGCTTGATGAAGAAGAAAAAATAACTTGACCACCTGCTTCATCAGATCACATCTATTTTTCTCAGAGCACCATTTTAGAGGATTCTGTTCTCTCTCATCTTTTGTGTGTGTGTGTGTGTGAGGAGAGATTGGCCCTGAGCTAACATCTGTTGCCAAACTTCCTCTTTTCTTTTTTTCCTCCCCAAAGCCCCAGCACATAGTTGTATATCCTAGTTGTACATCATTCCAGTTCTTCTATGTGGGATGCTGCCACAGCATGGCTTGATGAGTGGTGTGTAGGTCCACACTCAGGATCCAAACCAGTGAACTCTGGGCTGCCGAGACAGAGTGCACAAACTTAAGCACTTGGCCACTGAGCTGGCGCCTGTTATCTCTCATCCTTAGACCAAAGATTCTAATAGAATTTATAACAACCGTGCAATTGTGACATTGGTTTCCCAAAACAATATTTAAAAGCATTCCTCATGCTCACTCTTTGGAGTATTTAGTCTTTCAACTATTCTAAGCCACCCTTTGTTGGGTAAATAACCCTTGCCACACTGGCCTTCATTTACTTCTTGGAACACATCATGCACATCCTATCTCAGAGCCTTTACATATGTTGCTTCACTGCCTAGAAAATACCTGTCACTCTCCTTGTGGTCAGCTCTTCTACAACCTTCAAGTTTCTTATTAATGTTAGCTCCAACAAAAGGCTTTCTTTTTCCATCCAGTTTAAAGCAGCTTCCCCGCTATTTCTTATAGAAGCTTGTTTTGTTCCTTGATGACATTTATAACAGTTTCTAACAGCTGCTGTGTTCGTCCTATATACCAGACTATGTTTCAAGGTTTTTTCAGATATCAGATTGATTCTCATAATAGTATACATACTTTTATTATGCTAAAATGAAGAACTTGAGGAATAAAAAGGTTTAATAATTGTCCATAATCAAACAGATAGTAAGTTTTAAAGCCAAGATTTGAACTCACAAAGTCTGATTCTAGAACTCATGCTCTTCAAATAATACTGTACTGTCTCTCACAATTGGTAATTATATATGTATATATTTACTTTTTTATTGTCTGTCTCCGCCTTTTAAGTGGAAGCACTATGAGGTGAAGGATCATATTAATTCACTTCTTTAATGTATACCTAGTACCTAGTACAATACTTGGCAGATGATATGCACTTAATAAAAGAAAGAAGGAAGGAAAGAAAGAAAGGACGGAGGGAAGGAGGGATCAAGGGAGCGGTGGAAAGGGAAAACCAGCTGAGTCAATACTGAATGATCTGATACATAACCAAGGAGAAGTTGTCATCTCAGTGGGGCTCACACTAGTTTCATTCATCTCAGACCTGGGTGATATTGCTTATGCAGGAAAAAACTCAAACCTCATTTTCTAAGTGCACACTGGAGGATGTGGCCCAAATTGTGCACTACACTACCTGGGTATAATAACTTTACTTCAAAATAAGCACTTCCACATTTCTTAAGATTCAGCGAAAAGTATTGTACTGAAATATTTCCAGGCTACAGGCACATGCTCCCACTATAGAAGAAAACACAACTCCTGGTGCCCAGTTATTGTTCACTAAAGACTGGCAATGTGTCCAAGGCAGCAGGGAGACTTTGTTCAAAGTTTGCTTCTGCAAAGAAAACAGAGTTACCTGAACAAACCAATACTAGGCATGTCTTAAGAATTGTCGCAGTGTCGGTGGGCAATATTGAGAGTGAGACACTTAGCCACACCCTTGTGAAGTAAATCAACGTCAAATAAGTTGATTTGCTTGAAGGGTGACAGAATGACAGATAGAAACTTGGCTCCCACAAGGTTGGGGCTTACTGTGATCTGCACAATCTCTTCTTTTTTAATTGAATAGTTTTGGAGAATTGAATGGGAGAAGAGAGGAGTGACAGATGAGTGAAAGGGGGCCTAGGGGTAGAAGAGAACCAGGGCTTTGAATGACTATCAACCCCCAGAATGTTCTCTAAATGCTGTTTGGGAAATGATGCTTTCAGGGAGCATAGATCTTGCTCCTGTTTGCAGAGCAGACATTCGCGGATGCATGCTTGCAGGAACAGGAATTACACTTCACTGCGTCTGATTTGTAACTACACCTGTACACGCTCAGAAATGCTAATACACAAATATAAATTTAGGTACAAAGGAAAATCTAATAAGAAGAGCATTTGAATGAGTAAGAAAAGTCTAATTTTTTGCAGTCATTAGGACTGGAGGAATATGCTTATAGTAATTATGTAAGATTGATTTCAAGGCCGAACACCACCCACAATTTGTGTAGTCTGGGGGTCAGGCGGGCAGCTGCAGAAACCACTCGGCTAATTATGAGAATTCACTGTTCGTTAATAGAACCTCTTTCCACAAACAGCAGCTGTGTGTTTGCTCACGCAAATTATTAATTCTGGCCTCGCCTCAGCTGCAAGTTTCTGCTGCGCGGAAAAGAATCCTTGGATAGAAGTGTCAGTTATCACCCAAGCGATACCAAGGAAGGAAGAACAATATGAAACGAAAGAAAATATCCTCTAATCACAGGTGTATAAAGACTTTGCATCTATTTCCCTTTTCTGTCCTTCACTGCCAAACAATTGAATGCTAATTTTGGAACTCATTAATCTGTAGGCAACCTAGCGAGATCTAATTTATACCTGTCAGGAGCAATGGGCAGCAACTAATAGGAAAGTAATTGCAATATAAGTCTGCTTTCTCACTTGATAGTATGCAAGGATTTAATGACAGCCCTTCTCTATAGGAATATCAGACTGACCAACATATATGTTCTCTCTTTTGCAGAGTCACACTGTGAACAAAAGAGACGTCTCCTTGGGTGTTATTATATACTACAAATAAAGTGGTAACAGCTAGTAGATGGAATGGAGATGCATACCCATTCTCTGGAATAGATGAAAGCAATATTCCTTCAACACAAACTGTGAACTAGTATTCTCACATTCTTATTTTGTTAAAAAATGTATCTGGCTGGGATCTAATACCTACATAAAATATTATCTCCTATTTCAAATTGAATTGAATATCTGTATTCGATAATAACATAGTTTGAAATGTCAGGCACTTAAGGGGATTTAGGATTTCTCATCTTGTGCCAGAGTGTTTAGAAACAAAAGGTGATATTTACTACATAGAAAGGAGACAAGTCTCTGTTTATTCCACACCTTCTTTCTTCTTCCTGGGATTGTCTTAAGTGGGATTTTTTCTATGAACAAATTAGGAACACCAAAATTTGCCTAAGGTTACAGAATACATTTGGTAAAACTATTTTTCAAACATGACTTCTTATCTCTTCATTCATCGTCCTGATTGAATGATCATCTAGGTGGTCCCTTAGTTCAAGAAAGGACCTGAAAAGAGCATGATTTCTGGAACCCGAAGCCTATGTTCAAATCCCATGCTTCACATGTATTCCCTGTATAGCTTTGAACAAATTCATTAACCTCTCTGAAATGTGCTCCTTTCACATACAAACCTTCGGGTGGTTGTGACAGAATCAAATAAAAGCATGTATGTGAAAACACTTTGGAAGGAGACATACAAACATTAGCTGTTCCTATTTTGTGACAACTGAAAGTGCTTGTGGAGAGAGCATACATTAAAATGCAAATGTCTTGAGAGAAGGAAGAGAGAAAAGGGCTTACTATTGTGCACCACACCTGATGCTGTCAACCTCGTTTCCAAAGCAAATTCAACCAGTCTGTTTGGGTATTTGATTTGAGCTTAAAATCAGTCCTAAGCATTATAGGAAATGCAAAGTAAATAAAGCATAATCCTCACCTTCAAGTGGCTTATCGTAAAAACAAAGATAGTCAGTTCTGATACTGTTTATTTATTCAATAAACATTAAAGACCCTGTGTTGTGACAGGCACTATTGTACACAACAGTTAAGAAGACAGCATGGATATGTGCTGCATCTTGGGGGAGCAGTCAGAGAGTATATGTCCCAAATCCCATTGTGTAAACTAGCCATGACCTTTGAAAAGTCACTTCACTTTTCAGAATCTTAGTTTGTTTATTTGTAAAAAGGAACACTTTGAAAGATCTTCTTAAAGGTCTTTCCAAGTCTTAAAGTTCTGTGGTTCCATGACTTTTTAAATTTAAGAAATGAAGAGTTCAAAATTATTATTATATTTAATCCTAGACTTCAGTGAATAAACATACAGATAATGATATTAGATTGGGTGAAGATAAAGAATTAAACAAAAAGTTTCAAAGGAAAAGGTCATTGAAATATAGGGCAATGAATTGTTGGTAAAGGGCACTAAAACAACCTACTTATTATGACTTCATGGAGGAAAATTAGAAATTACCCAGGAAACTTGCTCCATGTTCATAATCTAAATAGATGATTTAGGTGAAACGTTGATTTGGACAAATCACTTATACATTCTAAGTCTTATTATGCTAAACTACAAAAAACTACATGAAGCCTGGTCCCTGCACTAGCCATCTCATAAAGCTTTTGTGAAGATCCAATAAAATATGCATGAATTATTTAAAACAATAATACTTTGTAAATATAAATAATTTGTTTTAATTATCATCTTGAATTGTATAATTTGCCTGATCACAATAAGAAAATCTACAGTTTCAATAAGAATGGCCACGTTTCTACTTCACTGTGTCCTGTATGATTGAGTATTGCTTAGGATTTAGAGAGATCAGGGCCAGGTGCTCAATCATTTCATTCATTTATTAAATATGTGATGTTCTGAGAGTTACCTAACCTTCCTGCACTTCTGTTCCTTCATCTGGAAAAGGGGCTAGTCATGCCTTCTTGAAAATGTATGAGATAGTTGTCAATAAAGAAGAATCTAGTAGGAACACCAGGTCCTACCAGGGGAAGATGTGACATTGTAGGACTTACTCCTATGAATTGTTCAAATTATAACAAATCCTATCTTATTGGCTAAGAAACTGACATTCCTTGATTTGCCTTTCATTATCTCTTATTCTAAGATTTTGTAATCGACATTCACACTTAAATAAGCTGTGAATCCCCTCCTATCTTGTTCTTAACGTCATACCCTAACCATCTCACATCTGGGTCTGCTTTAGGGGAACCCAAACTATGACAACACTTTGACCCAGATTTGACATCTTTGTTCTTATTCTGCAAATTTTCTGTCTTAGAGACTGTTCCAGATATCTATTGCTATATAATAGACTATGACAAAACCTAGTGGCTTAAAACAGCAGCAGGGTCTTCTGGTGTCTTTACCCAGATAAGAGGGACCAAGGTTTGGGTTTAATTTGTCTCACCTTATTTAAGTGTATTGTCTATTGCAAAATTCTGAAATTAGGGGTAATAGAAAGGCAAATCGAGGAAGATCAGACTTCTGAAATTGGCAAGATGACATTTGCTGTAAACTGAATAGTCACCTTTTTTAGCTCATGAATCTCCTATTTGGGCAGAGGTCAGCAGGGAAAGCTCATCTCTGCTTTCTGTGCCATCAGCTGGGCCAATTTGACTGAGGCTGGAGAATCCACATCCAAGATGGCTCCCTTATACAGTTGGTAAGTCAGCGCTGGCTATTGTCTGGCTTTCCCACAGGCTAGTGTCTAGGTTACAAGAGCTATTGTCCCAAGAGACAGGGAGTGGAAGCTGCCAATTTCTTAAAACTTGGGTACTGTGTCACTTCTACTATATGCTGTTGGTCAAGCAATCACAGAGCCCAAATTCAAGGGAAGGGTACAGAGACTCCACCTCTCAATGAGAAGAGGTTCAAAAAACTGGGGGGCCATGTTTAAGAATGCTTCAGTGAATGTTTCAATCATGGTTCAGTGTAGGAGACAGATTCCATTCTAGATGTTTTGAGCATAAAGTATTTAATAGGCAGATGCTCATGAGATTACAAGAAGAACAGAAGAAGCAAATTCTAGGCTGGTCCTCTTCAAAGGACTTCCAGAACAATACAGGTGATCTACTACAGCAGGTCGTATCTTAGAGGCTGCTTCTACACTCTGCTGAACACAAGTCACCAATGTAAGGGATATAGTTGCCTCTCACATCCAGAAAAACTGAAGAATGGACACCCATCTTTTCAACTAGGGTGATCTGTAAATCAACACCTGGGAAGCTGGAGAATGGACTGTTGTGTAAGGAAGACTCAAGTGTCCACCATCTTGTTAATAGGCTGCCAATAGCCTACTAGTGGTTTTCAAACTTTAGCATGCATTAGAATCATATGGAAGGCTTGTTAAAACACAGATGGCTGGACCCAACTAAAAATTTCTGGTTTAGTAGGTTTGGAGTGGCGTCAAGAATTTTCGCTTTTGAAAAGTTCCCAAGTGATGGTGCTGCTGCTGGTCCAGGGACCATACATGGAAAACCACTAGCCTAGAGGTATCAGAAGGTAGCCCTCTCCTCAAGTCTACCTTCCAAATCTCCTGTTGAGTATAATGGATAGAAACTAATTTGTATCCAGAACCATGGTTGTGAGGCAGGATAAGTAATGTAGTTTTTAAGTTTCTAAGTTTTCCCACCAGAAGCAGGTTATAATGGAGGATGAGGGAGCTAATCCAAATACTTAACACTCAGATCTATCGCATAAACCATTGATGTATTATTATTAGTTGATTTTCAGAAATTTGGAATGGATCAACATTTATCACAATCAGATTTTACTGCAAACATTTATTGCAATTATTATTAAAGTGCTAAAGTCATCACTGTGAACATGAAACATCACTATTTTCTAGGTGTGTACATGTGAAAATTAAGTTTACAATTGAGTTTTCTAAGTCCTGGAGTGCAAGAACATCCTAATACACACATGCATTCTATATGTGGAAAGTTTTCAGGGGACCTAAAAGGAAATTTTTACATCACTCTTTGTTAAACCAAATTGCCATTTTCTGAGTGTGAGAAAAATGATTTTATTATTTGTTGATTCTCTTTCCAGATAATAAGATTTTGATACGAGTGTTTTCAGCAGTTTTTTACATCACTTTCTCTTTAGCAGAGCAGACTTGGTACCCATGAATATGACCATCTTATACTCATTCCGTATTTCAAACAGAAAATTGGAGATGGGAAAATCTGTATTCAGGATTGGCTTGAAGAAGGTACAGATGAATTTTATGCTGTTTGCTGAGTTAGTCTTCCTTTGATTAAATAATATGTTTGCATTGAAGAGAAGAAGTGGGACAAGGTCCAAGGAGGAATATAGCCCACCAGTAGACGATGAGTTGGAACATCTGCTGCACTGAGTATCCCATGGGTGGTGACGGGTTGCGTGAGGATTAGTTCACAGGTGCAGCAACTCTCATTACTTAGGTATATCAGGAAGTGCTAAGACAACTCCCAGCGGAGGTAACAGTGGAATAAAACAATAGTAACTCAGCTGGGGACATTGAATGACATGGGTGTTTCTGTGCTTGAGGCTGAAGAGTAGCTACAGGCTTGTTATAATAGGTTGCCTTCCTCTTCATAAGCAGACATCTTTGCTTTTTGTTCTTGTTTGATAGACAAAGCTGAAAGAGTGTCTCACCTAAGAGTATATGACTTCTATTTAATTAAGCGGATATGCATCCACAGCATAAATTTTCAACTAACTAATCCATAACTCAGTCCTGATTTCAGCATCCATATCTCCAGTGCCATCAGGCAGTAATCAATATTTTTAAATGGCCACATAAATTAGGCTACCTGTAAGAGCCTTTCTGAAGAAAAAAATATATATGTAAATATATAAAATATATATAAATATTTAATATATAAAATAAATATAATATATATGTGTGTGTGTGTGTGTGTGTATATATATATATATATATATATATATATATATGTATTCCCTGGCTATCTCCTGAATAATGATTGCTAAATCACTTTCAGCAAAAATGGCTCACGGTAGCTTTGCCTTTGCTGAAAGAAAGTCCCCAAACCAGTCTGCCAAGTCATTGTGGCATTTCTCATATCAGTTTCTGTGATAAGGAGCATTTTGTTTAACACTAATATAAAATTTTGCATTGAGTCAAAAGCCAAGGGAAAGTAAAGAATAAGAAAGGGAGCTGAATAGAGAATCCTTTTGAAATGTGATTAAAATGTAAGTAAAATTAGGAGATTCGTGAGGGCAGAGGTGTCTCCTTCAGAATATACAGGCCAGGGTTCCCTTTCCTATGAACTTTACAGTGTCAATTCATATTTGATTCATTTGGACATCAATCATTAAGGCATTGCTGAACTACTCATTGTCAGCACCACTAATTTGGCACATTATGTACTATCTAGTGTATTTACCTGTTTGTCATCTCCAAATCTGCTAAAAATGAACATGCATTTATTTTATTTAGGGAAAAAGTTAATAAAAATAAAACAGGTTACTCCATGTGCCTTAAAAATGATTCTCTGTTACTGTACTACAACTAATACAAGTGCTTTGAATAGTTTATGTTTGAATAAGATCCATTTTTATCTTGGAAAGCTATCAAAATCTCAGATGCATGGAATCCAATATAAGGACTGAGAGAACAAGAGAGAAATAGAAGATAAAGACCTAGGCTAATGGAGGGAGAAAGTTCTTCCTGCAGCCTTGATTAACACAGCAAATGAGAAACAGCAGGGTTTACATACTTTCAGTTTTAATCTGTGTTCTTTAATTTACTTTCATCTTGGTGCAGAAGAAAATGAGTTTTTGGTAAGTTGTGTTAATGGAGTAATGCTAAGGTTTCTTTTTAATGTCGAAGCTATAAATTTTTTAAAGCCACAGCGTTTTGTTTTAGCAGCAATGTTGAGATGATATAGGTAGAAAAAAATCATGGTCAAACAAAATCATAATTTTTAATTATAGGGAGAACTATTTGTGCTATTGACTTTTGGGTGTGGTTCTTGATTGCTCTTGGAGCCAATGACTGATGAGAGAGTATCTAGAGCTGGGCTCCAGAAGACAAACACAGGTAAAGTTGTCTGGGAATTCAGGCAATTGTGTCTAGGGGGTTGGGAAGAACATGGCGAATCACTCATTCATAGAAAACAGAACATGGTAATACAATAGGTCTTGAAGAATAAATAAAATTTAGACATTGGTAGTTGAAAACAAATTAGGAATTGGGAATATATGTAGTAGTGATGAGGATTTAAGCTGGTTAATTTTAAAACTGCAGATGAGAAGGAGGCTCCAAGGAGTGGAATTTGCTTGCCCTTTGATGGGAGACATTTGCATTTGTGAAGGAAGTCTCCATCTGTGGGGGTTGTCTCCCTCTGCACCAGGAGGAAGGTGGGATGGCCTTATCTCTGGAAACTCTTAATGGGAAAGGCAAGGACTTAAGTTGTTTACTGTCTGGTAACCTCACGTAGCTGACTCCCCACCCCCTCAACATCCTCCTTTGTCTTTGGCTGAAGGTAATATTTAAGCGGTGGCTTCTGCCATTTACTCAATCCGGTTTGATTCTTATCTAAAAGTTATAGGACCACCCAATAACCAGATCCTACCAGCACTGATATCATTTTAACAATTCTTTTTACATATTCTTTCCTTTGTCTTGTAAAGAGATAACTCACATACCTATGCCTTAAATTTAGCCTTACTCTCCACCCATGTTGACAGCATCAGCAGTAGCAGCAGCTCTGACTGCCCATGGGTCCTGTCCCCATGATATTCCATACTATTCTCTAAATAAAAGAGCACTACTGCCAGACCTTGAGAGTCCAAGAAATCTTTCTTTCAACTCCTCGCTCACCAACCCCGCATCAGTAGGAGCTAAAGCAGAGAGCCATAAAGGGGACCAGGCAGGAGATAATAAGATTTGAATTAGTGTGGGCCTGGGGTTGTAATGGAGAAAAATTAGACAGGGAAGTATCAACAGGATTGACTGGGAATTAGATATGGGATCCGAGTGAAAGGAAAGACCCAATGATGACTTCATGATTTTAGGCCTGGCAACAAAGACAAATAATGATGTTGTTCTGAAATGTAAGGTAGAGCAACTAGTTTTGCTTAGAAAGTTGTAAGTTTGGTTTTGGATGTTATTTTTTTTGAGGTACATGCAGCTAGCCAGAAGATGTCCAACAGGAAGCTGAAAATGCAGGACCAGACACCAAGGAAAGGTTATGGCTGGAGACTTGGATGTGAGTGGAACCCAAAAGCAGATGATAATTGAATAAAGTTCAAAATTAATAATGCCTCACACATATACAATTATATTGAGTCTTTCAAAGGCATGACATTGTGTTTTATCCCATCTCTATATTCTCAGTAGAGCATCTGGAGCCTAGTACATGTGTAGTAGATAAATGAACAAACAAAGTGATATAATTCTCCCCAAAACCCTGTGAGCAAGGCAGGGCTGATAGTGAGTAGTCTGGTCATATTGGTTGTTTACAGCTAGTGTCTATTCTGATTGGTCAGTGCAGCCAACCTGCTTGATCAGGATCCATACTATACCAGTTGTTATTATTCCTAGTTTAGGAAATAGGAAATTGATGTTTGAAAAGTTTGGGAATTTTTTCAACACTTAAACCAGTAAGAGCTAGAGACAGGCTTCATAGCCTTTTATCAGGTTGTCTGACTTCTAAACTGCCAGTCTTTCCTTAGCCTTTTCTCACAGTTTTCAACAAGATGGCTAAGAGGCAAGGAGATTTAGCTGAGGCTGTTGTGATATTGTGATTTATAACAAGAAATACATATTTGGTCTTTGTCCCTGTTTCTGACACAGCTCTTAAACTGTTGGAATTTCCTAAGTGATGAGAGTGATAAATGTGTCTTTTGTTTTGTTAATGAAGTAACTTTCAGAAAGCTCCGCAGGATGGAGGCTGGTTGCCAGGACGCCAACCATGTGATTAGAGGGTTGGAACTTGCAGTTCCACCCTCAGACCTCTGGGGAGGGGAGAGAGGCTGGAGATTGAGTTCAATCACCAACGGCCAATGGTTTAATCAATCATGCCTGTAATGAAACCGCCATGAAAACCACAAAAAGATGGGGGTTAGAGCTTCTGGGTTAGTGAACACCCAGTGGTGCTGGGAGAGCGGTACACCTGGAGAGGGCATGGAAGCTTCACTACCTTTCCTCACATCTAGCCCTACGCATCTCTTCCATCTGGCTGTTCCTAAATTATATCCTTTTATAATAAGCTCATAATCTAGTAAGTAAAATGTTTCTCTGAGTTCTGTGAGCTGCCCTAAGAAATTAATTGAACTCAAGGAAGATGCTACAGGAACCTCTGATTTATAGGCAATTGATCAGAAGTACAGGTAACAACTTGGACTTGCAATTGGCATCCTGAGTTGGAGGGGGTCATTGGACTCTGCAATTTGTAGCCAGTGGGTCAGAAATACAAGTAACAGCCTGGGCTTGCAACTGACCTCTGAAGTTGGTGAGGGGGCAGTCTTGTATGACTGAGCCCTCAACCTGTGGCATCTGGTACTATCTCCAGGTAGGTGGTGTCAGAACTGAGTTGAATTCTCAGACACCCTGCTAGTGTCTGAGAATTGCCTGTTGGTGTAGGCAAGCCCCCACAGGCACATATCTTGAAATTGGGTTCAGGAACCCAAAAGAGCTGTACATTATTGAGAATATTTTTGACGAAACTGGATCTGTCCTGTTTAACACACACACACGCACAAATACACCATAATTTTATTGAGCCTTGTTAATTTTAATTTCCTAGTAAGGTTGGAAATCCCAGAACTGTCTTAAATTTCACGAAACATCAAAATATTCTGTGCCACTTCATTTTATTAAAATGGCTGAACAGGGTAAAGTATACTCCTCTAACTAAATTGATTACCATACACAGTATATGAAGATTTAACAAAAAGGAAGATGAACTTCCATAGCAAGAAACGCTCTGTGCTGAGTTTAAACTCCTATTGTGGTTGATTTTCCAACCCTACCTTTACTGGTAGCCCAGTTAGCTGCTCTCTTTCTTTCTCTTTATTTCCCAGTGTTTATTTGGGCACCTGAACACTGATGCTATATCACGCATTGAAGAGTATTTCCTGGAGTTTTTCCTCTCCTTCTATGCATTTCTCACATTGGTTCATTCACTAGTATTTCCTGTTACTGGACCACTCCAGGCCTACATCAAGTTTCCCCATTTGCATGGCAGTTGGTGCAATTTACTAGATGCCCAGTCCTTCACATCATCTTTGGTCTTTATTTACGGACAAATTTTAGAATTTTTTTCATCTGTGTGCTCTAGGGCTTTCTTTGATTTTTAATCTAAACATTGTCTTTTACTCCTCTATTTTTATTCTTTCCTACTAGGATTTGTTTTCTCTTGAGGTTTGTTTTGCTTTACTTTCTGACTGTTTGTTTGCTTTTGGTTTTCTCCTATCTTTATCTCCATTGTTTCACAGAGTCTTTATCAATATTTTTCAATCAAACTGAAAATCCCAGTATCTATAAAATATTTTATTTAGAAAGTTGTTTACCTCTATTTCATTTCTTTTTTATCTCATGTTTGTAGATTAGGATTTCTCAACAATGGCACTCATTTTTGACCAAATAATTCTGAGTTGTGGAGGGTTGTCCTGTGCACTGTAGGATGTTTAGCAGCATCCTTGGCCTCTAACTGATACCAGCTCAACACAAGGTTGACATAAGGGAAGCCATATTGTATAAAAGAAGCCATATTGTAACTTTGAATGACCTCTGATTAACTAACCCAATTATAATAATCCTGATATGCACCCTCCAGGAGATATACATTCTTTATGGATTTATGGTTCCCTGCTTGTGTATATACATCTCAGCTGCAATAAGACAAAAACTTTTTTAAGTTCCCTAGGAATGTGATGACCCCCAGACAGGTATATACTGGTATCCATCATTGATGACAATTGAAAGATCTGGTGTGGTGACTCCCAGTCTGTATTGCCAGGGGGTCAACATTCTTGACCTCCTCTATAGCCCACTAGCCCTTTATAACTGCTTCAAGATTCTGTACCCCTTTAAGATGGTTCTTTAGGATGTTAGTCCACCATCTTCTAATCAGCTTGCTCATTGCTCAATAAAATGTCCTTTCTCTGCCACCATCTTGCCTCTTGACAGATTGGCTTTTGTCTTGCAGCAAGCAGATCATGCCCCTTGCGTGGTAACTGTTGACAGCACTCTCCAACACACACACAAGTTGTGACAACCAAAAATGTCTTCAGACATTGTCGAATGTTCTCTGGAGTGCAGTATTGCCCGCGGTTGATGACCACTGCCACAGAGACTGAAAAGACTAGCTTATTTGAGCTAATTTGGCAGCACTTAGGAAGGACAAGAGAATCTTCAGTTGAGTCCTGGCTCCTTAATCAATTAGCCTGTAACCTTGATCACATAGTTTCATTTCTATAGGCCTTTAGTTTCCTCATCCATAAAACAGGGGTTAAAAATCACCCTAACTGCGTCCAAGAATTACCTTGAGAATCCAATGGGATAATGTGTGCATACTCTCGCTGCACACTGTAGCGCAGCAAAATAGCAGTTCTTCCTCTAATTTCCCTTTTCCTTTTGGACTATGAGAGAAGACAGGAAAAAAACTCTTTAAAATTGATTGGATCAGACAATGAAACCTTCTATTTAATGGGAAGAATTGCCTCTGTTGGCAGGTTAACTAGATTGCCCACCCACTCCTTCCTTTTCCAATTTCCTAGCCTAGGAAGAAAATACTCCAAGAGCTTTGTTTTCACTGGGGAATTCCAAACCCACAAAGTTCTCCTGGACTTTTGACTCCCTCTTGTCCAACGCGATTAGTATGTCAAGAACCAGAAAGAGTTATGTTTATGACAGCTCAAGGTTGAAATATCATCTTAGGG
Source organism: Equus caballus (assembly GCF_041296265.1). Taxonomy (NCBI): domain Eukaryota; kingdom Metazoa; phylum Chordata; class Mammalia; order Perissodactyla; family Equidae; genus Equus; species Equus caballus. Next base: position 52,623,878 of record NC_091692.1, on the reverse strand, counting down.
ACTTATATTATCCTTATATGGAACTAATAGGTTTACAGTAATTATTACGTGCTATCCACAGTGCTTTAGGTCTAAAACATTTCTTGTATAAACATTTTAACATCTGAGTTTCATCATATTAACATAAA